>NC_056730.1:602837431-603059931 GCF_019279795.1 Protopterus annectens | reverse complement strand
ATGAATGTAGTTTTGGTAAACATACTTTGATCATTTCACCCTTGTTGAAACAACCTTTACCAAGCTGACATACTTCTGTGCAAAGACATCTTTGATATTTAGCCCTGCACCACTGCACTGCAAATCTTTCTTAATGCTCTCCCAATATTTAGTCTACAGTGAGCATTCATCTGTGGCCAGTATCTTTGTTTAGTATTTAATAGTAATATTTCATGTGTTCTGCTCAAGAAATTCGAGTGAGTGACCTGTCTCATAGAGAATGGACTTGACTTTTCATCAGTTGTTACTAACTAGAACATTTCCTTTTTCATTACTCCATGCTTTTATGCAGCAATGCTGGTGCTGTAGAAAGTAAAATATTAACAAAGACAGATAAAGATGTCACTTCAGTATTGACCTGTACATTTGGAGAAAAGCAGTCCTTCAAGAGAGAGAAGGCTATTCCTCTGCCAAAATCTGATAAATGCCATTTCATGAAGCTGCTGGAACTAATCATTTCTGAGTTTAAGTGCAATTACATAGCATGTATTTTAAGATATTTAATGGGATTCATTTATTCTGCACTGAAACTACAGTGCTCAGCTTTACTTTGCATTATTAGCAGAAACAGCTTTGTCGCCTCTTCTGCAGGAAGAGTAATGCTTCTTTTTCATTACTGAGTAAATATTTGTCCTTAGGAAAAGTATGAGCAACAGGATGTTAAATGATCTATTATAACATAACCAGGGTTTCATTTATTTATTTGCTAAGTGCTGTCCACCAGCTGGGCTCACTGAGGCAGAAGTTCCTTTTTCTCAAGTGACACACAGTTAAATATATTAACTGCACAATCAGTGTATTATTACAGGGAAATATATTCAAGACACAGCAGGAATACACAGGAGGCTTGCTGACAGTATAGTTATATGATATATATTATACTAGTTCTGAAAATGATATGCTTAAGGAAATTACAGGTCTGCTAATAGTAATGAAAAGCTTATTGGCATAGTATCACTAGAGCTTCCTAGGCTTCAGCTAGCAGCCCTTGTGTACAGTGCATGGCATACTTGAAATGTAACACTGGTATAGATGAGGGCTAGTAATATGTTTCAGTGGTTCTTACAGGAGATTCATGTTATAAAATTACTTACTAAACTGCATTGTTATGTTTATCTGCTTTTTTATTAGAATGGTATCAGTGTTTAACTAGCAGAGAATGCAAGTACATTCAATACTTTTTCAGTGACACAAATACTAGCATGCAAAAGCAGTCTTTTTTGTAATATTGGTTAGAGGTATAATGGAGAAATTTTAATCAGCAAGACACCATGGTCCCTTTAGTTTTTCAATGTGCCAGACATTTCTCATAATGCATCTGTGATGGTGAAGCATTCAGAGCTAGCTAGTTAAGTGTGGTGTCCATTAATCATTCACCAGGATATCAGAAATGGCTTCATGTAGTTCTGCAGATCAGATACTAGTGGTTACTATTCTTTCCTTGAATGGATACTAAAACAGACATGAAAAGAACAAACAACTGACCAGGTAGCCAAAGACCACAGCAAATGAATCCAACAATGGTAGAAACCATTCCTATTCACAGTTGTTTAGAAAGAAACAATCCTTTATTAGTACAACCACTGCAATTCACGGCTAAGCGCTTTCATCCAAACATAGACTTCTTTAGAACCATGAAAACTCCTCTAAACACTGAATTTAAGAGCTGAGAGAAATAAAACCACACTTCCAAGAACTGTCAGGCTGAACAAAATCTGGGAAATTTCTTAAAGGTGTACACACACCAAAACAACACTTCCACATTAAACTAAGTAAAAATGGCTAAAAACAAATCTAGAATGTCAAAATACTACAGAAAGCTATAACAGTTGTAAAATTTAGCTCAAACTATGTTGTTTTTTTTCTTTTAAGTTCACTAGCAATGGAAATATAGTAATTCAATACAGATGGCTTTACTGCATCTAAAACCAGCTGCCAGTGCATCTCACGATGTAGAAGTCTTTTTTTTCCCCAAACACCAACAAAGGCACCTGCTTCCACCTGTTCAAGCCCCAAAAAAGTGAACTTCGTGAAATTGGAGGATGTGCAAACATGCCAAGTCAAAGCAGTCTTCATGACCTTTTTGGATAATAGTGTTGGTATATCCTTTTTATTGAGTGCAGTTTTAGTCTTACCAATATAGAAGGCAGGGCATGATACACATTTTGCCAAGTAGACTATTATCTATGATCAGCAATTGAACTTAATACAGATGTTCGTACCCTTAATTTTTTCCATTATGTCACCTTTATAGCTGCTTTCAGTATAAGTGCACTGATGGCAACATCCCCATTTTGTCATAGTCCAAGAAGAGTCTCTTTGTCTGGAAACAATCAGTTTCTCCAATAACTGTTTATGTTAGGCTTGTTCTTAAAGGTGAATGAAGAAAAATCAGGAAGATTTTGTTCGAGTCCCTCATCACAATGTAAGATGGCCCAGTTTCTCCACACCACTTTTTGCATGTCTTTAGAGCCCAATGACTAACTTAAAACCATATTAGTGTGGCCAAATGTATTCTTACATTCGTTCGTCTTGTCCTTTGACTTAATATTATCAAGGCCATACCTAATAATAGATGCATACCTCTTGTCTCTGTCTGCCAACACCTCCTTCTGAAGATTATCAAGAAGAGTTTCAGGATACCCTCTTTCCAAAAACATAAATTTGAGGGTGTCAAACTGCGTTAAACAGTTGTTATCATCAGATGTCAGGCAAAAAATCCTGGTAAGTTAGCTTTCCATAATCCCCTTCTTTTGATGGAAAGGGTGACAGCTGGTGTATGACAAAAAAAATTACAGATTGTGGGCTTTCTGTAAATCTGTGTGCCCATACCATCATACTGGTCTTTCTTGATTTTGATGCCCAAGTAGTGGATCTTAACTGGGTTAACATGGTGGGTAAATCTTAAAAAAGTGGTACTATATTGCAATTCATCCATAAAAGTATCCAGTTGTGTCTCTGTACCTGACCAAAGGATCAGTAAAACATCCCAATGCCAAAAATACACCAGACATTTTTTGAATAAAGGGAGATTGAACAAAGTCATAAGTTCCCATCTCAGCAAGACGAGGTTCGCAACTGTGCTACACCATTCAGCTGTTTGTAAAATTCCAATTTTTTTATGTTTTTTTATGTTTTTATGTTTTTTATGTTTTTCCATCCTACTTAGGTTTCAGTTGCATGTTCATTCATATTATGATTTGTTTTTGACACACAAACCTGATGACGTTTTTGTTTGATATGAAAGCAATCTGCGTTAAATGTTGTATATTTATTAATATTTATTCTGGTGGATGTCTGTTGGTAGATCTTTTTGTTAGTCAGTCAGTCATTTTTTAGTTAGTTTCTTTATTAATAAAGGTTTGATTAGTTGGTTAACCTATACAAAGTGGTAATAAACTGGTCTTAGATTGTAATTTGTCTCTAGTTTTCTAGTTTCAGTTTTAGGTAGCACAGTTTCTTATTACATTAAGGTGTTAGGGGGAAGGGGGTCTTGGCTAAAGGAATGATTTTAATGCTTTTATTGCTCTTAACAGAATCTCCCTCTGTAGCTACTCCCTTGCTCCAAACAACTTGATTATATATAAGGAATGTTTTTGATGCTTTTTATTACACTCAACTAGGATCGCTTGTTTGTGTGTTTCAATAAAGGATATTCCATTTTTAACTCATCTGGGGACTACCTACTATTTTCTATTTTATTTATTTTTTTTTAGCAAATATTTTACCATTATATTTTCTAGTTTGATTTTTATTAAGTGAACGAAGTGCATAACATAATTTAGGAAGTGAACATCACACCTTCCACACTGCAAAGTTTCTTCTTCGTTTGTTTGTAAAAGTCCCCATCAAAGGTGAAAAAATTGTCGTTTAATACAACCTCCATGAAATCAGAAAATAGTGTGGTGTCTGAAAGTGTATGAGAACCGTATTGTGTCACCATTTCACCGAACCATAACAAACCTTCCTCACGGGGAATCATGGTATATAAACTCTGAAGGTCACAAGTCACCAGAAGGCATTCACTCCACAGTTCACATTTTCAAAGTTTATCTAAAAGATCCCAGGAATTGCAGAACATGTGTGGAAAAACCTTGAACAACGTGTTTCAACTTGTAGTCTATGAACTTAGCCACTGGCTCCGTGACTGAACCACAGCAATAACAGGACATAAGGGTGGATCCATCACATTTGAAAGCATTTTGAGTATGCTGAAAACCTTCACATACATTAATGGCCCTTTCCTCAATCAACATCATATTTGCTTTCTATATGTACATATCTGTGTATGTATGTATGTATACAGGGATGTATGCATTTATTTATTAGCTCACAAAAATCCTTACTTTCAGCAGAGAGCCAGACAGGAAAGCTTCCCATGTATGCAAAATAAAGGTAACAATAAGAACAATAACTGTTGTTAAAATAAATAAAAATAAAATCAGATCAACACATAGAAATCAAGATAGATGCACAATTAACATATAACAGCATTAGGAAGTGCATACACATTCATATAGTTCAACTGGATCTGATCATCTTTAGTGAATAGTAATTTATTTAACCACAATAAATGCTAGACAAGCCTGTGTTTAATTGAAGGAGAGGTCGTAGTATGTTAGTAAGGAAGGTAATAATGATTAGTAAACATTATTGTGTGTTGTTAGTATTATTGTTATATTTGATGTTGCTACTTGGAAGTTAATTAGAGCATTTTAGTTTGGACTACAAAGCTGAAGAATGTTTGTATTGTTCGAAAAAGTCTGATGAATTATATTTCAGCTTTTAACTCCTTGACAGTTCCAGGAATGCTTTAGATGTTGTTTTTTTTATTTTTATAAATAGGATAACTGGTGGGATGGAGTTCCATAGTTTTGAGCTACAACTGGGTTACAACTATTGAATATGCTTCCGCTATGACTGGATGAATGGCTATTCTCTGGTCACTCAAAGTTTTCTTTCTTTTTTTTTTTTTTTTTTTTGCAGAAAGGCAAGCCCCCCCGAACCCCACAATGCAATGAGGCTACAAGCCCATATCTCTCTAACTAATATAATCAATTCCAAAGTCACACAGCAGGGTTGTAAGCACCCATAAATGGCACTTAGTGCCTGCATGATCATGATTCCATGACAATGCTTTTTAAAGTATATTCTGGGGTTATCACAGAAACAAGTGTTGGGTGGATTGAAGCTCTGCAATGTTTTATTCATTGAGCAGTAGTGTAGCTATTGAAGCAAGGTGTTACCCTAGTGATTGTTACATTTAACACTGATGACTTGAGTTTAGCTTGAAGGATCTGAAAGGTCTTGTTGGTGTGTACCTTTCAAGGAGGTTTTTCATTGCAGAAATATTTGAAAGTTTTCAAAGAATATTGTGAAGTACATTGAGCTGAGTGAGCTTGATGATGTTTTGTAGGTCTACCCAAGTTAACTTATTTACTGCAAAGTAGTGATGGATTTTATGTGAGTAGTTTGCTACAAATGCAGCTACTTGTGAGTGTTAATAAATATAGAAGAAACACACAGGAAGCTTGGCAATAGTAAACATTCAATCAGTTGCTGCTACTGCTTTGGCTTTGTTTAGCATACATATGGCACAGACCACCATCATTAAACCAGCTTACGATGAGGTTGTTAAGGGAACACTTCCTAATCTTCCCAGGCTAAGGACTAAGAAACCCATTAATGCACCCACAGCCAGGACACAAACCTCTATGAATCTCAAGGGTGCAGACTGCAAGCTGTTAAGATCCGCTAAGACTGCATCTAACCATGGTAATGTTTAAAATGTAGGTGAGCCTATTATCTGTCATATAGATACCAACTTCACCAGACTGTATGTGAATAGGATGAGAGTTAACCTTCTTTCTGGAGCCAGGATCTTAGAAACCACCATCCTGATACAATTATAAGCAGATAGTAGACCACTTGGGGCTGACTGATATTAGGTGCTCTACCAGAGGGGCATGGAGAAGGATATGATAGGACTTGCTATACATGTGCCTTGGACAGGAAAGACACTGGTCTTGAGTGGTATTTTGCCATCATCTGGAACAGTGCTGTGATTCAAAGACAAGATAATTGGCTTCAATAACTAGCTGTGTAGCTGGTGTCATTCTAGGGGGATCCAATATATGTCAGCTAGGGATGTAGTGGCTGACAAGCTTTTATGCTTAGTCAGGGAGGGTCTACAGCTCTCTTTTCAAGGCTTTTACATTCTGCCTAAAGCCTTTGCTTCTCTCATAGTGCTTTTTTTTAGGCAGAGTGTAACTGCAGGCCAATCCAATCTAGTAGCTTCTCGTCTGGATCACATTAAAGTAGCTCTATATAACTTCAGAAGTCTTAACAAAAATGACCAGACTTGAAACTGTTCTGCAATTTTTACACATTCATATATTTGGTGTTACAGAGACATGATTTCAAAGTAATGGAAGCACTCCCTCTGTTTCTGGGTTTAATGCCGATCATGCCGTCAGACCTACTGTCAGTTTTGAGGGAGTATCAGTATTTTTCGAGGATATTATCACCTCATGACAGATTCTTTGGCATGCTAAATTTGAACTCTTAGATATCAAAATCACCCTAAACAAGATTAATTAAAGTAGAAATATAATTTAATACAATGTCATAATGTCATAATGATGTTCTCTGTTCTACCCCCAGGTGTAATACAAAAGGGAGAGACAGAGAAAGTGGAGGATGCTGAGAGAGAGCTTGATCAAATGAAAAGGCAGAAAACAATACAGAAAAGACAACTCTATTGTTGTAGCTAGTCACTGAGCACACTCTATTGCCTTTTCAGTATGACACCTATCTTAACATTTTAACTGCAGTCCCTATTAAACCCAACACATTTCTGCTATAGGACTTGGATTTAAACTATCCCGCAACAAACTGTCTGACCTCCACTTCCAGTGGTCAATACACCAAATACTTTCTTGACATAAGTGTTAACTGCCTTGGAAGAATACCTAACAATCCTGCTCTGGGCCACAATAACCTTGATCTTGTCTTCACAAATATGGCCACTTCTTGCACATGCTCATATATACCATCTTCTCTTGTTAAATCAGAGAATAAAACAACTTTTCCTTTAAAATTTGAGGTATTTCCCTCTGCAGTTACCTCTGTGTTTGAAGCCTTCCCAAAAGCAAACCTTATTCATTTAGTTACTTAATGCCTAAATAAGGACTGCAGTAATCCAATGGATCTCCTTTCTAAAGCTGCTGCCTATGTTTCTGATTTTTACTCTTACTTAAATTGTTGTCTTGATAAAGCAATCCCTAGTCACAACAAATATAATGAGGAATTTAAAAAATACCCCAACATCATGGTGGAATACTGATATAAATAAAATATATGACATGTGAAATACATTTCTTAATATTAAAAAGAAGTCTCATTCTACCTACCTAAAGAGCACACTTAAGTGAACTAGCAAAGAGCTTAAGGAACCATTAGATGCTCAAAGATAAACACGAACATAAAAGAGACATTAAACCAAAGATAACTACAAATACTTCTTTAACTATATTAGGAAGTTAAGAACCAACACCCAACAATGCTCAGAGCTAGTCCACAATAAAACTATACACTCTAACCCAAAGGAAATATTTATTATCTAGCTGACAACTTTAGTGCAAATTTTACCCACCTCACAGTTAATTAAGCTAGAAACACCTCACTCATATCCTCATGTACATGACAGGCTACCTGATTATCAGTACAAATATGGCCTATCTGGAACCCTGCTTAACCTCTTTAATATACGCCTTTACACTGATTACATTCCTGGACCCTAAAAGAAAACCATTTCAATTTCATTAGACATGGGTGGCCCAACCACAAACAGTGGATTAGCCTGTTTAGCCTGATATGTCAAGCTTTGGAACATAGTACCTCAAACCACATCATAGACTTGCATTTTTAATTTTTACTTGTGAAATCAACTATAGCTGTATTTATTTAAGGGATTTCCTCTCTTGTCCCAGTAGCAGTATGGCATATGTCTTTATGTAATATGGCAGTCGAACATTTTTTTCTGCAGATATGTTTATTATACTCTGGTGGATCACAACACTGTTCTTTAATAGCATTCTAACAAAGCTCAGAGTTAGATCTAGGAGATTTGATAAGAAAAGTAATTCTGTATACTTTATTTAAGCTAAAAGTTTATTAATGGGGGCATTTTAGAAATCTATTAAATACATATTTTTAATGTTATGAACTGTATAATTCTTCAAACTGGTTGTATTGAATTTACATGTATGAGTCTAACAGCTACAATATCTTGAATGCAAATGTCATGAGCAAATTTATTTGGGTCATTTAGGATAGTATCACAGTCTGCTTTTAGATGTATGTCATTTATTGCATGAAATTTCAACTGGTAACAACAGAGGGTATAACCTTGGATGAGGATCAAAAAGATCCTACACTTTTTAAAGACGATTACCAAAGATTTGGCTAAAAATCTGCATAATGTGAGGAATACATTTACCGGCAATTTAAAGAAGTGGAATTCTTGAATATGCAGGTTAAAAATTTAATTAGCCAAATTGTCCCTAAAAAAATTTCCCTAAAATTGAACGCAGCTTTCTAAAAAAGAGTCGAATATTTAAAATCCAGGCCTATAGAAACAACATTGAGTTGACCAGGGTTCAAGAATAACAGTAGACTATATTATCTGCAACATTGTTCATCAAAATATGTTTTCTTTTCTAGGTCCTCCCTAAGTTCAGGTAAAGACATTTGACTTTGTGTACATGGCATTTTAAGCTCATAATGACATGGTGTTCTACTTCTCAAACCAGTTATTATCAGACTTCTGTGATCAGTTTACAAAGATAATGGGGCAAAAGTAATCCAGTGGAAATACAATTTGTATACAAGGGCATAATGATGTTCTCTTTTACCCCAGGTGTAATACAAAAATGATAGGGAAAGAGAAAGTGGAGAATGAAGAGGGAGCGACAGCTTGCTCAAATGAAAAGACAAAAAATGATGCAGAAAAGAGAAATTTCTTGTCATATTTTATCTAGCTAAATATTAAAATACATATATAATGGAATTCCCTGTAATTTGAAGAGAATGATTTGTAATGTATACATGTTTTACAGTTATTCCAAGTCAAGATTTGAGCAAGTAGCTTCTGCTAAATGAATTTCATTGTAATATTTACATTTTTTATGTGGAGCCATATGGGATATAATTGATTTAGGAATTAAGTGGGATACATGCTTATTTGTACTCCTTGCTGAATTTTTCTAATACATATCTGATATAAAGATATCATTACATAATGTCAGTTATTAACTCTAAGAAAGAAATAATCCTCCAGGTTCAAATGCATTACCCAGGAAAAAAAATACTGTTATATTTTTGTGATATGGAAACTATAATTCCATGTACAAAGTACAAAGGTTGCAAATGTTTTATAATAACAGCGATATTGAGAAATTAAAAGGGTAACTAGTATTTTGTTTGGTACCATTGAAGGATTTGTTGTGCAAGTGTTAAGGGGCATTGAAGAAAAACGTGTACTGACTGAAATGCTGGCAAATAAATCAACATATATAATTGAATATGTGCCTTAGCTCATGATCATCACAAATTGTGAAATGATATTTTAATGGATATTACAGAGTTAGGAGATCTTGTCTCTGTTATACCTGGTGACTTCGATATTTTCTTTGAAATGGGTTTAGAAAACTCTAATAAATCAATAGCCTCATATATACAGACTAATTCTACATTATTAACAGATCTGCTTGATGTATTTGGAATCATTTTAAGAAATAAAAATTCTATACTAACCATGATTTAAAATTCATGGCTGAGATTCACAGGCATGCTCTTTGCCGAAGTTAACTGGCCAATGTGGATTGGTCAATGGGCATGAAACAGAACAACTTAGTGATTCAGAGAATGGTAAAGTTGCACATGGAGCCTCCACATTAACAGCTTATTACTATGTCTCTGAGTTAAAGACTATGCTTTCCAACCAGACTACACTAGTATTCTCCCTTGCAGCCCATGCTTTGAGGTGGCATATATGCCCCTCTACACATGAGTGCACGCACACACATACACACATGCATGCACACACACGCACACTCACACACACATACATCCACCTTCAGATTGCTATGTATTCACACACATATACACACAGTCATGCAATCCCACTCTTTCACACACACACACACACACACACACACACACACACACACACACACACACACACACACACACACACACACATACAGTCATTCACAAATAAGCCCCCCCCCATACACACACACATTCATACATTTATAGACATGCACACAGACATATCTACACACAAACACATGTTGATGCATGCACAGAAACCTACGCATCTTTTGTTCTTTCCTGTACTGAAAGTACTCCTGTAGGAGAGAATGGGTGAAAGCTGTCAAAAGATCATCATCATTATCATCAACCACCTTTTTCCATTTTTATTCTGTACATGGGGTCAGGGTCTCATATTACCTGCCACCCTCTCTCTCAATTCACTGCTACTTTCCTACCTTTTTCGACAGTCATGCTTGACTGTCCTAGATCTTCTCACACAGAATATATCCGTGTTTTTGCTGGACATTCTCATTTCATCTTGCCTTCTTCCGGCCTGTCCCAAATCTTGTTATAGATTCATAGGGTCACAGGAGATTACTAGGCTAATGGCTCAAAAGCCTTTACAAACCTAGCCATTATTATCTGAATTTCACCTGATTTTCGATCCCTAAGGGGTAGAACATGGGCATGGCTTAGGTTTGTGCCAATGCCTTTGAGTATATTACAGACTGTCCCTGCTGATAAGGGACATGGGCACCCCAGGAGCAAATGTACAATTCCCAATCCATTGATCCAAACTATGTTTGAAGAAGGTGAGGGAAGAGTTCTACTTTACATGAATAGGAAGCCTGTTCTAGAGAAAGGGTAATCTCTGAGAAACATATTTGTCTCTCCAGCATGTTTTGTTTGTGTCACAGACCAAGTTTAGATCCCTAGATCAGGTGGCCCCCGTGTAGTTTATCTTGTGAAAGTGTAACAGTTCCACAAGAGTTGGATTTGAGAGTGCCCTGAATGTTATGCATTGATAGTCAGTAGGAGACAAAGTCAAGGGAAAAAGCTTTTAGTCGATCTACATACGGCATGTTGTTTACACCTTGTATTTTTTTTTTGTAAGTAACCTCTAAAGCCACTCCTGCTGTTGCAAGTGCCTAGTCAAGTACATGCCAAAAGTTATATTATACTTGATTATTGGTATGATGAGTGCTAAGTGCAATGGGAATATGACTTGCTTGCCTCTAGATGCCAAGCCTTTACTTATAAGCTGTGCCACACAGAAGGACTTCCTTACCACTTTGGACACACTGTGGACAATGTTCAGTCTACTATCTGTCTGTGTACCTAGATCTATCACCTCTGTCTACCACTTTTAGATGTGTGTTATTGATGCTCTCTAAATTTTGTATAACTGTTCTATTGCGACTGTTGACAAAGTCAACTAGTACTACCTATATACCATTTTGTTCATAACTACTGTAATTTAAAAATCCCTGCTATGTATCTTTACTATTGTATCAAGATGTTTTTATGTCTATGTTCTTGTGAAATGTTTAATTTATGTCTATTTCATTATCTATGTAATGTCTCTGTATGGAGCTATGGGTGTCCGCTGAAAATGGGTTCTGTCCAGTCAGACTTTCCGGGTAAACAAATGTAAAATAAATAAAAAATGTTGTAATTTGCAGGGGTATTTGACTTCCCAAAGGGCATGATTATGCATTTCTTTTGCATTTAATTTTAGGCCATGGGTCTGGCACCAATCATTTGTCTGATTTAGACCCTTCTGAAGGATATCTACATCATTGAGAGGGGACAATGATTGCTCCCAACTTGCAGTCATCAGTAAACTTAGTTAGCCAAAGACATTCTGCATTAGCCTTGACTTCAGAAAAGTTTATTTTGAACAGGAGAGATACTGGCTGTGAGTCCTGTGGCATGCCACTAGTAACTGGCCTCTTGTTGAATCTTGATTCTTCCACTCTAAAAACTTGTGCCTTGTCTGTGAGACATTTGGCTATCTATCTGGTGATGTAGAGATTTATGCACAGTTTTCACTAGATTATCTTCTGTTTTCCTGCACATGTGCCCATACCACTGTAATATGTTCTCTTTGACCTTTTCTGCAATTGGAGCTACTTGGGCTTCTGCTCAGATGTCCTAATTTATTCATGCATCCCACAGTGTGCATCTTACCACATAGCTCAGGCACTTCATATGTTCATAGGTTCATAAGTGTGTACTAGGCCAACAGCCCTGTAGCCTTTACAAGCCTAGCCCATAGAAGTGCCCTGGCATCATGCCGCATTTAGTTCCCAGTGCCTCTGTCAAGTAAATCCACTGGAGTGATCCCCAGGGTGAACTTTCTATTTCCCATCCACTCATCAAGATTTCTCTTGAAAAGGGCCAGGGAGGTACTCTGCTTGACATGTATGGGAAGTCTATTCCAGAGCATTGGCAGTCTATGGGTTATGAACCTATCCCTCCAGCATGTTCTGTTGATTGTAGTAATGAGGTTGAGGTCGCTGGAGTGTGTGGTGTGGAGGGACTGGCATTTCTTTAGGTGTCCAGAACACCACGCCTCGCACGTACAGCATGCACGGCCCAACCAAGTACTAGAGAACACAAAAGGCCAGCATGAATAGTCCAACGCTTTATTGGAAAATCTGTAATTGGACATAAAAATGCCCCAACAATAAATCCAACTTCAGAAGTTGGATTTATTGTTGGGGCATTTTTATGTCCAATTACAGATTTTCCAATAAAGCGTTGGACTATTCATGCTGGCCTTTTGTGTTCTCTATTTCTTTAGGTGTAACATTTCTGACAGGGCTGGGTCAGACATGGCTTTGTAAGTCAAGCAGAGATCGCCTCTTAATAGACGATAGGAGACAGAGAAACGCTGGAGTTTTCTGAGTCTGTCCATGTAGGGCATGTGTTTAAGGCCTAGGATCCTCTTTGTGAGGTACTTTTGTGGCCTTTCCAGCTGTTTGAGGTGTTTAGTGAGGTACATGCCAAATGGGGCAATATACTCGATGATTGGTCTAATGAGAGAAGAGTAGAGACAGATGATGACCTCTTTCTTCCTGGATGCAAAACTCTTGGTAATGAGATGTGCCACATAGATGGACTTTCTGACCACAGTGGCAAAGTGGTGGTCGAAGGAGAGGCTGCTGTCAACCTCTGTCCCCAGATCTCTTATAACGCCTTCAGTGTTTAGTGGGCTACCATCAATGTGGTAATTAATGGAAACTGAGTTTTTCCCAAAGGGAATGATGACACATTTTTGGCATTAAGCCTAAGGTCATGGTTTCAGCATCAGTTGCTCGTCTCAGTGAAGCCTTTCTGTAGCATGTCTACATCACTTGGGGAGTTAATAATAGCTCCCAGCTTGCAATTGTTAGTGAACTTGGTCAGCCAAATGGCTCACTGACAGAACCCACACTGTGAAAGTAGCAGACTCCAAATCCGACTTAAGACCAGTGACAAGAGGAGTACCACAGTGTACAGTTCTGGGTCCTCTCTTGTTTGGTATCTACTTTTCTGAAGTACACGCTAACACAGAAGGTCTTTGGTTAATGAAGTTTGCAGGTGTCTGCAAACTAGAAGCCATAATTGAAACTCCTAGCGATGTGGACATCCTACAAAAGGGCCTCACTGAGACAGATGCCTGGTGTCAAAGCCATGGCCTCAAGCTCAATGCCAAAAAGTGCATTGTCATCCCCTTTAATAAAAACTCTGTACCCATGAGCTACCACATAGGTAGTAGTCTACTTAACACTGAAAGTGTGATAAGAGAGCTTGGGACACAGGTGGGCAGTAGTCTCTCCTTTGATAATCACATCGCCACAGTAGTCAGGAAATCCTTCTACATGGCACACCTCATCATAAAAAGTTTCTCATCCAAGAAAAAAGAGGTCATTGTTCCCCTCTACTCGTCACTCATTAGACCCATTATAGAGTACAACACCCCTTTTGGTATGTACCTCACAAGATATCTAGAACAACTGGAAAGACCACAGAAATACCTCAGAAAGAGGATTACCGGCCTCAAACAGATGCCCTACGTAGGCGGTCTCAAAAAACTGCAGCTTTATACCATCGCATATCGCCTACTCAGAGGCGATCTCTGCCTAACATACAAAGCTATGTCAAACCCAGAGCTGTTGGACATGCTCCACTTAAAGAAATCCCAATCCCTCCGAGCTACATGCTAAACCTTGTGACTGCAATAAACAGAACATGCTGGAGGGATAGATTCCTGTCCCAGAGACTTCTCATACTCTGGAAGAAACTACCTATCTATATCAAACAAAGTTCCTCATTAGCACTCTTCAAGAATAATCTTGATGTTTGGATGGGAAATAGGAAATTCACTCCGGGATCACCTCTGTGGCTCTGCTCAACAGGGGCACAGGAAAATAATTTTCTTAGGTGGCAAAAGCCAAGGTACCTTTTTGGCTAGGCTTGTATAGGCCCCAGGGCTGATAGCCTAGTACCTACCTATGAACCTATGAAATGTACAAAAGGTATGCAATTTTTAGTACGAATGCGTAGAGTAAGGAAAGAAAGATTGTAATGGAAGGATAGAGAGTCATTAATGAAAGAGGAAACAGAAAAAGGGAGAGAGTCAAAAGAGAAGAAAAAAGGGATGGGTGCTTATTGCAATGTGAGCTGGGATAGAGATAGTGATGTAATTATTGAGAACAGGTAGAATATACTGTTTGGTTGGTAATCTTAGGCAATAGCTTTCTGAAAAAATATGTTTTTGTAGCTTAATTATATGAGGTCACACACCCATGAGGAAAATAGCATATCCCTTTTCCACAGTTATGCAACCGTCCAGAGAGACTATGCAGTAAACTTCCCACAACCAGGTATATTAAGTTCATCATATAAATGATCTCATTCTGTTTTATGAAGGTAGAAACAGAACCCAATAGGTGTGCTGATGGATGGGGCGGGGTGTCATAAAGACAATCCATAAGTAACACTGCTTATGTAATTTGTCTTGCTGTCTCTTATTAAGGAATGACTTACATATTCTTTAGCAAAGTATACTGACTATAGAAAAGAAAGAAATGAAGTGATTTTGTATCCATACAAGAGAAGAGTTATTCATATTTTCATAACTCTGGGGAATTAAAGTAGGACAGGGAGAGGCAAGGAACCAACTGTGAAAATCTTATATGCAGACCACTGGTACATTTTTGTGAAATAAATGTTTCCATTAAGACTGCATGTTTTTTTCCTGAAGATAATATATCTTTGAAGATTATACTATTGGCAGGATTTATTATGGTAGAGCAGTGAACCTCTATAGTAAAAGGACATAATAGCATTGGTGTTTAAACCTTACTTCTTAATGAAAATTCTTCTTTGTTTTGAACAAGAGTTAGAGGCTGACTCTATAAAGTCCTTTCAACTTCTCTTCTACCAGTAATCCATATAAGTGGTGGTCCACAGTGGGAGACCTGTTAGAGCAGCCAACAGGGATGAGAAATCAGATTAGGTGAAAGTGTGTGTGAAAAGAATTCTTCAGTTCGGCAGTGCAAATAAACTTGTTTCCATGGCTACATAATCTCAGTGGTATTTATTTATGTACCCTTTTGACCCTGTGCAGCTCACTATCAGCTGCCCATTAGGTGTGGGGGTGGGCAATGGGTGGTCAAAAACAAAACTCCCTATGGATGTGAGTATGATCTTTGGTGTATTTTGTTTTTTTACCAAAGTGACTTTCACATGCAGAACAATGCCTGTTTTTGAAGCCAACAACACAAAAGAATCTGTGAATAAAAATCAGCAGCACTATTTAATGATGGAAGCTGACTGTAAGTGTTATATTATGGGTATTTACCAGCTCTATAGTTTAATTAGATTTGGTAATTCCCAGGATTGTTTTGTCCAATTGTCGTCTTACTTAGAAAACTGCTTCTTGGAAGGTTACTATGGAAACTAAATCCGAGTTCAACTTATGCTTCTAGAAAAGCTTATGAGATGATATTTACCTCTGATTTTACTTGAGAGGACTCTTAGTAGTTTAGTCAGGAGTGCACACTAGCCTTCGATGTCTCAGTGCATTCCACAAAAGACAGTGACATAACCAAAACATGAATTGTGTACATATTTGGTTAGAACACATTTAGTTACTAAAGCTGTAAGATATCCTGTGCTATTTCCCATTCTGTGTATTTTATACTACTGGTACTAATGTGTTTATAAGAAAACTCAGCAGACCCACTAAACATGTAATTGAATATGTTCATCTTTGTGTATGTGTGTCCACACACAAACGGGCATTTGTATATGTATGCAAATATGTTTGTGCCTTTGTCTTTGTGTATGTATGTCGTCATATAAATACCTTCCAGAGTACTTATAAAACTAAATGTGATAAGGATGGTCTTTGGTAGTTGAAAATTTTGTCTGTTGTTCCTTTGAAGATAAAAAGCTTCAGGCAGTATTCTGAATACTCTAAGGATAAGCTACATGTGGTCGCCTGTTAAAAGTATTATTATCACCTCTTTGCCTGATGACAGCTCATCCATTTTAACTGAGAACTTTGGAGAACATTTTTACCACAGAGATGAATATACCATACTTTCAAAGAGTTACAAATCTGTTTACCTAACACTATGGCAATGCAGAGTCTTCTGCACAGGAAGAAATGTAGTCCATGAGTTTGTCTGTTTGCAAGGAACAATCATAACTCAAGTTCCTTAAATGTTATTGTGCCCCCTTTAAACCGCTAGATATTTTATCACCTAAAAGAAGTATTTTGTCAGCTAAGAAGTAAGAATTCTAGCAGCTGATCTCATCAAGTGCACTTCTAATACCCTTTGTATTTATTTTCTTACTATACTCCATGCATTAAATGATCTGTTTAAAATGTAAGGATTTGCAGACTTGATGCCAGTTAGTATTAAGTTAGCCCACCCTGATGCAGATTTATTTTTGTCTGTAGAGATAAAAATGTCTGGGAAAAAGTCTCTCATGTCACACTCAAAGTCAAAGTGAACTTTATTGTCATTTAGACCACACAACAGTGCAAATGAACAAAATTGCATTACTTCATACAAGACACATACAACATATATTGATATTAATACAACAATAACACATATACTAAAGCTAATCCAACAATAACAACAGTGAGACATTTATGCAGAGCAGTAACAAACACAATGACATGCACCAAGACAACTCCACTTACATGTCTTCGTCAGTACCCAAAATATTGCACAGATAATATATTGCCCAGATCAAAATTAGACAGATTTCAAATTGCACAGAATATTAACTTTGCATCATTAATATTGCACATAAGCTATAAGATTGTACTTTCATAGAGTTATTGCATGTCTGTAAATTACTTCAGCATTGTAACTCCAGGCCTCCATAACTAGCATGGTACATGTTATTACTGGACTTCAGAAGTCTGATGGCTTGTGGAAAAAAGCATCTACTAAATCTGGTGGCTTTGCATTGTAAGCTATGCTATCTCCTACCTGAAGACAAATCTGAGAACAGACCATGGGCAGGGTGAGTGCAGTATTTGACTATTTTCATGGCTCTGCTGAGGCATCATGCAGAGTGCAAGTCCTGGATAGATGGGAGCATAGACCTGATAATTCTCTCTGCCACTTTCACCACCCTCTGGAGAGATTTGTGATCTGAAAGTATGTGTGTGTCAGCTACTTGGCAGGGACACGAAGCAGTAGTTGGACAGAATGGGTGCTGGAGGTTTTAGCTTGACCACTAGGCTGAGATCTAGACCCTATAGCTGTGCCAGTGGGGAGTCTTATTGGGGATCTGGAGAGAAAGGGAGAACCCAGCTCTGGACTGACTGTGATCTCTGTGTGCTCTTAAAGGAATTTGTGCTTTACTGTGTGTGTACTTGTTATCCTTCCCAATGTGCACGCCCCTCACTGGTGCTAGTTGTGAGGATTGAGGCTCCTTGATTACTGGGCCAGTGTACAGGCGTCACAACTTACCTCATACTAATCCTTTTGTAGTCACTACATCCCATCCTATCCTTTACTGTTGTCTATTCTCTGACTATTACTTCCTGGATTTTGTTAAAAAGCCACAGTTTTAGCAAGGTTGCCACCCCATGTCCTACTATAAGGACAGTTAACTTGTTTAATTTTATTTTATGGCCATCAGTTTGATACTCAGTTAGAAAGCACTGGAACATACAGATAATGTAAATCCTTTTATTGGACCTGATTCAATTTTATATTACAATAGCTCAAACTTTTGGGCTAATACCAGTCCTTAACCTGGAGTTAATAACAGTTCTGTTTTGGTCTGAGAGCTCTGCTAGCTGCATTGTAAAACCTATATTGGCCATTTAAGGTATTCCATCATCTATATTTTCCATTGTTTTCTGTCAGTAAACCAGAATAATGTTTTTTCATTTGTGTTTGACACTATGACATTGACAGATTATTAGTTTATAGAATAGTTAAGCTTGAATTATTGATGCATGTACACACTCAGAAAAACACATTTACATTAACAATAATACAAATGCCTCTGCAATATATTACCTGGTGTCCATTTCTGTTGATTAGCTTGTTTTGCTACAAATGATCAAGTAAATTACTATATGCAGGCTGAATTACTGGTCACTGTGTTTTATCTACTGATTTTCAGTTAATACCGCAGTTTGAGGGGAGGGAATTACTCAGTTTCTAGAGGTAAGTGGATATGTTTTTTTAGAGGTTTGAGTAGTGACTGTGGTATGAGGTTGGAGACATATTTCAAAATGCACTACTGCATGCTTAAGAAATAGCTACTTGAAATTATACCATGGACAAAGGGATGCAACCGTAATTCAAGTTGGAAACCTGAATGGAACAGTGCCTGTGTAACATGTTTTGCTACATTGATGCATATTGTGCAGCTTTTTAACCTGAAATTCTCAAAATGTTGGATGGCTCTGTAATGTAGAAGGATGGGCCCCTGACTGTGACCAAGGCCACTTGTCTTTGATTAGCGATGCCAACCCCTGAGTATCTGACCTGGGTAAGGGAGGGAGTGAAGGCTTGAGAGGCATTTTTGTTACCTCACTTATCCCAAGAAGAAGAGCAGCATTTCAAGTATAACCTAGTGCACATTGTGTCAAAGGTGGGACAGTGGTTAGAGCACAACAAAAACCTCTCCCATTGTTAGAGTAGTCCCTACTTGGTGTCTCACAGATTTCCCTGATTGTGATGTCCTAATTTGTGTAACTGGACGATTATGTAGAACCTCTGGAAAACAATGGATGGCAGACAGTACAGTAGGAACAGAGCCAGAGCCAACACTAGGGCCCATATTGGCTGGAGGACTAAAAAAAAAAAAAAATCTTTGGTAAATAAAACAAGCGGGAAGACTTCCATAAACATAGCAGGCTTTGGGACCTCTTGGGAGACTAAGCTCCAGAAACCCCAACATTAGGAACGTAAACCATGGGAGATTTGATTTAGGTCTTGAACAGGCAAATGCATGCATGTGTTTTAAAATGCCCTAGTTAAGAAGCTGTCTAGTTAACAGTCAAACCCTAAGCCTTGATTATTTACAAGAAAGTGCCTTAAACCTCTAGACCAACTGCCACGTCTCATTTATTTTAATTATTTTTGTTTTTGTTTGTTTGTTTGTTTGTTTGTTTTTGGAAATCTCTGAGAATTACAAGCTTGTCAATGTTAGTCATCGAGTTTCATAGTTTGCTGTTCAGTGTCAGTGGTACAACAGGTAGCACACATTTTTATAAATGTGAGTTTCAAGGGCAGAGAAATTTACTGTTGCTCATGCTAAGTCTGTTTTCATTGTGAGACTGTATTGTTTTGTTTAGCAAATAGCTATAAGTGCTTTTTGGCTGTCTGCTTTCTACTAAAACCAAATATTTGTAATCATTGCAGAAGTAAAGAAGAAAATAATATGTACACTAACAGGTTTAAACAGCGTTTTATGGTAAATGGAGGAAGAGAGAGGCAAGTAATGGGACATTGGAATGACTGCTGGGTGGGAACATTAAGGGGGTGGGGACTGTGGGAGTGGAGACACACAGGGGTCCCTGATTTATTACTCTGCCTAGGCCCCATTTGACCATGATCTGGCTCTTAGGAGGAATCAAAATTAAAGAAAAAACTTCTCAATGTCTTCATATTTGTGGTAAACGCAGTATAGTACAACAGTATGGTTAGAATTTCAACATAAGAGATCCATAAACAATGAATGGTTTAACAACTTTAGTAACAAATCCAAACTAAAATAAAACAAAATACCTAAAATAGTCTGCATCATTTCTAGCTGAGAGCATTCCAGAATCGATGTTCAGAGAATGGAACTAACAAGGAAGAAGGAGGAGATCAAGACAAGTGTTAACTGGATATTAATTAAATGTACTTCACAGTAGAGTGCTTAATCTTAACAAAGTGACCAGCTATGCTTGACAATTTAATGATGAAACCTACACCCTTCATTGTAATTCTATGAAACTCCTGGATAAACGGTCATTTTTGGTACAATGAAATATTTGGTTCCATAATATACAGTTCAAAAAGTATCAAAATTTGAACATCCCTTAATGACACAGCATTTACTATTAATCCAGATGTCAGTGTTATTTTCAAATTCAGGTCTAGGAAGACTCACAAAAGTACATTATTTATCTTTCAGGAAAAAGTGATTTCACCTCAATCATTGTTTTTTATAGTTATTCATCAGGGACACAGATGAGAGAGCAACCCCCACCTCCTTCTCAATGGACCCCTCTTCTTCCACTAGATTAACATTTTTATTTCCTCCTGTCTTTCAGCATCTGCTGGTTCAAAGGATAAAAGAAAGATGTCTCATGGAGACCAGTCCTAGATATTTTGTTTCTCAACCAGTTTGTCAAAGTTCTAAACTTCAAAATGCTATCCCTTCATGACATATTGTGCTCTGGTCTTTCTTGTTCCACTATTATGGGTCATCCTTTGGCCATTTCAGCATATATGTCCATGGATCCCTCTCTTTTACTGCAATCATATCAAGCTATATTTGGAAGGAGTTCTGCAAACCCCTTTACCGAGAAAGCAGGTGGCTCCTCCTTGGGATCTTAATTTTGCTTTCTAAAAATGAACACTTCTCCATTTGAAACAGACCATCAGGCTGATATGAGGTTCTTAACATAGAAATCAGTGTTGATTGTTCTGTTTTTGCAAGAAGAGTGTCTTATGGTGGGCCAACCTTATCTCATTTTCTACAAAGTTTAATTGAGAATGAATCCTTAATTTGTGACTAAAGTGGCATCTAAGTTTACTTTGAGCTAAACTATCCTTCTCCCTCTGTTATTTCCAGGAGGAGAAAGGATTCTTCACATTCTAGATGTCCACAGATAACTTAGATACTGTCTCAACAGAACTAAAACCTTCAGAATTTCTGATCAGTTTTTTATTTTTTGTGAAGGTAAGAAAAAAAGGACAACCAGTGTCAAAGCAGACAATTTCCAAATGTTTGTCTCATGTTATTTCCTTTTGCTATTCCCACCATAACAAGTCAATTCTAGTCAGTATCAAGGCACATTCAACTAGGGCCTTGGCTTCTTCAGTGGTTTTTTGGAAAGGGATTGACTCTAGAAGTATTCTGGAGGCAGGAACTTAGTTCTCTGCATATACATTAACAAAGCATACAAACTACATTACTTTTTTCAGGTCTAAAGCATACTTTTCTAGGACCATTGTCTAATAGATGCTGGACCCTTCTCCTTTCTCCTCCCAAACTTCCTAAGCTTTGGTATTCTATCTATGTAATGTAGGCTACGGCAGCAGTGATCTAATGATGAATATAGTATGGCTGAGAGAGTAAATGTACCATAACAATAGTTATTCGAATACATCACCACTGCAGTAGCCAGACCCTCCCTCCATCCTCCTAATGTTTTATGATTTGTTTGCCAATATGAGTTCACTTGACCTTTTTTTCAGCCTTCAGCTGGCATGAAAGCAGTGAAAGGCTTGCCATGTGGACTGCTGATTTTCTACTCTGTCAGCATGAGTTTTAAATGGTCTGAGCACTTGGAAGATGTCCTTTATCTTTGGAAGATGGCCAGCTGGCTGTTAGATCTTTGATGGGATACAACTCATATAGCTTAGGCTACTGCAGCGATGATCTATTCGAACATCTACTGTTATAGTAGATTTTCTTACACAGCTATACTTTTTATTGAAGGACTGTGAAGTCACACTGGTGAAACCAGATCCACCTTTGCATTGGCTGCATGTGAAATTGCAGAGCTGATGACAGACATTCAATTAACCTGCAATGGATATCTATTAATACTAGAAGTGTTTTTTAGCAAACAGTTATGTACAGTCTACATTGAGACTTGTTAGGACATAATCTAGGGTATAGACATTAAATTACAAATTAAGAAAATGCACTCAGCCTATGAATTAATAAATTTATTCACATTGTAAGTGTGATGCCTTTTGGCAACCTGCCTTCTACAAAGTTACTTTCCCAAGGGTATAAATGTACATTTGGATGCCATTTAATGTTTGCTTGACATTCATTGCATGTTTTTACTTCACTTTTGCACATAAGAGTTACTCCAGCTCACAAAACATAATACATGGCTAAGCACTGCACTTCAGGCATTCTAGAATGAGTCTGATGCAACATTTTGAATAATTAGAGAGTGACCATGTAAGAAGGCCACTACTTTATAGCATTGTTAGTGGAGCAACAGAAAGCACACTCACCTTTGGTGGTGGAAAATTGGAAGACTGTAGGTTCTATTCCCACTCCAAGTCATTGCATTGCTGCTTCTGCAATGCAGCATTAGGGGGGGTTGTGGCATTCTTTGGGTGATATATTATACCAAGGTCCCATAAGCGTGAACAAATTTTCCTCAGTAGTATAAATACCACCTCAAGTCTGCCCTGAAAAGATAGGCCATCTTTTCCAGACACATTCAGTCAGGTCTGACAAAGTTAAATCTTTAGTAGTTCAGTGCTTAACTTACTCAGGATGCACAGATGCATTATCCATAACATCTTGGATAACCTTCCTGGTAGATCATCATTCATGTGATAACTTTCCTGGTCTGTAAACAATTTTATACTCATACGTTATCAGCAAACCTGCCCATTGCAGTACTATATGGAAAGCTTGTTTATGAAATAGGTTTCTTTTCAATGAATAAATTAATCATTGGTATGTGTTCCATAAATATAGTAAAAAATATGAACATACACATATTTATGAAATTCCTGGATTCCAAACGTTATTGTTATACCTCCCTTTCCTAAATGCTGAGAATTTCTGCCAGCAAGTGTCAGCATATGAAACATAAAACAGTGGGGTTCTTCCTACCCTTTCAGCGCTCTGAGTGAAAAGGTCCAATATCCTGTGTGAAAGCACAACTCTATTACAGTAAGCCGAAGCATTCAAAGAAAGGATCAGCTGTCTATCAGCTGAATAATTAACAAGTGCATCAGCTTCTGTAAAGTTTTATATTTTCTAAATGCTGGTTTCCTCTTTGCTCCATGTCTATCATGCATATTTGCATAAGTCATTAATACCTAGGTGGTGTGGAATGTTACACCTCTAGCAGTCTACACATATCTTCTATTTCAGAGCGTTTTCTGAAAAATAAACTTAAAGGGGAAACAAATGTAAATATTTTGTGAACAATAAAAGCTATCAAACTGCACAAATAGCAGTGCCATCAGTAAGAAGTGTTTTTCACTGTGATAATGGTGCATTCATAGTCTTTCCATAAATACTATAATATATTGTAATGTGCACAAACCCAACGTTTTTTTTTTTTGCTAAACTACCACAAACAAATCGCCATATCTTGGAAATTGTATAATCCACGTATATATTGTTGGAATTTTTTTCTTAACCAGACATAGGTTTTCGGATAACAAGAAATTCCTCTATAAGTGCATGCTTATTGTGATATTTACAGAAATATGAAGACATATATGCTTAATTTTATAATTTGCAAAATAAATAACAATGGGCATCTCTTAAGATATGTAACTTACAGTACAAATGTCAAAGACTATTTTTTTCAGTAACATCCAAGGTTTCCCCTGATGTCATACAACAGTTTATAAGCTACTTGCTTTCTGAAGTATTAAGTACATATGGAAATATTGGTTATTTTCATAATTATTAAACAACATTAATATTTCAGGTATAGTATGATATAAATGGACATTGACAATGACTTTTCCTGTCTCTCACCATGGCATATCATACCATATCTGTCAATAACATGTAGGGCTCTGAGTTTTGAAAATATTAACATAAATATGAATATATGAATAATTAGCAAACAGTCACTCATTTCTCTACTGCAGAATATCCTAGATTAACAATCTTAGTATCATTTTGTTAGTAACTTCTTGCACTTTCTAATATTGCCTATTATTAGCTGGTAAGTCACTTAGTTAAAGAAGACAGACTCAAAACACAGGTCTCGACCCCATAAGAAGTTATGGGTATGAACTGAAAGTATACAAAAAAGATGCTATATGCTTGAATGAGATAAGAGATTACATATAAGGTTAAACTAGGTATCAAGATTATGCAAGAACCTCAGATAATACAATCATTAAAAAAACATATCTGCTTTCAGATCAGTATCATTGGTAAGAGATAAAACCTTAAGTTTTTAATCTCTATATGATGCAAACCATGTGCATTAGCATGTCCTACACATGCAGATATCTCACCCCTGCCAACAATTCAAAAAGTTTCCTTTCATGATACAGAATATTATTGCAAAACTGGTCAACAGAAAACTTACAATCATTGTGCATTCCGACAGTTCCATCTGGATTTAATAAGGGTATTTTCTGTCAAAATAATTCATTGATCATAGCAAATAATGAATACTACTAGATGGTAACTAATGGAATAATACTGATTATATATTTTGTAGTCAGAAATGTAAACTCTCAAAAACAAGGCGTAGAGATGGCAAAAAACAAGGAAAAGATTCCTGGCAAACTAAATATGAACTCCACAATATTTCAAATGAATATGCAGTGGAAGTGAAGGGCATATTTAATGGAGAAAACCTGGAGGTATGAACACCTTAAGAGCTATGGGCAGAAGTTTGTGATATTTTCATGGTTGTGACAACAACGACAAAAAAAAAATTCAATTTTAAAGTTGATTAAGAAGGCAACATTGCTGTCTGTGGAGGCTTTAGAGTTGTCAAAGGAAAGAAGAGCAACAAAAGGCAATGGAAATAGGGAATCAAACTGAGTGCAGAGTTTCAAACAATAACAAGAGATAAATATGAATATTTAAATGAATAATGCTAAAAATTAAAATAAGTTAATGGATTTTGAAAGACAGGATATGTCTTTTAAAACACTGGCAATATCAAGGGAAATGCCTACAAATAAATAAATAAATATATATATATATATATATATATATATATATATATATATATATATGATAAAAGACAAAGATGGGAAGAAACTAACAGAAGCTGAAGATAGTGAGAGGTAACTGAAGTATACAGAACTTGCATATGAAGGGTCCTAACAACACTAATACATACAATGCAGACTCTTATTTAGACTCAGACATCCTGGAGAGAGATGATAAATGGGCCCGAGAAAGCATTGCTAATAACAATGTTGCAGATGTAATGGAAATGTTTAAAATGCTGTAAACTGTTGCTGCTACAATGTTGATTGGAATTTCTCAGCAAATTTGAAAAACACAACAGAGACCATTCAATTAGAAATGTTTAGTTTATATTCAAGTCCATGAAAAAGGCTATTGATAAAAAGTGCTTAAATTGTTGAACAACTACACTTGGTTCAAATGCTATCAAAGAACTGCTTATGATCCTGCAAGCTAGGATCCAACAGTATATGTGGGTCGAGAACTGTCAGGTGAACAAGTTGGTTTTAGAAGAGGCAGAAGCAGCAGAAGTCAAAATACCAAAATCTATTAAATAACAGATAAATCAGAAGAGTTCCAGAAAAAAAATTTACTTCTGCTGGACTGACTAAACTTTTTGATTATGTGACACTAAGAAACAATGACATATTCTAAGAGAAATGGGGTCACCTTATTTGTTCCCTGAGGAATTTGTGTGCAGAATATGAAATAAAACTTAGAAACAAATATGGAGTGACTGAGTGGTTCAAGGCTGTGAAAGTAATGCAACAAGTCTGTATATTATCAGCCTACATATTTAATTCATAAGCTGAGTACAGCATGCAAAATGCTGGATTATATTAATCGAATACTTGGATAGTGAAATCAAAATCGCTGTGAGTCAGACATGCAAATGATGAGATCTTTCTGGTGGCTGTTTGCTATGAAACATAATATAGACATATAATTTTGCCCTTTCAGTGCTTTGCAAATATATGTGGAATAGTGGAGGCAGATTTTTCTATTTTCCTTGGCTCAAAGATCTTTGAAGATGTTTATTGCAGGCAGTAAACCAAAAGATACGTGCTTCAATGAGAGCAAGCTATGGCAAATCTGGATAAGCTTTTGAAGAGCAAAGCCATCACACTGTCAACAAAGGTGTCTATATTTGCAGCTATGATTTATTTTATATTAACATGGCTGCAAGACTCGGGCTATACATAAAGCTGTGCGCTGTATAATTGACCCTTTTGAACTGTGGCATTAGAGAAAATGTTTGAGATTGATGTGGACTGAGATCAGGTGAAATCAGTCAATACAATACAATACTTAAGGAAATAAGTCCAAACTGTTCACTAGGAGGTTTGATAGTAAAACTAAATCTCAACTATTTTGGGGACATATGCATGGACAAGCTTTACTAGGGAAGACTGATACTGAGAAAGACTGAAGTTAAAAGAAGGAAGTGGCAGAGGCTATGATGGAGAGACAGCATTAGCAAAGTGAAGACTATGGGTTTGCATGAACTTAAAGAAGCATTTGACCGACAGGTCTGGTGTGCCATATTCCTTGAGGTCACTAATAATCAGTTTTGACTAAATGACTAAACAGTAACAAAAATATTTCTTCATCCATCTTAGCACCTGCATGACTTACACATAACAGACAATGAGATTATGGTCTAACTTCAGTGAGGTACGTATTCAAACTGAATCTTCAGTAGAAGGATAGTATACTACATGACAGGCATATGAATTTACCAGGCTCACACCATTAAAGCTCTATACCTTATACCTAATAACCCCATTTTACAATTAAACACATAATGTAAAATAAATAAAAATAAATTAAATTGCATGTTTACTTTACATTGGTCTTTTTAAAAATAACCTGTAAATTATAATAAATATGCATTGTATATCAAAATAAAACTACATATTCAAAAACTTTGTACATAATGAAACCTTTCAGTCTTTTATATCATGATTAACTCTTCAACAGTCCACATATCTGGCTTTATGGCTTTACCGCATGCCTGCCCTATCTGGTGTATTTAATAGTACATCTGATGATGCCTTTGGGGTAGTTCTTGCTGCATTATAGCTTTTCATATAGAAGCAACTTGAAGACGCTTTCTCTACATCTCTTGGTATTGCAGTTTTTCTATTCACCATTGTCATCCAGCAGGAGTGCTTGTGACATGCCTGCATGTGCTGCTTCATAAAACCTCAACTATGGCATATTTTTGTTATACAGAAATTTGTAATTTCTAAATATAGCATTTTATCTTCACAGGAATCAATAAAAGATCTTGGTTAGGCTCTTTTACTTAGTACTTTAACTTCTAAATATTCACTTTTATGTGAGTTTTGTATTTTTAGTCTCTCTCTCTCTCTCTCTCTCTATATATATATATATATATATATATATATATATATCTTGTAAATCTGGTAAACTGCATCAGCAATTTATCCAAACTAGGTAATTTATTTTTCAAACTTCTTCCTATTAACATCCAAGGATCGACAGACTGGGTCACCACAATAGACTACTTTTATGTTACAAAACTGTGGGACAACAATCTTCTTAGCTTTTGCTACAGTTTTTTGTCATGCATTTTTTTAATCTTTGTTCGTTTTCTACATTTGTTTATATGACTTATGATAGTGTGGACTGGAAATTACATGTATTACATGTCTGGATTCCCAGTCATACACAATTATTCTGAGCTAAAACTTCGGTATTATAGATTATTTGTAGAAAATATCAAATCTCAAATATCCCCTATGTTAAAGGAGAACCACACCCCAAAACTGAAAAAAAATGCCTTTCATCAAGTCTAATGTCTCGGCATTAAAGTAAGTGGCTATTATTATCATCTTCTAATATGTTATGCCATAAAATGTAAATAAAACCAATAAGAACGTTGGTGAAGCATCAGTTGGTATAATAATAAGGCACAACAAAAAAACAACCACAGCAACGTACTGTCAAAAATTTAATAAAAAAGAAAAGCAAAGCTTTCAGGTTAAAAAAAACCTTCATCAGTGCAAGATGAAACAATCAATTAAGGTGTGTTTAAATACATCGCCCCATTAAGCACAGCCAATAAAAGCAAACAAACAATTAATTGTCCTTTGTAATTAACATACTAAGTTATCTCATTATTACTTTACATTATATTAAAACTCACTAAACACACTTTATAAATACAAAAATATACATATATAGTTATACATAAACACATATACAATTCTACGTATCTCATTTTAAATATATTTGTCTTTCTTTTAAGAAAGGTTTAAGTGTAACCATCTAATTAATCCTAGGTAAAGAATCCGCCTGCAACTGTAAAATCCATTCATATTCTTTTAACTCAAGTTTATTGTTTAGGTCACCTCCTCTTATATTCTTATTGATAATTGTTAGTACCTAAAAAGTAAACATATGTTTAGAATCATTCTCATGGACATGTTTCGCAAGAGAATTCATTAAAATGTTCCTTTTTATATATGATTTGTGCTCTATGATTCTGTCTTTCAGGTGTCTAGTAGATTTCCCTACATAAAAACTTGCACGTTGCTAGGTAAGCTATATTACAAGAATTACAAGTTGCAAAACACTTAAGCGTGTAAGTCTTATTGGCAATGGGATGTCTAAAACTGCAGTCATTGTTAATAAAAGAACAACAGCTGCAGCTATGAGAAGGAAATGTGGTTGGAATCAGCAACCTAACCTAATTACTCAACCCCCCTCTAGCCTTCATGGTGCAATAAATGAAAAGGCAAACATACGAAAGAAAGACAAACAAAAATAAGTTAAGGCATAAACAAACTGAACAATTACATGCTTTTTTTCTGTATGTGGCATATTTAGTGATGAATTACAGGGAAGAAAAATCACTTTTTTTGGAAAGAAAACTTGACCTTTTGGTGGAGTTCTCCTTTAAGACTATAAACCGTAATGCATTAATGAAAGTTGTACTTGATGTGTCTCTCACGTTGATTTTTTCATGGAACTTGGAATAACAGTCCACATATATCAGATACATGGTTTATTTGAACTGGATAAAACCTGCACCCATTCTGAACTTTCAGCAGTTAACTAGCCAACATTTTTAAGTCTTACTTCATTGAATCCGTCTCTAAGATGATAAACTCAATCCCCACTTCAACCAACCCTACTAAGTTTCCTGCTTTCTCTCCTACTCAGAAGGCTTCCAATATCTTCTCCCTACATACTGTTTCCACCAACTGTATTAAATCTCTACTATCTAAACTAAAACCATGCTCTACCTCCGCAGATAATATCCCTCCTTATTTCCTTCAAGTTGCAGTCTTGCTATCCCTGTATCAGTGCTGAATAACTCTTCTATGACTGAATCCAAGGTTCCATCAACTTGGAAATGACTTAATACTCTGCCTATACACAAAGGAGGTAACGCCTCTGAAATCTCTAATTTCAGACCTATTGCTGTACTCTCGCTTTCCTCCTTCTAAAGTGCTTGAAAAGTACATCCATTACTGAGTTCTCCAACACCTCCTAAAGGAAAACCTGCTTACACCCACAATACATGGCTTTCACCCTAAACATACCACCACCACTGCCCTCTTATCTTTCACTAATACTATCTCTTCAGCCAGAGATAATAAGAAACTTGTTTCCTGTCTATTCCTGGACCTATCAAAAGCTTTTGACACTGGGTCCTACCCTCTTCTCCTTAATAAGCTAACTGACCTCAACTTCTCTACCTCTACTGTAGCCTGGCTTTTTAGCTATCTTTCTGACCTTCTTCAATCTGTGAGATGGCAGTCTGCTCTCCCCCTTCTCTCCCAGTCAAAATGGGTGTCCCCCAGGATCCTTTCTTCGGCCATTGCTTTTCAATATCTATACTAATCACCTCTATACTTCCTGCCCTCTATCATCCTTTGTTCAATACATAGATGACTCTACAGTTATCACTACTGCTATCCCCACTGACTTACTCAACACCACCCAGACTTCCTTTAACTCAGTAGAAACTTGGCTTGCTAACAATAAGCTTATCTTAAACCCTAAGAAAACCAAGCTTTTAATTTTTCTTCCCCAAAATTTTATTCAGCTTAAAGCAACTTTCTCTATATTATCTGTAAATAACACTCGTATTGATGTTGAAACTAGTACAAAACTCCTAGGTGTCATCACTGATGACCATCTTAAGTCTGACTTGCACGTAAATAACTGTGTAAGGAAGACTCACCAAACACTTGTCCTCCTTTAAAGGAACAATAAGTTCCTTACAAATAAAACTAAGGTAACGCTCTCTCAAGCCTACCTCCTAGCTAACCTATTATATGCCTCACAAATTCTAACCAATCTCAACTCTTCTCTCTTATCTAAGCTTGAATCTACCTACAACAAGGTGGCTAGATTTGCAGCCCATCAAACATGCACATCTCATCATTGTCTCTCTCTTAAACACGTAAACTGGCTAGAATTCCCCCATCTGCTTCTTTTCAATCAACTCCAGATTATTCATACCATCTTATATCAGCCATCTTACTGTCCTAATCTCTCTTCTCTCATCTCCCTATACACCCCTAATAGGCCTCTCTGCTGTGCAGACCAGGATCTCCTGCAAATTTACAAACCTAATTCAAAAACTGGCTGCATCCTATATAGCTTCAATCCTGTCATTTCATAGAACAAACTACCATTTGCAATTAGATCTATTATACAACCAAAACAGTTCAAAATAGCAACCAAAGAATATTTGAAAAGCCAATGGATCTGTCCTTGTACTCACCCTCCATGACATACCTTCCTTCACAATAGCTGTACACTGCCTATTCTGTTTCCTGACCCCTCTTTACTCTTACTGCTATTCATTCTCTAACTGTACGCTGTCTATACTGTATCCTGACTCCTCTTTATTCTTATTGTTATTGAGTTTGTATTATCACTTTATTGTTACACCTGCACAATTTTTCATTACTACTGTATGCAATATAATTTGTGTATATTATTTGAGACGTTTCTGAGTTATTGTTTATTTGGACTAGAATTGTATATACTATTTGAGATGTTTTAGAGTTATTGTTTACGTGATTTGAAATGTATCTTCTGTGGAGATTTTCTCCCCATGCCTCCGCTGAAAAAGGGCTAGCAGCTCAGTTGGACTAACCCGGTCAACAAATGTAAAATAAATAAATAATAAATAAATAAAAACTACTATTTCTTTTGCATTATGTAACAGTACACATTGCATATGAAATAACTCATCACTAGCTGGTTCTATTTACATTGGCAATTCTAGCCAACATTTTTTATCACTCCTTTTTTTCAGTTTTCTAATCTCAGATGTAATTCAAGAATATTTGAAGCATTTGTTTTCTCAAAAGATCCGAAGCTATTATTTTGTCACCTCTGAACTTTAATTTATGACAGAACATATTTCAGCCATGAAAGAAACAAAAGGCAACCTCTTTTCTTACTGATCATTTTGCTAAGGTTATTCTTTCACTGTAATGCTTTTGAGTAACTACATTTCTAAGTCACATCAGTATGGCTCTGAAATTATTTGATGTTTCTTTTTGTATTTGTTACTATGATGTTATTCCAAAGAATCTCTCTTCCTTCGTGTACAGTTTCCTTGTGTACTTCTGGTAAATTTTAATAGATCTGATATGTGCACTTCCTTTAATGTTAGGCAATTCACTTTTCAGATTATTCATCATCTGCAGTCTAGAAGTGCCTTGTACAATGACCTTCTGAATATGCTTTGCATTGGTTTGTAGCCTGTATCCTCATGAATTTCTTTACCACAGAGATACGCATAGAATTTCCAAAATCCATATGCTACTGACAACAGTTCTTGTTCTATATGAGCATATTTCATTTTCTGTTCTCTGAGTAAAGTTGACCCACAGGGAACTGATATTTTCTATTTTAGAATCACACCCCCTTTTACCATTTTGATTGAAATCTTGTATCAACATAGCAACTCTTCATGGCCTCATTTCTAGGAAATGTCTTGATCTAAAAGACATCTCATATATATTAGTTATGAATTTGAAAGATACTGTGTTATTTCCAAAACTTATATAATGTTCATTTGCCTTCTGGCTTTGGGATTTATACAATTTTTCTGAGTTTTCTGTATCAAACGAGACTCTCTGAAGTTAAAATATAAGCCACGAATGTCATACTTGCCACTCTTGTTTTATATCTGGTCTTATTTATCTTGACATTTTATTACCATAGTCTATGTAGTAGCTATACCTCTCTGTTGTCTTGGCTTTCTTTCTGACTCCACATGAATTCATTGCCAGTTATGTTTACAGCACCTTCTAAGCTTGTACAACATCTCTATGCCAAAATATTAAAAGGAAATCCAAGGAGCATGTACTTTCCTAATGGCATACTAAATAACTATAATTTGGAGTATTTTTATCTAGTTTTTTTTTTTTTTTTTGCTGACAGAATCCGTTGCTTTGATCTAGAGTTGATTAAGACATTGCTGAGGGCACCTTTTTCAGCTGTAAGCAAGAGGGAATGGTGTTTTCTAAGTACTTTAATCTGATTTTGTGGGTCAGTGCAACTGTAAATTGTATTCTGCTTTACAACATGGTGCTGGTTACCCAGTTTTTACACTAATTGCCTCTTAATAACAATTAAGCTCCTAATATGCTTCAATTCCTTTCTGTTGTACTCCTGTGAGCTACTTATACTTTCACGTGTATAACTGGCATACTATCTAGATTTATTGTTACATATGTTCTAGTAAAATTCCCAAGCCTGTACGCAAGTCAGCATAACCGTGATGGATATTATTGCTTTGGTTCTGTGCAGTATTCAAAATGCCAGGATATATTAATGCTGTGAATACAAATGTCAATTCAATAACTTTGAGCTCCAGTACTTCAATAATATATTTTTCAAACAAAATATTATGCATCTCTGTCTATTTTAAATTCAATATTTGCTTATTAATGCTTTGCATTTCTTGTCAATGATCTGACTTACATGCTTGTATATCCATGTCTCTGGTTCATTTTCAGACTTCACTGTATCAGCTTTTTCCACTGCAAATTGACAAATAAAAAGCTAATTATATGTTCCCTTAAAGGCATGCAACTCATTTTGAACAGACGTCTTTCTTTTTATGCATCTTTGCAAATTGTTTTTTTTTTCAATCACGGGTTCTGTAAAAAAAAATACAAAAATCAGGGCAGTGCTTATTCTCATGCTCATAGCCATACTGCTATGTGGTGTTTGAATTTCAACTGTACAATATTCTCTTTGTACCTTATGTTTTTTTTTTATCTCCATTGGTGTTATACCGCATTCTGACATGGCTCTCTTTCTCACTCGCATTACTATTACAAACCCTTTTTCTCATCTTTGCCTTTTTTCATTTAAAAACATTTTAACTTACACACATCTATGTCTTCAGAAAATGATTTTAACTATGTGCTCATAATGTCAATTACTAGGTATACAGCCACAGCTCCTGATAAGGTTAACTTATTATCCTAATAAATGTAAGGCAACATTCTGGCCCCCTTGTTTCATCATTTCTGAAACATCAAAATATGCTCCCTGTCTCTTATTAGTGACTTACAGTTTTCACCAAATTCAGTGCCCTTGTTAAAAACAAATGGCAAAATAACAGCTCACAATAATCTCCTAACATCTCTCTTAATCTCTCTTAAAAAAGCTATTATAACATTACAGATAATTTTATCAGTATGAGATATTTTTGCAGTGATAATATTCAGTTTATTCATAGCCTTTCCATAAATATTATAGTATATTACAATGTATACAATTCCAGAATTATATTTTCTTACTAATCTTTCCCAAACAAATTGTCATATTTTGGAAAATATGCATCCTAGACATGTATTCTTAGAATTTTTTGTTAACCAGACAGAAGCTTTCATATGTCGGTATGGAAATATTCTTCGAGTGCATGTTTACTGAAATACTTAAAGAAATATGGAAACATGACAGTTTTCTTCAATAACATCTAAGATTTAACCTGATGCTAACAGTTTTGTAAGTTAGTTGTTTTTTATAATATTAAGTACATATGAAAATATTGCTTATTTTCATAATTACTAGCAAACAACTAGCAGTATCTCCAGTATCGTGTGATATTAAAGGACATTTTGACAATTAATTTTTTTGTTTCCTACCATGATATTTCAGACCATACCACTTTGGAGCATGCAGGTCCTAGTTATGAAAATATGAACACAAATATGAAAATATACATAATAAGTGGCAAGCTGTGATTAATTTCTGTACTGCAAGGCATCCTAGCTTAGCAATCTTAGTTTTATTTTGTTAATTACATCTTGTCCATTCTAATGCTGTCTGTTATTAGCTGGTAGATCACTTACTTAAAGACAGCAGACCCCCAAAAAGTTTGGATACCATAAGGAGCTGTGTGTGTTAACTGGAAGTATATAAAATGCGCTATAGGCTTGAATGAGCTAAGTGCTGGGATCATGGTCACTCATTTCTCTTCTCAAGTAGTAAAGGTAATGTGGGACAATAAAAACTGATTTGCCTAAATGGAACAGGCTTTCATGCTAATGTGAGATCAAGACATCGACCTTTAGGTTTAGCTTCTGATTGAAATTCCTCTTTCCTGGGCATGGAGTATCGTTTTATTGCACAATCCTTGGTGATATGGCTTGTCAGCTCATGCTTTCTAGAATTATACATTAATCAGATAGCATGTGGAAAAGAAGTCCATGAAGAGAGAACTTCACCTTTATATGACAGAGAAATCAACTCTTCCTTAATGGGATTCTCATTCTTGTCTTGGCAAGTTTGATGAAGCCTCATTTTGAGCCTTCGTTTTTAGTTTGTTCGTTTTGGAAAACATTTCTTCTCACAGTTGTCCCATCAACTAAGAGAGTGTCAGATTTGCATGATTTAATATATTCAGAGACTTACACTACACTGTGTATCATGTACAAATGTTTTTTTCATGCAAAACATTTTAAGTGAAAATGCCTTTTTTCCAAACCTGTTATCCTTTGCGGCCTTAGGTCAACTGGTGCCCTAGGCAAAGGGGCTCCATGGCACTCCCTGCCACACCACCCAGTGACCCCATCCTGGTCTACTAAATATAGAACGGTGCCCTAGGCAGATGCCTAGTTGGCCTATGCCTAAGGGCAGCCATATCCTTATTCTCAGAATGAGTGGAGTGGATTTTACATCTCATGGTCTGTAGAAGACATATTTGCATATATTTCAAGAGCTAAGGAGTTTAGAAAGCTGATTCAGAATTTGATATTGTTTAATGCCTATTACAGTTAGGGATTTATCTGGTAAACAACAATTTCTAATGGGACTGCAATTCTGTATAAGATTTTGATTGGATTCAATAAGCAAATCAATTCAAAGGCCCATTAGAACTAAGAGGATTTTTTCTTTTCCTCGCTTTCATTTTGTAGTAAGTACTTTTCTAGCTGCCATTGCAGGTCATTTTAAACCTAGCCATAGGATCATACTAGGCCAACTACCCTTGTGGGCCATTTCAAACCTAGCCAAATATCCCATGTGAGAATCAAACCCTGCACCTTGTGTTTCTAAGGTAAACACCTTAACCATTATGCCATCCACCATATTCCTTTCAAAGGTGAGAATCAAGCCCTGTACCTTGGGGCTGTGATGAAAACATCTTAGCAATTATACCAACCCACCCAAATGTATTTCCTAAGTAGAAATTTATTAAGGGGTGTTGTTATGGACACAGTTGTACATGACAGTATACACAGTCATATTAGTTAACCAATGTCGGATTTGAACCCAATATCTACAAAATCTGACAAATGTTGCAGAAAAATGAACATGAACTGCTTGTAGCCCTTCACTTGCGATGGTGATGGTATGGCTTTTCAACTCTTATTGTTGTAATTTATGAGATATGTTTAACATATTTGATATCAAGTTCCATTATTTTAATGGATAGCACTTGAATTTCTCTCACTTTACATTTTCATCACATCTCCATTTAATATGTTATGCATATTCAGATACAGTCCATTTGTATTTGCCTGTAGCCAAATATAGAGGATTATTACTGGGTATCCAGTTGTAACCAACTTGCTATATGTTTAGGGCATGTCCAGGGTGCAACAGAGAATCAAGTTTTTAAGAACATATAACTAGCTGACTATGGATAGACAAATCTGATCATAATTATTTGCTGTAGAAGGACTTGTTGCTCCTCAAGCATACTACCAGTTACAGAAAAAAGTAACATACCGAGTGATGCAACACACACAGACAGTAGGCAGAAGTGAAGTGCCATCTGACAAATGAATGTCTTTAACAGCTGTTAGACACTTCACTTTACCCCATGTTTTGTGACTGCAAAATGGTCTACAACTTTTAAAGCTGTAAAACTGCTTTGGATATATAAGAATAGAGATTAATATCACTGAATATGTTTAACAAAACTTTGTTAAGCACCTTTCATGTATTAGAAAAGTACTTAAAGTAGTATATTTCAAAATTCAGAGCGTAATTCAGAGCTGTAACTAGGACGTTTGAGGTTTCAGTGAAATAACCAATTGCTTTAATGCCTTTCTAAGTGGAACCGTGGTCCTTATGAAGGGAAAGCTCTGATTCTTTTCAACCAATGATAGATGGCCACAATTAACACATATTATGGACATTTTTAAATGAGTACCCCAGTACTACAACAAGAAATTGGTCACTGCTGTTAACCTATTGGTCAGTATAGTTTTTTGTGACATTCTAAATAGAATAGCAGATATTCTGTTATTCCAGTAACTGTTAAAAAAAGCTCCCGAAGTAAAATAGGGTTAGAAGATGATCAGCATAGCACTCATGGTAAATGAAATTACTGTTGGAAGAAAAAGGTACCACTACACCACAGAGATAACATCTGCTTTGCATGCTGAATGTCCTGGGTTCAATCCCCAGTTGAATCAGGGTTAATGATATCATAATGGTTAAGGTACTTACCTTACAGATACAAGGTTTGATTCTCACACTTGGGAAGCATGGCTAGGCTTAAAATGGCCCCCTAGTATCAATAGCAAATGAAGTAGCAAGTTTAAGCTCTCAGTGACGCAACTAGTTCATGTGATTTGTTTTCCTAAATGGAACTACAGATTTCTGTTGGGAAAGATTTCAATATTTGCAGGTTCTTTACCAAAACACAATGCTAGGAACTAAAACATAATACTGACAAAAAGATTATTTTAAGACCCAGCCTTTCTAACTGATTCTGTCATCGACATCTGCTTCATTCACATCCACACTTTTAAACACACCTGCAGAGAATGAATAGCACTTTGCTTCAACTCTGATTTTCTTATACATATATGTTTACTCTGACAGTAATTTTCTAGTATGTTTTGCACTGAGAGCAATAGATTTTTTTTAAGTCTGTCTTTCTTCTTTGGAATATAGTTACTTTCAAGCTTCATGGCCCTTTCCTCTATCCTTTGTCTCTCTTTTATTATACCTATATTATTTTTGCACATTACCTCTTAGATTATTCTTTCTTTCTTTAATTTAAAATGTCACTGTGTTTCTAGCTGTCCTATAGCTTTGCTATTTTATTTCTTTATTTATTACCTACTAGGTAAACCTTTACATGAACCCTAGCCATTTTTGTACCTGCTGTGTTCATTTGCTTTTTGTAGATATTACTATTGAAATGGCTTGCTGCCGTTCATACTGTGACTCTCCAGCCAAGAAATGCATGCAGTATTCTGCTTTAATATAACTTTCCTGACAATAAATGCATGCTGTGTTCTGTTTATTCTAACTCTCCTGACAAGAAAAACATGCTGTATTTTCTGCTTTCTTACAATACTCTCCTTCTGCTAAAATCAGCACCTTATATATTTTTCTCCTCTCCCCACAGCTGTCGATCAGTTGCCACCAGTTCCTCTCTTCATTAACTGGTTCTACTGGATTGCCTTAGTTTCCTAAAGGCTCAGCCCAGATCCATATCCAGGGCTAGTAAAGAAATCAGGAACACTGGTGCAGTGTCATACTGCTGCTGGTAGGTGTGCCCTAACCCTGCATCACTTAACAGCAACCTTACAACTTCTGCAATGGCTGCCTTCATTAGGTGCATGCATGCCTCCATGCGTGTGTAACCTCCTGACCAAGGGACATTCTGCTTGCATCTGGAGCTTGATAGGTTCTTAATGTGCAATGAGTCTAGACTGCCTTTCTCCCCTCCAGGATGGGTGAGCTGGCATTAGATATTCACTGACATCCTCCACTGTCCAGTCCATCTAGGGCCCATGCTGCTACTTGAACAATGACCATTTGGGGCATAGTAAGGTCTTCAACCCTCTGCACCCAGTCATCTTGTATATTCAGGCTGCTATGATGATATGTGACAGTCCTCATTCCATGTTAGACTAGGTGCATGTCTACACTTAAAGAATTTATATCATACAGCATATGTTGTTGTTTGTCTTTTCAGTTTTTCCCGGTTAGGGGTCACCACAGCGGAACTCCGGTGCACTAATGATTGGCAGTAGATCTGTATGGTGCCACGTTGCCAGCCCAACACCCAACCTTCAACGAAGGCACGCCCATTCATGCATGTCCTTCAAACTCCACTCGACTGTGGGGAGAACATGCAGACTCCACACAGAAGGCACTCCAGCCAAGAATCAAACAGGAGAACCTCTTGCTGTGAGGCAACAACGCTACCGCTGCACCACTGCGGTTATCATACAGCATATGTGTGACAACAGCATATGTGTGACAGTAAAATAATGCTCTTTGGAAATGCTGCTTCCATGTCTTATTCTATAGTGTATCCCCAAGCAAAATCACCTGCACAGGAGGATTCTAGGTGCAGCAGCTCTCTCTTTCTCTCTCTCTTTCTCTCTCTCTTTCTCTCTCTCTCTCTCTCTCTCTCTTTGTCTGTGTCAACACTGCAGTCAAAAATGGATATGCTAAAAACATGGTTTATTGTGCTCCTGTATAGCCTTTCAAAGGCACTCTGATTTGCCAGTAAACAAATACAACTCACAACAGCAAACATACTTTTCAGTAGGAAACAGGATTTGCACATCTGAATCTGTTTAGGTAAATTACTGTATTTGGCTAAATATTGTGGGATTCATAGAAACATGTACATAAATATGTTAGTGAGGTAGAGGACAGGGTGAGACTCTACCCGTTTTCCTGAGTAAACTCTGAAGAAAAGGGCATAACGTGTTAGTGTGTCAACCCAATCACCAAATACCAATAAATACATGCCAATATAGCAGTAAATACACAAAGGTACATCAATCAATCAATAAATTAATTACTTACGTACTTAATTAATTAATTACACCTATAATCAACTGAAGTAGTCATTCTTTTTGGGGGAGTGACAATTTTAAGAATGTAAACTTGAAAAGAAAATGAGAAGATGCTTCCTTTTTAAAGTTTGTTGAAGGAGTTGTGTTAGAAACGTGTTACAATGAATACCTTAATGTATGGGTTGACACAGTATTTTATACAGTTGCATACATCTACTCATTATTTTCAAATTAACATAACTTTGCCCATCAGCAATTGCCTTAGTGCAAGAAATATTGTCCAAATAATAATCATATTCTTTGACGCATTTCTGTAGTCTTTGTGTTAACAAAACAAAAAGAGACAGAAAATGAATGTGATTGTGTGTTTGTGTAGTCAGCGTAATTCAAGATATTACCCAGTTATCTTTCTATAATATCCCGTAGAAGGGAATAAGTATAACAAACACATGCACCTTACAGTCATGTTTTACCAGGCTGTCAAGAAAGTGCTTCTTTGAAAAATTACTTTTAATTCCATGGTTTGCTCAGCTGAAAATTAAACTCAATTGAAGTAAAAGCTCTAGAGAATTACCTTGAAAATACAATATATTTTCAGATGCAGTTAACTGTCATTGCCTGTATCTTAAGTAATGTATTTGTTATGTATGTTCTGCTTTTTGACTACAATATTTAATTTTTAGCTATCAGAACCAAGCTCACGTATAGATAAATCTTCACTATGCCGTGTGCAAGTTTACATTATTCTTCAGTGATGTCCACTGAAATGTCACCAAAAGCTTAACACACTAGAACTGCTGTATCTGTACAAGTGAACCTGAAAAGGTACAAGTCAAATGTTATTGAACTGTGCTCAGATGTTATTAAACTGTGGCATTACCAGTTATGAAATGTGACACATTACTCTAGTTATTATGTGACAAAAATATATCTGATATTGTTAGCAAACGCCTGAATGGTTCATCATTGACAACAGGGAAATGATACACAGAAACGCCTTTCTTAGCCTCCACTGTGACTTTCTTACTGCCCAGATGGAGTAGTTTCTATGCATTATTAATTTACACTATTACTAGGTGGAGCAAGTGTCATTTAACAAATAAAGTAAAAAGATATATCAGATATAAGAAATGACAGCTAATTGCATGTAAAACTGTGAATCATTCTAATCACAGATATTAAAAAATATATATTCTTAAGGAATATTCTATATTCTATAACTATATATTCATTTGTACTTCGCTTTTTTTTTGCAGTCAATGTTTTCAATGTTTTCATTGTTTTATTGTTTGAGTGTTTACTTGATTTAGTGTTTTAGTTTCTTTAAACTGTATAATTAGTATTATAGCGGAGCTTTTCTCCTCGGGCCTCTGCTGAAAATGGACATGTATCCAGCCAGACTAGCCCGGTTAACAAATGTAAAATAAATAAATAAATAAATAAATAAATATATTTTTTAATTTTTTTTTGTATTAGAGCTATTTTTTCTGTAGTAGTCACATCTGTTGGCTACTTAAATACCTAACCATCTGGGCACCACACTTACCCTGAGATTCAGAAACACTGCAGCTGTGATCACAACCAGCTAAAATCTATTTACTGTGCATATCTGATGAACTTCAATATACATTAATAATAAAAAAGGCCAGGCAAGTGTATTTGGTGAGCATCTCATTAAATGATCTTGCTGTGGCCACAGCAGGGACTGCAGTAAGACTATCAAAGGGTAATGGTGCTGCTGTACGCACATCCAAGCAGCAGTAAGGCTCATCTGTTGAGCACAAGCACGGATTGTGTTTGGCATGCTCTCTCGTGCATAGCTGCAGTGAGAGAAGGAAGCGCAGTGGAATTTCTTAGTCTCATGAGACATTTGAGCCTAGCTATGGTATGACCCAGTCATACATACACAGATTAAAGATAACTTGTAGAAGGTAGTATTGGTAGTATACATTGTACTACCTACATACTACTTTTGTGCACGTTAGCTACTGATAGTTTATGTGTATGTTGCTAGAATGACTAATATTGTCTATACAGCTCTCTGCATCAAGATGTAAGTATGCTATCTGTTGTGCTACTAACACTGCTTTAAAATTCTATACCACAATAGTGTTACCATTTGCTAAGCAAAACAGCTGCACATTTTAAGCTGACTTGGCAAGATCAGCAGTAAACTTTTCTTCCCTTGAAGCTCACAATTCCTTAAAAATGCACTTGAAAATAAACTCTATCTGCTAACTCTCACTAGGGCATTTCACTCTCTCTCTCTCTCTCTCTCTCTCTCTCTCTCTCACATGCTTGCACACACACACACACACACACACACACACACACACACACACACACACACACACACACACACACACACACACACGCACACACACACACACATGCACACACGCACACATGCACACACACACACACACACACACACACACACACACACACACACACACACACACACACACACACACACACACACACACACACACATGCCATACCTCTCAGTCTCTCAGAACATGAAATCTGGACAAAGCCTGTTATAATGTTGGGGACAAAGGTCCAAAACTAGGGACTCATTTAGAAAAATGTCAAAAATTTGAATAATTGTGAGGTATGAACCCCCCCCTACACACTCACCTGCATCCCTCCATATCTCTCAATACCTCAGAGCAATGAATCTGGAAAAAGCCATATATATAAAAGTGGGACAGAGACCTAAAAACAGGGACAATTTTTAAATATTGCTCTTATAAACTTAGAAAGTTGATAGAATATCAGGTTTTATATTAGCATGAATTTTCTGAAGGGTAAGAAGTCTGAAGCTCAAATATCTGTCATTATTTTCTAACTTTAATCTTTAATGATTTGCCACTAATTTGCAAGAAAAACACAATTTTCTTAAAAATGGACCAAAAATATGAGGCAAAAATCTGGACAGTCTGTGAAAATCTGTACAGTTTAGAGATATGCCTCCATCTTACACACACACACACACACACACACACACACACACACACACACACACACACACACACACACACACACACACACACACACACCTCTTAAACACTTAAACACACACACGCACACACCTACCTCTCACTTGTACATTTGTCTGCAGTCCTAAAGTCTTCTGGAATTCAAATTCTGTGTGGACGTGGAAGACGAAGATGTAAACCATCTTTCACACAGACGCAGAAGACGAAAAAAAGAAAACTTTTTTTTTTAATTTAAAGAAATTTAATCTCCCGGCCAGCCAGTTCCAGGGGGGTGGGGTGGGCATATATTGTCCATATATGTAGTATGTCTTGTAACCCAGTTTATGTTCTGTCAACTTATTTTTGTATAGTATTCCACGTCACTTGTATTTTTTTGGACTACAATGTATTAGTTTTGCACTGTATGTACAGCTTTTCTCCCAGTGCTTCCATCAAAAATGGGTTCTGTAGACCCAGTCGGACCACCCCGGTAAACAAATGTCAAATAAATAAATACATTAATTAGGCACAGAAATAATAACAGACAATTCTGTGAAGGAATGTGGTCACACAATCAGGGATGTGGAAGACAATGGAGAAGGGGGCATCATACACTCAGATATAAATGTCAACTAACTGAAGGTAAAAAACATAAAACATCACATAAGGAATGGGGCAGAGGAAAGTACCATTATATCAATGAAGGAGTAACATCGGCAGAGTTGGAACAGACTACTGTACCTGTACAATAATACAAATGTCAGAAGGCAATCACCCTACAGTAAGAATGATGTGCCTTTATACAACCACTATGGAACTTCAACCCATGACCTGTAATGGGCAAATCACTTTATTTACAGGTTGAGCTACAGCACTTGTAAAACAGAAGGCTTTAGAGAAACACACAGCAGTTGGATGTCACAGACTTGAAAAGTGAATGAATAAAAGGGTGGAAAAAAACATACACCAAACTTCCCCAATTATAGTGTGCAAAGCATTTTATTTATGGGGTGAGCTCCAGCAGCAATGGGGCAAAGTCTTACGGCAAATGCACAGCAGTTGGGTCTTAATCCCTTGCAGACTGAATGAGAGCTAAAGTCAACAACAGCTCCTCGGGACACAACTATTGGGGTCTAAGCTGTCATCCACCAGCATACTTGACATTGTAACACTTTGCCAAGGAACTCCTCAAGTCCTGACAGTTGTATCCTATGTTACATGTGCCAAATCCTGACAGCTGTATCCTATGTTACATGTGCCAAATCCTGACAGCTGTATCCTATGTTATATGTGCCAACTTCTGTGGAATGATGCTCAGCTCATATGTACAGCTAGGGCTGGCTGCGCCCAACATATATATATAGTGCATGAAATTAGTTGTACACAGTAGCTGGGCGTATAGGTGGTGGTCTAGGATAATGTAGGTACAGCTTTGTTATCGTTCACAGTGGCACTTTAAGGTGTGAAACATAGGCGTCCTGTGTTCCTTTGTATGATGTTAAGAAATCAGGCACTACAGTGAGTCCACTTACAGGGTGTTAGATTTGGAATTATAGATCCTTTCCTACAGTGATTCTCTGGACTATGCATGTGCAGTGCTGCCTGCAGTAACCCAGGCATGTTCACAACACATTGAGCTGACTTGAGAGCGATTCTTAAAAGGTGTGCTCTTTGTAGAAATTGAGCTGATCATAAACAATAATGAAGTGAGCCCTAACAAAATAATCATCATGCCCAGCCAGGTGAATCTGCATGATATAAGGGCATTAGCAAGGAGAGAGCCTTATTGTGCTATGGAAGAAACTGTAGAACAGCCAAGTTTGGGAGCTGAGTTGAGCATAATGTTATACACGCCCATCAGCTCATACTTAGAACAGAGGTCTGATCATTTGCTTGGCTTCTGATACAACTTTCAGTAAATAATTGTGTCTGTTACGTACATTAGAAATTATTTTTAACTCTCAGAAAAAAAGCAGTCAAGTCTCCTTGATCACGTGCAGTGGTATGGATAATGTTTTGTGGGGGACATTTACTCAGTAAACTTATAGGCTTGTGATGCATAATATGAATGGAAATACAGAATGATAACTTGCAGGTACACAAGCAGCATGCTATATGACCTGGGGGGGGGGCTGGTGGTGGATGGCTTTAGAAAGACCAAACAGGAGCAAGGCTACTAATTCAACTGTTTTTATAGCTACAGAGCAATGTATAAAACAAGGAAAGACTAAGCACACTGTCGACTGTGGGATTTCAGTTGAGAAATCTATCTTAGGACCTCTGTCTCTTTGGGTGACAGCTTTGTCCTGCATACAGATGACCAGGAAGAATCTGGGCAGTTGAGAAGTATGCCTGTCAGGGAGGACAGGTTAATGAGGGAACTATCAATCAAGTAAGTGTGCTTGACCTTAGTAGACATATGTCATAGTCTGCCTTTAGCATCCCTGGGGAGAGCGGTCCACATAGGCAGGTGGATAATGGTTCATGCTGGAGACATAATTAGTGTCCTTCCCTTGAGGCTGGTGTGTCAAAGTCTGCAATGCAGGATATGTGCAAGACCATCAGGCAGAGACTAGTATCACCACAGTCATGACAGTGTGGGTGATGCAAGTTGTGCATGTATGATTGCTTGGATTGACTCAGTCACACACTGGAATATGAGATGTCCTCTCTGACACACTCCACAGGCATTAAGCATCATGGTCATGAATGACCACAATACTGCATCTGCAGTGCTAGAACTTCCATGGTTACATTTGTTGCAAAGATGTCTACACCAGAGAGGACATCCCCATGTTTTGGTCATCACTGCAGTGGTGCATGTTATTGCAGCTACTGCTCACAATTATGGAACCCAACAGCATCCTGCTAGGGTCATGGTACAGCAAATGCAACTTCTAGTAGATCCAGCTATCTCAGTCAGGGGTATGCATGAGATGCTGAAACTTGTTCTATGTACAAGCTACTGACTCTTTTCCTGTGTTGTTGCATATTGTACCCACCTTTGTTTGGCATTATTATCCCAAGCTGCTAGCTCCTTGACAGACTCCTCATCTGACCCAGTGTCCACTGCCTGGTGCACTGTGGCCCATTCAGCTAGAACTGTTTCCTAATTATGATATTGTATAATAGTACACAAACTGACAATATTTTTGTACATGGGCTAAGGCCATACAGCAGGGAATAACTGGATGAATCCATACAGCAAAAGCATGGCTTCAGCAGCCCAAACACAGATGCAGCAATGTTCCTAGTTTGTGAGAAGGCTGTACAGATGGTTTGTTTGATTTTGTGGGTTTCGTAAAGGTGTCATGAGCTGGGAATCCAGGGCATATCTGGCATCATTGACAAGACAGCCCTGTGGGAAGACACCCCTCAAACCACTGGTACAGATCACATGTGTGCTATACATGGAAATCATAACTGCCTGGGTGGCCAGCACATACATTGTAGATGATACCTTATGCATAATGGACCAGCAGTTGATGGAGTGACACTCTTTGTGGTTCATCTACCTCTTTTCCAATTGACCAGGTTGGACTCTTGTTTCAGTGGGAGTACAGTCCATGGCCCCGGAGTAGCTCAAAGAAATGGGCTGTATCATAGAAATCCCACATGGTGTTGGCTCTCTCCTCTGGGGTACATGGAAACCACACATGCTCCACCATATGCTACAGCATAGCACTGAGAAAGTGATGGAGTATTTTTGAGGCAGATGCCTGAAACCCCCCACTATGTCCCCAGTAGGTTGCTAAAAGGTCTGTATAACTAATATTTGTGAAGCTACACAAGCCTTAGTATACACTGGGATATGTACTCCATGACTTCCAAGGGGCTGCAGATGCAGTTGATAAGATTCACTTCCACAGTTTCACGAATGGTACCTGTCTGCATGGTATTGCTTCCCAGTGTCAGTGCCATGGGTTTGTGAAATGTTAAGCCCAGTCAGATGAAGCGGCACAACCAAGGGTGATGCCACACTCTGCTAGGAAGAGCAATGAGACCCTCTTGCAGATACCCATTTTCTAATACAGCAACAGCCCTTATAATATATAATGATTACTTGATACTAACAGAAGCATTTGATAGAATTTAAATCTGCTGCAGGCACAGTCCCATTGCACAACTTGTATATGTTTATGAATCACTGTGCCATCTTCTTTTGCCTCATTAGGTTTACTATAATAATGTTGCTCATCACCATGGCATTATATAACCATTAGTATATACTATGCCTGACAGTGCTTTTTCGGTTGTCAGTGCTGTGTAGCTTGTTTTTCTGAATCACACTTACCTTGCATGTGGCCACTCATCACACAAATTCACTTACCACAATGCATGAAAGTTTTCTGATTCTCAGTCTTGGTAATTTCCCATAATTTTCTTTTATAATTTGACCCTGACTGTTTGCATTTTACTTTTGATTATAGTTATTCTTCAAAAGTTTAATGTTATTAATTACCTTTATTCTATTATCTTACATTCCAATTTCACACCTAATTTTTGAATTTCTTGCATGTGCTATTCTATCCTCATTTAAAATGCATTTTTACACAACAAATTACTCTATTTTCCATATATGGAATGTAAATGATTTTATTTTCCATATACAGAATGTAAGGCCTAATTGTATATATAATTACCAAAGATCTAAAACATGCAGTGCCCCTTTAGCATTAAACAGCCTAGAAAGAAAATTATTCAAATTATCTCAATAATTCAGTCCACTTGTGCCAATTCTACCAACAACAGAAATAATGCAGTTTATTCCTCCATACAGCCAACTCAGAACATACCCTTATTATATTAAAAATAGAAAAGAAGATTTGTCTTTTGTATTGTGCAAAGTGAAAAGAAGATGAATTATCTCAGCTAACATCCCTTCCTGTATCGCTTTTAATGGTTACTAGGAACTGCAATTTTGGGACCTATTACCATATGAACCTTAATACTGCCAGGCTGATTTATTATGTATTTATCATAACGCTACATAAGATATTGTCACAGTTATTCCTCTATCTATGCTTTAATTAGGAATACATCACTTTTGCCTTACAAGTCATGTTTTCTAGTATTCCTTTTAAGACACAGTGTATGGTTAAGTCAATCACCACCCACTTCACTGTGCTATACAACTGTAGAGTACATTAGAAGATATAGCCACAGCTAGGTAAGAATGGATGAAGCTTGCAAATCTGGAAGCAGATTACTGCAGACAATTGCATTTTTTTTCATTATGAGTTAGCAAACCGAGGGACATAAGAACAATGATTTTAAAATTTTCACTTTGTGGTGATCATTTTGACAAGCGTATAATTTAATTTGGTTACAAAAAATTTCTTAAAGGAAACCCCCCTCCTCCAATAGCAAGCATTTTTTTTCTATCAAAAGCTACTTTTTCTTCTTAATCTGAAACCAGGAAAGAAGCATCTTGCAAGAATCAGTCTAATATGTATAATGCCAGAATGTGTTTCTGCTGCATTTGCCTTTTGTGAAGTACTGTGTTTTCTCTTTTGTATTTCTCTCATAATTGGTTACATCATGTAGGTATTGCATTTCATAATTAATTAGAATACCACCTCCCCTGATCTCCATGTATAAAATGATGAGTCAAACCAATCAACTTTTTGAGGTATCAGTATGTATTTCTACGCCACTGACAGTTTTACAGTATTCACGTAGCCAGTTTCAGGTTCAGGGAGTCACACAGTATATCCCCTCATGGGTAATTTGGTCTTCACAGATGCTGACAGTTCAAATGTCTTCTTTGTCATTAATTTATAGTTATTAGGCTTTAAATCTATAGAGAGTATAACTTGGAGCACATCTTATAAAAATCCTTGCATAATCTGCCTCCAGATAATTAAGCAGCTATGACTGAATGAAAGAAGATAAAGAATCTTCGGTTTCATTTTGAAACACTAGTTTATCAGGTAGTATATCGCTATACTTCTCAGCTGAGCTATTCAACTTGCAACCGCTGGCTCAAAAAGCAATGCAGGATCTTTAGATACTATCCGTGACTAATGTTGTCATAAAGGGTAGACCACAATTCTATAGCATGTGAAGACTGCTGATGGACAGCAATTATTGGTACACAGTAAACAGGCTGATGTACAGACCACTGGTGGTGATATGCAAATGTACCAGATTTGTATTTCACCTACAACTATCCCTCTTCAGTGTGTTGTACTAACCACTGGTTGTACTCTCCAAGCACAAAGATAGATGTCCCAGAATTAAAATAAGAGAGCAGAATAATGAAAAGAGAGGAGTCAGAGAATGCTGTAAAAAGACGACAGGGTATCATTTTGGTATATTTAGTCCATAAGGCATAATTTAAGCAGTTCATGAAATGTGTCACTGCAGTACATATCTACAGAGTGTATTTAATTTCTAAGACAGGACATGTTCTCCAATTAATATGCTCTGATATCAGGACTAGGAAGCAGGGGTTTGAGGTTCCAGTGAAAATACACTTTGTTGCTTTGAATGTTTGTAGTGTAGGTCCTAAGACAAGTGGAACCTGTGTGTTGAGAGACAGCCTTACAAGACTATCTGCAAATATATAGAGCTGAGTATATTTTTCTGTATTATTCTGTATTATAGAGCTAAATTGTTGCTTAGATATCTGTTGTCTTACTGTTCTGCAAATATACAGAGATCAGTATATATTTTTTGGTTTTGTAATTTGCACTCTGATTCCTCACATCTCTGTTGAAACTTTTCCCCACCCCCACCTTCCGTGTTCTTGGTTGTAGTTTAAATTTGGTGGCTTTTGCAGTGCCCGCCCCACTGTAGATTTGATCTAGGACACTCCCCTCAGTCCCATCTCTTTACCGCATTCTACCTAATAAACCCTTTCTGCACTTGCTTTTAGTCCTTTTTAATTTAATTACATTTTTCAAACTGTGTGTGGACTAATATTGCTACATACTCAAGTGTGCCAGCTTGCACTGCATATGAATTATTTTTACTACTGTTTTTGCTACTTTTCAGAAAAAAAAAAAAAAATTGTAAGCCTGTTTCCTACCTTTCCTGTAATTAGTGTTCCAGATACAGATTTGCTGTATCCAGGACTATTTGTAAGCTTCTGAGCCCCCCAAGCCTTTCTGTGTTGGAGGAAAGCCTTCTAGCTTATCAGTGGGAGTGATAAGCAATAGGTAACCTGTCTGCCACATAAGGAGTGGTTCTGGCCCAGAATATGTAGTTATTGGCCATTTGGGCGGTCTTCCATCTCTCTCAACTTTCTGATTTGAAGGCCTGCATTTGCACTTGTTTCTGCCCTGTAACTCCTGGGCCCATCTCATTTGCTCACTCAAAAAAAAAAACCCCAAAAAACCCAAAAGTATCTGCTTTTACTGTATTTGTGTTTCTTCCTACTTTATTTTGCTTTTGCGTCATCTTAAAAGTACTCAATTGTATTTATTACTGCTTGGTGTAACTCATTCTAAGCATTTTAGTTTAAGCACTTGGGCTTCAGACCAGTTGTTTTACATTAGGAAGGTTTGTGGCCTGCACTGTGGTGGCAGGACAGGTAGCTTACATCCTTCTAAGTTGGGAACTGCTGACTGAGGGCTCAGTGTCTGTTATTCTAAAAGTGTATTAATTCTGGTTTAAGCACTTGGGCTTCAGGCCAGTTATTTTACATTAAAAGGGTTCGTGGTCTGCACTCTTGTGGGAGGTGAGGCTGGACTCTGCCCTTCTGAGCTGGGAATTTCTGGTTAAAGGCTTATAGTGCCTGCATATTTAAACTGCTTCTTACTGAAATTGGTACATCTTGTTTGCTGTAGCATAGACTAGATCCAGGCCTGCTGAATCTAGCTTTGTTTGTATAACTTGAGCACTAATCCAGGCATTCTTTAAAGTATTCAATTGTATTTATTACTGCTTGGTAGTAATTTGATTAAAGTGTAGCTATCATTCTAAGTCTTTTGGATTAAGCACTTGGGCTTCAGACCAGTTGTTTTTCATTAGGAAGATTTGCGGCCTGCACTGTGGTTGCAGGACAGGTAGCTTACATCCTTCTAAGTTGGGAACTGCTGATTGAGGGCTCAGTGTCTGTTATTCTAAAAGTATATTAATTCTGGTTTAAGCACTTGGGCTTCAGGCCAGTTGTTTACATTAAGAAGGTTTGTGGTCTGCACTGTAGTGGCAGAACAGGTAGCTTACATCCTTCTAAGTTGGGAACTGCTGATTGAGGGCTCAGTGTCTGTTATTCTAAAAGTGTATTAATTCTGGTTTAAGCACTTGGGCTTCAGGCCAGTTATTTTACATTAAAAGGGTTTGTGGTCTGCACTCTTGTGGGAGGAGAGGCTGGACTCTGCCCTTCTGAGCTGGGAATTTCTGGTTAAAGGCTTATAGTGCCTGCATATTTGAACTGCTTCTTACTGAAATTGGTACACCATGTTTGTTGTAGCATAAACTAGATCCAGGCCTGCTGAATCTAGCTTTGTTTGTATAACTTGAGCACTAATCCAGGCATTCTTTAAAGTATTCAATTGTATTTATTACTGCTTGGTAGTAACTTGATAAAAGTGTAGCTATCATTCTAAGTCTTTTGGATTAAGCATTTGGGCTTCAGACCAGTTGTTTTACATTAGGAAGGTTTGTGGCCTGCACTGTGGTGGCAGGACAGGTAGCTTACATCCTTCTAAGTTGGGAACTGCTGACTGAGGGCTCAGTGTCTGTTATTCTAAAAGTGTATTAGTTCTGGTTTAAGCACTTGGGCTTCAGGCCAGTTATTTTACATTAAGAAGGTTCGTGGTCTGCACTCTTGTGGGAGGAGAGGCTGGACTCTGACCTTCTGAGCTGGGAATTTCTGGTTAAAGGCTTATAGTGCCTGCATATTTCAACTGTTTCTTACTGAAATTGGTACACCTTCTTTGCTGTAGCATAGACTAGATCCAGGCCTGCTGAATCTAGCTTTGTTTGTATGCTTGTTGTTTGTTTGCTTGTTATTTCCCTGAAATGCTAATTCCACCTAAAACGCAGCTTTTCAGCGCTTCTGTGGATCCCTAGTGATATCCGCATTGCTTACTGTACTTATTTCCTTGTTTCACTTGAAAGAAAGTTACTGTTTGTCGTTTCTGCATTTAAGTTACCTGTAACACATTGCATTTAAGATACCTGACACTTGCTCACTAAATGAATTATATAAGTCAGCACTAAAAAATTAAAATCACTACACCCTCACAAACTCCCCTTGAGTACCTTGTTCCCCACTGGCCCTTTTTTTTCAATTATAAAGGAATTCCCAATACTATTCTAGCATGTCCAAAGGTCAGTTGTCATTCTCCTCTCCGGTCCAGCTGGTGAATCTGGGAATCTTGAGGCAATGTTACAACTGCCTCATGTACACAGACAACCCTCTCCTCCTCCCAACAAATTCCAACACATGTGAGAGATGCAACCATATAGCCATACTGGAGGCTAAGCTCTCTCAACTCAGTACTGGTGAAACCAGTCAGGAGGAGAAGGAAACCACACTCACTACAATTCCAGTCTCACATAGACCTACCACGACAGCAAACCAAACACATAAACACACAAAAACATACTCGGAGGCTCTAAATAAAAATCTGCCTAAGCAGCAGAGACCTCCAAAGCAGACCCCCAAGCAACCGCTACCCCAAAACAAAACACATGCAACACATAGCTCACAAAGCCAGTGTGCCGAACAGTCACAACCCTTAAGGCTAATCAACACACCTGATACACTTGTAATAGGTGACTCTATTGTCAGGCACACTGACGTCCCACTCACCAGGCTGAACAAGGAGAAGGTCACGGTGAGCTGCCTGTCGGGTGCTAGGATCTGCCACATAACACAAGCGCTCAGGTCACTCCAAGGCAAGTACAAATATGACTCAGTCATTGTCCATGCTGGTGTGAATGACCTGAGATGTACCTCCCTGGACTACATGAAAAGAGACATAGAGGAGCACTCTGAGCATGTGGCCCAGGCCGGTATGACCCTGACCTTGAGTAGCATCTTACCCTCACCAAGAATGATGCCACAATATGAAGACAAGATGATCAATTTCAACAATTGGCTTAAGTATTAGTGTCATTCAAAGGGGATCCAATGCCTGTCAGCCTGGGATGACATGCTCGACAAGCCACGATGCTTCGCTAGGGACGGCTTGCACCTGTCACCCCTGGGCTTTCGGATATTAGCAAAGGCTCTTGCTACCCCCATAGTGCCTTTTTTAGGCAAGGCTCAAAAGACAAACCCACCTCCATAGGTATCACAAGGGATAAGAAACTAAGAGTAATGCTACTCAACGCCAGAAGTCTAAACCTCAAGATGCACACACTCGAAACTCTCCTTAGCATGGAGAACATCGATATCTGTGCAGTAACAGAAACCTGGTTCAAGGCTCGCGAGAGCACTCCAGCACTACCAGGTTATACCTCATGCCATGCTTTTTGGCCCCAACACTTGGACCGAACCACAATAGGAGGGAGAGTATCAATATTCGTCAAAGATACCCACACCTCCAGGTTGGTGGCACAGCACGAAGCATCAGAGACTATCCATGTGCAACTAACAGTGGGTAAAACTGCCTTCCAGTTTATAGCCTGCTACAGACCACCCTCCCAAACCCAGGAACCCCACTCAGCCTTCCTGAGAACACTGGAAAATATGAAGGTCTCTCCAAACACCATTATATTGGATGACTTCAACTACCCAAACATAAACTGGGAGCATTACTCTAGCTCCAACACCCTAGCCCAAAGGTTCTTAGAATTTATAATTTATAAACACAAATGCTATGGAACAACTTGTTACCACTCCCACAAGAGGGGAAAACATACTGGACCTGATCATCACCAACATGGGGGCTCTATGCTCCAGGCCAGAAGTGTATCCCTCACTGGTAAGATCAGACCATAAACTAATCTCACTGGATATTCACATCCCGACTCCACCCCCTGCCCTGATACCACAGTGAAAAACTTCTCTAAAGCAAATTTCACACTCCTCAAAACCGAGGTGGAATCCTTCAAAGCCCCCGGGCCTGTGGAAAATATGGCCCAGACCTCAGAATCCTATTATTATAAAGGCATTCTATGAACACCTTCAGGAATGCATGGATCATGCAATTCCAAATAAAACCAAGACCCAATCCTCCAAAGGCAGACGTCCTGTCTGGTGGACCCCAGCCATAAACAAACTATACAATAGAAGGAGAAAGCTACTACATGATAGAGCAAAATCCCAAAAAGGGAAGGCATCTCTGATCAGTATTAGCAAAAAACTACGGGCACTCATAAAATCGTCTAAGGCCAGCTTCGAGAGAAAAATTGCACAGGACACTAAGGATAATCACAAGGCTTTCTTTAGTTATGTTAGGAACCTGGGTGGGAATTCCCATATATGCTCAGAATTAGTCCAAAATGACAAAAAATACACTGAACCCACAGATATTGCCAACATCCTAGCTGACAGGTTCAGCGCAAACTCCCACCAAAAGGGCAAATATCTATCCCAGCAGAGTGCTGCCCCCCTGACATCTCAGATGCTCAGGTAAGAGCTGCCCTCTCTAAAGCAAAAAACACAGCATCAATGGGACCAGACAGTGTCCTGGGCTGCGTCCTACATGAACTCCAAGAAGAGCTAAACCCAAACATAAAACTACTGTTCAATCTCAGCCTTACTACAGGATATGTACCCAAAGAGTGGCGTACAGCAACAGTGGTCCCTCTCCACAAAGGTGGTGCCTCAACAGATCCTGGAAACTATCGCCCCATAAGCCTGACTAGCTTGGTCTGAAAAGCTATGGAAAGGATCATCATGGACCTCATAAATAAAGATATTGGGGACCTACTGGATCCTACCCAGTTTGGCTTTGTTAAGGGCAGATTTTGCCTCATAAACCTGGTTGATTTCTTTGAAACAGTCACCAAGGCCATTGACGAGGGGAAGGTGGTCCACACAGCCTACCTGGACCTCGTAAAAGCCTTTGATACAATACCCCACTCGGGCATTATAGATAAGCTCATCAGCTTAAATATAAACCCCTATGTCCCTAGATGGATTGCAAACTGGCTCAAGGACAGAACCCCTAGAATTGCTGGAGCCATGTCAGACTCCAAACCAGTTACAAGTGGCGTCCCACAAGGCTCAGTTTTGGGACCTCTCTTGTTCGGTATATATATTTCTCTGAGGTACAGGCCAACATGGAAGGAGTGTGGCTGACCAAGTTCGCAGATGACTGCAAACTGGGCGCCATAATCGACTCTCCAGCCAACACAAGCATCCTCCAAAAGGGCCTCATAGAAACAGACAACTGGTGCCAGAGCCATGACCTCAAGCTAAACGCCAAAAAGTGTAGAGTCATCCCCTTTGGCAAAAACAAAGTGCCCACAAATTACCACATAGGTGGTAATCCAGTAAGTACAGAAGAAGTAATTAGGGACCTGGGGACCCAAGTTGATAGCAATCTCTCATTTGACAACCACGTGGCCAAAGTGGTTAGAAAAATATTTTATATAGCCCACCTAATCATGAAGGGATTCACATCTAGATCAGGGGAGGTCATCATGCCTCTTTACTCATCCCTCATCAGGCCCATAATTGAGTACAATGCCCCTTTTGGGATGTACCTTACCAGACACCTGCAGCAACTGGAAAGACCCCAAAAGTACCTCACCAAGAGGATCAAAGGGCTCAAACAGATGCCATATGCTGCCCGGTTAAAGAAACTTCAGCTCTACTCAGTGGCATATCACCTGCTCAGAGGCGATCTGTGCCTGATGTATAAAGCCATGTCCAACCCGGAATTAATGGACATGCTGCACCTCAGAAAATCCAAATCCCATCGAGCTACGCGCTTGAGAGACTTGAACCTCAGCACTGAAATAAATAGGACATGCTGGAGGGACAGATTCATAACCCAGAGGCTCCCTTCACTCTGGAATAAAATCCCAGTCCAGGTTAGGCAGAGTCCCTCATTGACTCTCTTCAAGAGGGATCTTGATGAGTGGATGGGAGATCATAGATTTACCCCGGGTATCACTTCTGTGTCACTGTTAGACAGAGGCACAGTATACTAACCTCGAAAAAGGGCATAGCAAAATTAATTTAAAATGGGTGGCGAAAGCCAAACACACTCTGGCTAGGCTTATAAATGCAGATAGCCTAGTATGAACCTATGAACCTATGAACTTCATGCTGAAAATCATGTAGTTGATGTGACTATGATGTTCTCAAAATGATTCATCTGGTAGCAGGCATTCTAAGATTATGATGTAGAAAGAAAAAAAAACAAATGCCATTGGTCTGGAATATCAATACTGCAGGAAAATCAAGGAGGGATAAATGCATTTCAACCATATCATCATGTATTAGGTTAACAAAATATAAAGTAATATTCCAGGAAACCTTATTTAAAATGTGTTAATTTCTGAAGAAAACATCATTTGGCACTGTGTACTGTCCTTGTTGTTTTCCAAATGGGGTAGTTTTGCATCTATACTCCCAGCTTCTGAACAGCTAAAATCTGAATTCACATCTTCTTTCAAAAAAGTGTATGCTTACAATTTTGCTTAGGAAATTAATATATTATTTATTTATTTACTTTACATTTGTTTACAGGGAAAGTCCAACTGGACACAGGTCCATTTTCAGTGGAGACCCGAGGAGAAAAGCTCCAAGAAAAAATATAAAACAGTACAGTATAATCCAATTCATTAACATAAAAGAAAGAACATTAATAGCTTTTACATACATCATTGAAAGACAATGTGGCAGAGATTAATAACAGTAATAAATTATTAGCAGGTTGGCAATATGGAGAAATATGTTTCTGTTATACATAGCTAAAGATATGTAGCAATTGGCAAGCTTTCAGGAGGAATCAGTCTATACATAGCTGATGATATGAACTAATTCCTTGGTATGGAATAACCTGGGGTTTGACATGAGCATAGCCAGTTACTTAGATAGTGAGTTTTCAGGAGTTTTTTGAAATGAGAAGTGGAGGTGATCAAAGTTATTTGGCTTAGTAGTGAGTTCCAATTTTTGGCTATGGTGCTAGCAAATAGGGATTTACCAGCATCATTTTTGTGCTTGATGATAGTTATGAGGTGCTGATTACTAGAACATAGGGCTCTAAATGGTATGTGGGGCTGTATAAGTTGTTGAAGTGGTGGGGTAATATCAGGAAAGCAGTATAGTTTATGTGCAATAGATAGTTGGTTAAGATGTAGCATGTGAGGCAATTCCAGCCAGTTGAGCTGTTTAAGGGATAGACAGTGGTGGGACCTATATAAGGCTTCGGTAGCAAACTTGGCAATCTTGTTATAGCAAGATTCCATTTCATTTAGATCGGTTTGGTGGAGATTAGTGAAGATGGGTGAGGCATATAGGAGGATGGATAGAAGATGAGTCTTTGCTATAGTTGCTTTGATAGATTTAGTGATAAAGTGTTTGTTCCTGTAGAGGAGTCTGAGTTTTTTGTTTACTTTTTTGATGGTTTGTGCAATTTGTATGTCGAACATTAGGTTGTTGTCTATTACTACACCTAGCAGTTTGGTGTGTGTGGTTGCGCTGATTTGAATGTTATACTTGGAGTTGATGTGAAAATTATTATTTATGGGAGGTAGTCTGCCTGGGCCAAAAAGAATCAGTTTGTTTTTTTGGGATTGAGAAGAAGTTTGATGTTGGTGAACCAGGTTTCAGCTAGGGTGAAGTTATTTTGGGTTAGGGAATGCAGTTTGTCTAGGGTGGAGACGGCACAAATAAGGGTGGTGTCATCTGCATATTGTACTATTGATGCAGAGGATGAGGATAAGGAGATCTGGCTAGTAAATAGAGAGAACAGCAGGGGGCCAAGAATAGACACTTGAGGGACTCCTGTAGTTAATGGTAACATGGCAGATAGCTGGTCTTGCCAGAGAATTACTTTCTGATGGTATGATAGGTAGCAGCTGAACCATGATATGGTGGAGGGATTTATATTTAGGGTAGATAGGGTTTCAAGAAGCATGCTGTGATTTACTATATCAAAAGCTTTTGATAAGTATAAGAATGTAGAGGATACAAACAGACCCTTGTTTCTGTGGTAGTTAACTGTGTTGGTGAATGATAGTATATGCATATGCATATGTTATAATAGTCTACCTTATTTTTTTCACAGGCAGTTAGGATAACTGCACAGTTCTTTATCCTGCAGGTATTCTTCCTTCTCATCTTAGAAAACACAACCTTGCCTTCTCCTTATGTACTTACAGCAGTCCCTTTGCTTAGAAGCAGCCTACTATCTGTTTTAAAACAGCACTGTTTCCACTGAAGGCTAAGCCAGCTGCAGCGGGAGTATTCATAAACATTCACTGTGTTATGGCCCAGCACTAAATATCGACAATTCCACAGCATTAAATAACGACAGTTCCATAGCACTACATTTTACAGTACTAAATATCAATGATTTCAACGTACTAAATGTCAACTATTCGGTAGCACCATGCAGCCTGTAGCTGCTGAGTCATGTGTTTGGAATGGCACAGTGGTGGTATTCCGAGGAAAGGCCTACCTGGAGAATTAATGCTGGCTGTACGGGGCAACTGCAGCAAAGGGGCCACACAAGTATACTTTATGTTATCAATGTCACAGTAAATGTAAGAAAGCAGTCACAAAGATAGCTCTCTTCACTTTTGGAATGAATTTCCTAATTGCTGCAAATTAGACCCTGTGCACAGGCCAAACAGATCCAGTAAAGCAAAGTGCCAACACATTTCATCATATAAATGAGGAAGAAAGAGGAATAGAGCAAGGGTAGAAAAACAATAATAAAAAACAGAGGAAAACATAAAAAGGGTAACCATTAGGAATGGTGGACAGGGAGATGAATGGCATACTTTTTTTGCATGACAGGCACACAATTTCTATATAGGAGGAGGAAGGGTATTTGGGGATGGTGATGGGTAGTTTGTGTGGGATGAATAGTGGGAATAGGAAAGGTAGCAGAGGCATACAAGTGAATACAGCATACACACATGGACTAACAGGGAGAGTATGGCTATAGAAGGTGGAACAAAGGCAACAGTGGAGCATAGATATACAAAGGTACACAACAGGTTCTGAGGAGGATTGTTAACAAACAAGGTATGGATAACTGTATATATGGGAGGGAACATCTGGATGGGGATTAGGACAGGGTACAGGGGGCATGCCAGACCTGAGGTTAGCCCACCTAGACATCAGTCACCACTTTGGTTGACCTCATTAGCATGCTCTGCCTCTGGTGGCTTGATGGTTGGGATCGGCCAGTTGAACGATTCTACAAGCCATACCAGGAGGCACTCCATGGTGTCAGTCAGGTGTCCAACTGCTGGAACATCTGAAATGCAATCAGCCTCTGCATCCAGTGCTAGATGATAACAAGGGACCCCTTCTGAACATTCTGAAAAGAGAATCCTCCTTCTTCTTCCTGAGAGGAGACCAAGTTGGCCACCATTGAGCTCTACAGGTTACTTTCAGCATGATAATCTCCACCCTCCTGCTGAAAGGCTCACCCAGTAAATACTGGTGACCCAGAAAAAGATGAGTCAGTTGGCAAAGACCCCAGGTGTCCACCTCTAGTTCTCTGCATAGCACAAGATTATGACTGTCACTTGTGCAGTGGTAGGGGACAAACTGTGCCCTATGAGCAGTGGTGGTAGGATATGATACCAGAGACACAAAGACTGCTATACACAAGTGAAGGCATAACTGTGCACACAGATGGTGGCCTTGGTGGAGGGGGGGGGGGTCACGATGTGTACAACAGTGTAGGATGTCTACACAGTGATGCATGACTGGGACTAGTGATAACATGCCAGCCACTGCAGAAGGGATAGGATTGGGTGAATGGTCAGAGCATGACATTATACAGGTATATTAGCAACAAGAGGAGGGGACATTGCACATACTTATGTGTCAACTGTGGACAGACTTGTGCACACACACTGACTGTCACATGTGATCCACTGTTGTGTGCATCTTTTCATATGCCCATGAGAGAATCAATGACTGAAACGTTCACCATCCATGACACTGAGGTTTTACTACCATCCCTATTGCCTTCATTGCATACACATCCTGAACAGATAAAACATTTTGGGACCTGGTGTGATATAGAATAGTACAAGGCATCAGTTCTCTGATTATCTATAATATGACCATAGTACAGGTGCTATTGCATGCCATGACCAGGATATGGAACATTTCCTGAGATATGCCTACCACAAGAAATGGACCACCTACACAGAAGTCATTCACATAGGTGGAAAAGACTCTCATACCTGGTGTTGGCTTGGATGTTGGAGTGGGCTAGGGTGACTGCTTGAATGTCTGTAGGGAATGAAGCAGGTTAATAACTGAAGGTTAATTTCCATACTGTACAGTGACCTATAAGTGATCTACACATTCAGCAAAACACCTCTACATAACTTGCCTTCAAGTATATCCAGACTTTGACTGCAATGCCTCGCTCCACAAGGTATGTATGTGCCCTGATGGTATTCACAGAGTTCGCCATATACTAGAATACGTACCTGTTGTTAGGGAGGGGGCTGAAGCATATGTTCCACTTTTGCAACACGTATGTTATCTTTATGCTTTCATAGGTTTCACAGATGGAGGGTCCAACATTAGGGGACTGCAAATGCCTGATGTCATCAGGTCACCTGTAGCTTACAATGATGTAACATGCACATGGCACAGTTAGACGACACGGTGGCAATTTCAGAATGCTAAATGTTGGAGGGCTTACAAACATCCCTCACATAGGATGTGATAGTGGAGAGGCATGCCAGACTTCTGGCTTCATGAATGTTTGATGATGGATATCCTGTAACTGTGATCAACACCAAGGTGACACAGAAATCACCCTCAAAACTGGAACATTTCTAACAAGAATGCATGCACCACAGGTGAGAGATGTGTCAGTGGACATCATCACCATATCTTCAAGTCTTTTCCTAACCTGGGCAAACACTTGGTATCCATCAGCAGATTTGCAGGTCAGTGATCCAGGCACAGAGAGTTTTTGCATAATCTGCAGTAGAATAGAAAGTGTAGTGCACTGCCTGATGACTTAGGTTTGTAGGTAATTACTATTCTAGATATCCTTGTGGGCCATTTTTAGCCTAGCTATTTTCCCTTTTTCTGCTCAAAATAACCTATCCCATTTGGTTATAGACTGGTCTTACCCATCCCATGGTTAATAATTAGATAGTACCTTTACTGACAATACCAGGGTTCATACCATAGATAATTTGAGGGGACACATGCATGGGTAAAGCATTTAGGAGCTGCCTATGTCCATTAGTAGTACAAGGGGGCAGTTCTGGGGTAAATATTCTGTTTCTCATCTATAGATCCAAGTTGCAACTGGGTATGGACAGGGATGAATTTGTTGTATGTGAATGGGTAGTCTGTTCCAGAGCAGCAGTATCCTCTGTGAGATATACCTGTCCCTCCAAACTGTTCTGTTGATGTTGCAGAAGAGGTTTAGATCTCTAGGCTGAGTATTTCTGTTGCCATATGATTTGCTGATGTGCAGTAAATCTATTAGTAATGGGATGGAGGATGCCTTGTATGCCAGGCATAGGTCACCTTTTAGCAACCCGTAGGATACAGAGTATAATGACAGGGTTTTGAGACTTGCAATATCTGCATAGCAATAGGAGGGTTTGGAAATGAGAGGGTGGTCAAAAGCGAATCATTGACAGATGACACACATGTAGTTCTGGATCACTGTCATCTCCAGCCACAGCAGCCAGCACAACTAGGCATGACCAGTCTCATGGTTGTGGCTGATAATGCTGCATATGCTCCATTGCTGGGATGCCTCACCAGCCCACATGCTCCCAGTTGGCTGACAGAGGACTGACTCTATCTGTAGTCATTGTCCAAGTCATGAATGACATACATTTAATGCCTCCCAATGTGGTTACTTATTGCAGATCTTGCACATGCACCAGAAGTGCTACACTACCCTTTCATGGAACTTATCAAGCCCCCAAACTACAGGCCAATACAGTACCTATGGCCAATGTCTGTAACAAGGTAGCATAACCCTGTTACTGGACAATGGGACTCATCACTACCACAGCAAAATATCCACCTATGTAACTACCACATCCACCTCTTATGACTCCTGACCATAAGACAATATTGCTGTCTCCTGTAAGTGTGTCCCACCTCACCTTTTCAAATGGGTAAGGTAATGTCTGATGCACAGCATAGCCAGTCAGGGCAGTATTCTGCATAGCTTTAATGTGATAATGCATGCATTAGTTTACATAGCATTGTCTGCATCATAGGTCATGTTGTGGACCAGATGCCACCTCTTCACTGGTGCTACAATGCATTGGACCCACCACTGCCTTATATGGTGCACTACTACAGCCTGTTCCTGCAATGACTCTGCACCTGATTTCTCAGCTGATGCTATGATAGGACTCTCAGGCAGTATTTCAATGCTTCCATGTTTTTGTATCTGTTTGTATACTACCATATTATGTAACATGGCACACACCATGAATATTTGTCTATACGTCTCAGACGCATACTGCAGTGTGCCTCCAGATGTATCCAAAAAGGGAACTCCCCTATAGGAGTACACCACACATTATTTGACAACATTCCTGAATGTTAGTGTTTAAGCCATCTCAAACAAACTATGGAGGTTTCAGATGGTGATATCTTCCCTGGTTTCCTGATTCCAATGCATCACTTCCAGAACACAACAGAGGACACCATCATGTATGGTCTGCTGCCAGCTAGAATGAGAACTGTAAATACTTGTTTATATACTCACTAGAGTGGGCACCTACCAACCAGGTCCCCCTGTGGAAAGTCACCCCACATGAAATGCTGCTAGAGGTCACACATGCCAAATGTGTGAATCATGGGCATTGTATGGATGGCATACATACACAGTGTATGATGCCCTGTGCATTGCATGTTATTTGGCAGGTTTTTGTGATGAAGAATTTTTGTTTGATGTACTGGATACCATGACCATGTGCTTGCAATTAATAGCTTCCACGGCCTCATGGAACTGGGTTTGTGAAATGCCATCATAGTGCTATCTCCTTCACTTTCCATGTAAACCGTAAATGTAGCTCCACATGCTTCAGTATCAGATCAAGCAAGTGGTGTAGAGTTGGCATGGCTGATGCTTGCAAAATTCCTAGCATGTCCTCTATCAGATGGTGAAAGGTTCCCTGTAAGAAGGACAGTTGCTATTACATCTTCGTATCTACATGGATGAAAATCCATGGATCTCCCTTGAATATACATATGGGCAACATATGTCTACTAATCCCTGTATGGACTCCCTGAACACAGAGGAGCAGATAAACACAAAGTTAAGCACAGCAACCATGGAAAAGGTAGAAATAAAACCAAGTAATAACTTCAATAACAATTATATGACACTAGGCATTCAGCTGTTTCCGGTGCGGTCATTTGTTTTATTTGTCCACACGGGAGCAGTGGTCAGAGGGATGGTATGTTAGGTACTGAATGATTCATCTGTGCAGCAGAGAGCAATTACATGCATTGTCATGGGTAGTGCCTCCCAAAGCAGCCGCTAACACTTGTTTTTCAGCTATAGTTTCTGCTACTGCCAACACATTACTGCAAGTCTAGCTTCTGTACACCTAACATTCTTGGTGGTCAGGACAGATGAACACTGTTGTGCATAGCTATATACTTCTCTGAATCACTCTGCCATGTTTCACCCTTTAAATATGGGATGAGCCTCATTATGTAGCCATTTGCATACTATGCATACATAGATGTTTTAGCCATGGAAAGACCAAGCTGCTTGTATTACAGAATTAACCCCCCCCCCCCCCACACACACACACCTGTTACCACTCTGTATTTTTCCTAATTTTTTCGTAATACACGTATATTAAATATTCAAGAGCACTGCTGTTGCTATCACTACACATACATCACTTATGATTATCATCTTAAAGTAATCAATTAAAAAGGAAACAAGTACAGTTGAATATATACCCTCTACCCTTCAGACTGATAGCACCCTAGATGGCTGCTTAGTTTACCTAAGCCTATGGTTAGCCTTGAGTTATGCATCAAACAATCCATCAGTTACCTCTGTGAAAGAAAAATACAGTGACTACTTTATCTTAGTATTTAAAACACTGCATATAGGTTCATAGGTTTTTACTAATCTTACAACCAAGGAGATCATTGAGAAGCTCAGTCACGTCAACCAGTGACAATGGGAGATTTAACAATGTCCCCTGTTAAGGAGAATTCTACCCCATTAAGTTGAATTCTTCCACATATTGCTAGTGACAATTTACAAAGCCCATGCAGTCATCCAGGCTGGTTTTAATGGTTGCTATGGAAGGGCTCTGCTTGATCTACAAGAGCAGCTGATTCTACAAATGGGGAATAGAGTAGGTTAAAGCATGCCATGTTTATTACAAAGCCAATACAAACAGACAGATATATGCTAGATAATATTACTCTATAATATTTAACTTTATAGACAACTTCAAACATGCATGATTGAAAACAATTTTATCACTTGTAAACTATGTGACCATTTATAATTTATCATATTGCATAATCTCCTAACTCTAGGACATTCCTTAAAAACATGCTCTGTTGTCTCATTTGCCCCATGCTTTATACAATTCTTTTCATTAACTGATATATACATTATTTCCTCTTTCAGCAGTACCTTTTTGACATTAAAACCTACATAAAGTTTTCACCATCCTCATATTTTTTTAAACTTTTCCCTTCTTTCTTTAATAGCAAGCTTTATCATTTCTTTTAAATCCCCATGGATCTATATAGAAATCTATCATACTTGCTTTCACACCACACTATTCTTTTTTGTTTTTCTTCTTCCATTTGTATTTCCTACTCTATTTTTCTTTTCCAGTCATTCTTTTCTCTTCTAATACTTCCCATTTTCCTTTATCAATTGCCTCTTTTAAAATTTCTTATCTGTTCTCAACATTTCAAATATTGTATATGCCCTATTTTTACTAATAGTTTTTACTTTATCATAAAATATTGATTTCAAAATCCATTTCCAACACAATGATGTAAGATATAACACAGGATTTTGTTTAATTCAACCCCCTTCTCAACTTTACTAAATAGAATTATTCTCTTAATGGGATTCAACCTAGACATCTGTACAATACAATACTAAAAATATTCGCAACAATAATTTTCCTCTCACTACAGGAAATGCAGCCAATAACCTAAGTAACTTAGTTTTCCTAGTACTGCTATATTTATGAAATCCACCTTTTTTTTTTAAATGTAGCCTGTAACATTTCCATAACTTGCTCATCTCTTGAACTTTTGATGATTAATCTTGTCATTGCTTCTTTATCCTTTCGTAATCTCTAAATATTATCCACAGTTTTCACACCAGTAGAAATATATTTCAGCTCCCCGCAACACTTCCAAAAATCCTTTATTTTTTTATTTTTTAATAGTTAATCCTACATAATTTAACCATTTTCCACCTTCTTAAGCATTTCTACTGTTCGTATCATATTCTTGGCTATTATCACCAAAGCATCTGCATACAACATCACTAGCAATATTTCAACCTTTCCTTTAAATTGGTATATCCCTTTTACAAACCTGTTTTTTATGTCCATCATTACCATGTTCATTATTAATGCAAATAATATACCACTTAATGAACATTCTTGTATCACCAATTTTGCATAGTAATCCTTCCTTTAACTCATCCATTTATCACCCTTATATTACTAAATCCATATACTGATTTAATTAATCTCATACTCTGCTTATCTAACCCATACACTTCCAAACTGTCCTACAATTGTTTCCCTTTAATAGTGTCAGATGCTGTTTCAGTGTGACACCCTATACTTTTTGTATTTTTCTCTGTCTTCTTTATTGTTATATACTACTTATTTAATTATCACCAGCATGTCTTTTACTTGTTTTTATTTCCAAAATCCTTTCAAAGCACAGTTTTTCAATTTTCAGCTACATTATTCTTATAATTTTATAGTCTGTATTCATTAACATAATAGGTCTCCAATTATTCAGCCAATCCTCATTACCTTTCTTCCAAATTCATTCTGTAACCTCTTTGCAAAGTCTTCCATCCATAAATCCTCTATTACCCATTTTCTTATACAATTTATAAACTATACCACCTGGTCCTAGAACCAAGCTTTCATTCACTTTTTTTTTTTAAATATCGCCTCTTATTCTTCTACTGACAGTCTTGCTAATAATTATTATGTACAAAGCAACAAAATAGTGTAGGGATTTGGTAAAAGTCAACAGTGTTTCAACTATACAGTGTTGCAGCATTGTAAGATAGAATATTTACTTACAAAGCATCACTTTTACAGTTCGTATAAGTAAACTTTCCCCGGGATTCATGAAGCTCAGCGCAAGGATGGCATTAACCTTGCACCGACCGTGCGGTGTAGAGATGGCGCAGCAGAACCACATGCATATTAATGAAGGCGTGCTGCCGTAACGGCCACATGCATCGGAAATGTGTACGAGTGCAGGGGGCATGTCCAAGCGCTGCACGGAGGCGTGAACATGTTGACTGCATACGCGCAACCTAAAATGCTGACTAGTACAGCCTGCCTCTAATAGAAATCACTCCTGTCAGTGTCCGTGGATAGTGAAATGTATGCAAAGCATACAAGACATTTTTGCAAACACCACAATAAGAAGTAAACACAAAGGCACGTAGCTGAATATTGAGTCCCCGTCCCTTGAACAAATGATATTTAAAACCCCGTGCCCATATTCCATTGTAGTGTTGCTAGTTATACCAAGTGGAAACTAAACGCATCATGTTAGCACACCGCCAATTGCTAAGCCTAGCCCAATGGTTAGGGTTACCACCTGTCCTACATTGTGAGGGACTGTCCCTCTCTAAGCAGGTGTGTCCATACCAAAACCATTATAAATGTGAAATGTCCTGCGATAGTAGGACATAATTATGTCCCATATTTTATGTAATAGTCCTATACAATACTTATGTCCATATATAAAATACCTAAATGTTACAAGAAACAGAATAAGCAAGTAAATGAAACAGAATAAGCAACTACACCGCTACAACAATAAAAGCTTATATGTAGGCATAAAACTAAAGTACTATCCTTTGTAATGACCATGGGTATGTGTTGGTCTGTAAACTCTGATGTGTGTCCCGAAAATGTCCCATCCAGGTCATATGAAAAGGTGGCAACCCTACCAATGGTCAGAGCATTCCCCCAATATCTGCCCATTCATGGCCCAAGTCGTCCTTGTCAGAACGGCCCATAGATGAATGGGTATTACCCGGGTCTACCTACCATGTCATGAAAGATAAGTATTTGCATGTACCTATGTGCATGAAGTACAGCATGTGGATGATTAGGAATGCTAACGTAGTCCTCACAACCATATTTGTCCCAGAGATATGTAGTGTATGCAGTGTGTTCTGTTGACTGTGCCATGGGTCATCAACTAAAGAAGGGATGAATGGTGTCTGTGGAATATGGGGGTGGGGGGTGATGGGTAATGTAATAATTCGCCAAGGGGAGACTGGATTGGATGCACAATAGGTGAACTGGAGGTCTACGAGGGAGCAGTGGGTGAATCAAGAAGATAACCAAAGAACAAATATACACATCCACAATACAATCCCACAAACATGTGAACATTAAAAAGTGCAATACACATGTACAGAAACGTTACCATCCCATATCCACATAATGGTCTGCTCTGAACTGAGCCATCCAACCCCAACACACCTGGATGCATATTTGAATATCCATCATCCCCTTCACAGCACACCCCCCCCCCCTCCTGAACATCCACCAAAATCACCCAAACTCGGGCTGCTAGATAAATGCAGCCATATCTGCACATAGTGACCCCTACCCATATCTAGTAGGCAGACTCACCCTCGGCAGTCTCAGGATTGCAAACTATGTATCCCTTGCATGTATAACCCTACCTTATTGCCGTAAAGCAAAGAAGGTCATCGGTCCCCACAATTTTTTGATATCTCTCATGGAATAAGTATCTGTTCTAAGCATTAGACTTGGTGTCACGATACAATGTCCAGTCCAGTATACATCTGGACACAAGTTGTATGAGCAGTAGTTAAAGCAGACATAAGTATGGTTACCACCTGCCCCACCTTGTGAGGGACAGTCCCTTTTTGGGCAGTTGTGTCCAGACCAAATATAATACAATGGCAAATGTCCTGTGATTGTAGGAAATACTTACGTCCCATATTTTATGTAGCAGTTGCATAAAACAGTTATTTCTGTATGTAAGATACTTAAAGTTACAAGAAACAGATTAAGCAACTAAACTGCTACAAGAATAAGCTTTCATTTAGGCAAATAAGTAAAATTCTAACCTTTGTACTGACTGTGGGTATGTGTCGGCCTGTAAAATCTGATGTGTGTCCTGAAAAGGCCCCACTTTGGCCATATGAAAAGGTGGCAACCTTAGACATAAGCGGGTATGCAAGTATGTACGTGCGACGGTAAGTGGCAGGATTCAACAGTATGGGAAATATAAATGAGCATATAAGTGTATTTGCATGTGTATGTACAGACCGATATATATACACACACACGTATATATATGTGTAGATATGAAGAATGACCATGGTCACAATATAGCAGTCATAACGAATGTGAAAGGAAACAGCAGTGGAAATCCCTGTAATAGTACTGTTATATACCAGGATGGCCATAGGTGAGCACACCTCTTCATCCCCAACCACAGGTAGGATGCTAAAAGTGAAACAAACAATTTCCCTGTGCTAAGTCTGATTTTCAACTAGGTACAGGGCAGTCCTGGTCCCCAGTCAGACAAGCCTAAACCCGGATGACCATATGAACACCCTGACAATCAAACACATGTATGTGCCAGGACTATAGGCTTTGGAGGTCTGAATATCCTCGGAGTGAGTCAAAATGCGGCACAGGTCCAGTGCAGTAGGGAATAGGGAATGGCGCATGTGTAGAAGTGTGGTTTTCCCAACAGGAAAATGGATGCCTACTGTGTAAGTGAAGTGATGAGGCGTGTGTTTGGGTAACTATGAACCATGGGTATACATATAAATGAAGCAGAACACCAATAGTGTAGTGGTTAGAGCATCCACCTAACGAAAAGGCATTCACGGTTCAAGGTCGACAATAGCACATAATTTTCCTTGTGGAATGAATGTTGCTCTGCTGTAAAGCCGACATTTAAACATGTACAGGTGAACGTATGGGCAAATATACATAGCGGGAGACCCTGTGAATACACGAGGTGGGACAAAATGTGTGTAGGGCCCCAAAAGCTCTGTAGAGGGCAATGTGTAAAGGTGTGTCATGGCTGTGATAACAAGTGGATAATGGATGTTATGAGTGTAAATTTAACATGGGTGGGATTTGAGGAACTATGGGTATGCAATTTTGGATCCAGGCGTGCCAGGGTTGGATGGGTTGGTTCTAATGGACTGCCCTGTGGAGGTCAGCTAGGTCGTAATAGGTATATATGCATACTCACATGCAGACAACAATATATGTTGATGTGCAAATTCTGTAACACATGCGTTCCATTTGTTGACATAAATCATAGGAATGTGCCCATACAAACATCGACAGTAGATGGAATAATAGGCTGTGCAGAAGAGGGACGGGTCGAGTCACACTATCACATTCCAGTTACCATCAGTAATCTGTACATGAACATATAGCGACATCTGTCTGCTGTATAACATGCTACGTACCGATTACAAGATAACTGGAGTGAAGTGTCGGTGTTATAATGAATAAGGCATTAGTATGCTGGTGAAGCATATAAACACCATTATGCATGTGTAAGTGCGTATGAGCGGGGAATGTATTGACACACTGATGTACATATATATAATGATATATATATATATATATATATATATATATATATATATATATATATATATGTATATATATATATATATATATATATATATATATATATATATATATATACACATATGAATATACATGTATAAATACATATGCAGATATATCTGTATATATTAATGAAAATATATATATGTTACAGTAAATATACACATGTATATACCTAGGTTATGTTACAGCAGTTACGGGTAACATATGTTTAGACCAGGCATATGTTTGTGGGAGGTCCAATCAACAAACGTCTACCTCCCACCCCCCCAGCTAGGCCGGTGAGACATACAGACATCCAATAAAGTTAAATACAACACTGCTTCCCAGAACACCAGCAGGAAACTACCAGTGGGAGAGATCTACAAGGTCTACACTTTAAACATGGACAGCGACGTCCCTTGTGGGACACCAAAAATTTGGTCCTTCCAACCAATGGGAGTTACACTATTATGACCAGTATGTAGCTGTACACAGAACAGTAGGTTGTGCAAGCCTGATAACACATGGGTTGACACAAAGTACAACATGTGTCCTGACACGGGGAGAGTGGGCAATGTGTAGGGGTGTGTTCAAATCCCACCTGTGTCCACCTGCACCCACAGTAAGGATGAATGCTGTAGAGTAGTGGCAGGTGGGGGAATTATGGGTATGTGATTATGGGGCTAGGAGTGCAGGTGTTGTCTGGCAGGCACATATTAGGACTGCCCCGTGGGTGTTAGTAATATTCTGATGTGGGTATAGCAGACGCCCATACCTCCCAAACCTTAAGAGCACAACTACTGGACAGTCCATAAACCATTGGGGGAACACATAGGGACCATATCATTGAACTGTCCCCGATTACCAGGGACATCCGTGATTAAGAATCAGAATCTAACACAGTCCCAACTTAAGCCTCCTAGAATTAGTGATATTAGGAGGAAAGGTGGCAAAATACACGTAATGAATAATGACAACATGTAAGAGTCATAAACAGCATGTACCTCAGACAATGTGTATGAAAACATATGTGCTCTGTGTCCGTCAATGTGTCAGGTTAATAGCACCAACCTTCTAAATGTGTCCATGAGGTCGTTATGCAGTGTCCCTGATTCAGTGTTCATTCTTCCCCATTCGTATGAGAGGTCTGATAGTGAGAGAAAGCACATGTTCTGCCAACTACCTTAGAAAGTTGATAGAATAATAGGGTTGGGGTTACCACCTGTCCACCTTTGCGAGGGACACTCCCCTTTGGATAGTTGTGCCCTGCAAAATAACTGTAATTATGGCAAATGTACTGTGATTTAGGGCAAAGATTACCTATATTGTGTTTAGTAGTTGCATAAAACAATTATGTTCACCTGAAACACCTATATGTTGTAGGTAACAGTATAAGCAGCTATAATGCTACTAGAGTAACCTTTTATTTAGGCAAAACAGTGAAGTACTCCCCTTTCTATTGGCTGTGGGTGTGTTGCCCTGCAAAGTCTGACGTCTGTACATACAGGTCCTATAGGGTTACCACCTTTCTAAATGGCCAGAGTGGGATATGTTCTGTAGAAATATCAGACATTCCAGGACAAAACATACCTACAGCCGTGCATAGTACAAGATTATACTTATTTGCACAAATAAAAGCTTAATCTAGTTGCATTTGAATTGCTTATGCTACTTCACATAACATATAGAAGTGTCATGTATAAAATAACTGTTTTATGCAATTAATGAAACATAGAATATGATAATGTCCTGTAATTGGGACATTTTCTATGTCTTGCTTATTTTTGCAGTGTCCCTCGCAAAGTGGGACAGGTGGTAACCCTAAAGTCCCATCTTGGCCAATTGAAAAGGTGGCAAACCTATAATAGGTATGCGGTAGCATGACTCGACCGACGGATGTGGCTCCCACAACCCAACTACTTGTCTGTATTGCAGAGTCTCGGTTCCCATGTATCAGCCAGATGGGAGCAGAGTGTATGCGGAACACACAAATATGATCAATTCACTGGACAGTCTGCTGATTCCGTACAGTCGAACACCATGCCATCGCCTAATGGCAGCCTTTCCCGATACTGTAGTCAGGAGTGGCCTTCGGTCAACTGGTGCCCTAGGCAGAGGGCACAATGGCACCCCCACCACACCACCCAGTGCCCCCATCCTGGTCTACCTACACCAAATAAATACTGGTAAAGTGCCCCCACTAAAGTGGCACAGCCACTTAGTTGGCCTATGCCTAAGGCCGGCTATGACTGTAGTCATGTAGTCCGATGTGATAGGCATCACAAGGTGGGAGCAGATTGTAAGAGGAGCACACAAATATGAATGATTCACTGGATAGGCCGCTGATTCCATAAAGTCGAACATCATTCTGTCGCCTAATAGGCAGCCATTCACCGATACTGTATTCATGTATTCCGATGTAATAGGCATCACAAGGTGGGAGCACATTGTATGAGGTACACACAAATATGATTGTGTCACTGGACAGGCCACTGATTCCGTACAGTCAAACGCGATGCTGTCGCCAAATGGGAAGCCAATCCCGATACTGTAGTCATGTAGTCCAATGTAATAGACATCACAAGGTAATATTGCGGTCCTCGCTCAAACCCAGGGGTGTGAGTGACAGATGCAAGCACCAATGTCAGTGCATTAGCAAGTGCGGGAGCGAGCGAGTGTAAGCGTGTTTGGCTACCAGTATGTGAGTATTGCACTGTTAAGCAATGTAGAGGCTAACCGAGCATAAGAGGCTGCAACCAGAGGTCAGCAGTGCCTAACACTGCGCACACCCATGCACACCCGCTCCCAACTGCTTTAATGTACCTTCCTCCCTCCATATCCAATGGGCTTGTTCTGCCCTGCAACCAACTAAACATCCTTCACAAGGGTCAGAACCAGGACCCTGCGCACACAGCTAATGTGTATTAACAATACGCCATGGCAGATATACAGACAATGGACAGTACCACAAACATATCATACAGCGCAGTCATTCAACAGTATAGGAATCTATCCCATCATGTAGATGCACATGTGAGTGTTTATGTCCAGCATATAGGTACATACATATATAGAGATGTATCAGGAACATACTGTTTGGCAACAAAGCATTACAAATGAATGGAACAGGAAACACCAGCAATGCCTGTATTATGTAGTGGTGTTGCTCTATGTGATCACAAGACTCCCTCAGACAGACGTGTCAGTCATACACGCTAATAGCTGTACATTGGCCATATACATCACTCTGTGCATGTAATGTACATTAACACAACAATACCTGTCCGATCATTATGTGTGAACAGTACTCTTGCAAGGTACTGTGTGCAACATCATCATCATGATAAAGGTAAATGGTGTAACCATAGAGGGACCGGTAGTGTTTTGTGTACAATGGGGTCATCCTCCTCATGTGTACCTGGACCATGTAGGATTGATGTGCATACCAGGATCGTGCACCTGAGGGCCAGTGGTGAGGATAACAGTAGTATGTCATGATGCATATTTACAAGGGTTTCATGTGTCCAGTGGGCACGTGTGTGTAATGGACAGCTATGTATAGGGCAGATGGTGTCCTAGGAGCTGAATGGCCTTCTGTGTCCATAGGTGAGGGTCAGATGTTGGGGAAGGAGTATCAGTATGGCTGTGGAGGACAGGCAGGAGCACAGAAAAGATAGCATACAGGGTTGGTATATGACATATGTGGGGGATACACCCTGGATGGGGATGGGTCTTTGACATTCAAAAGTCCATGGGAACAGTGGAATGGAGGTCCCCAGCCATGGGCAACTGCCACTGCACCTACACAGCTGCAAAGGAGGCAATGCTAGGGGCTGTCCAGGAGGGGCAGCATCACCCTGTAAATGTGACACTCCGCCCTTGAACTGGCTTATCTGGCTTAATAACCCCTTAGGGAGCCATCAACGCAACACATCCGGGACTGCACAACAGCAGATATGTACCTGTCTGGTCCCGCTCCCAAGGGGATATGCTCCATCCTCAGTGCTGGTACCACCAGAAGGTGGTGCATAGCCAACAGAGGTTTATGTCTATGGCTGGGCCCCAGAGGCGCTAGTGCCCGGTGCCATGGTCAGCTGAAGTGGGACAGGAGGTTCTGCCAGGACCTCCCAACCCATTCAGCCTATGGTGTTGCATTTTAAACCCACATATGGCTTAGTGATAGACAACAGCATATAGGATTACCTACGACAGTATGCATAGATATCACCAGTAAGCCAACACAACAGATGGTATACATTTGCAGAGGGAGCACAACACATGCATATATACCGCATGCAAACTGTACAATGTGTAGTAGACATGTGACCACAGCTATGAACAGTTGCCCATTATTGGCTTGTCACTGGGAATCTCGCACAGTGTCAGTCATACCACTGTCTCATGTGACACATGCCCAGTCAGGGATGCGATGGCAGTAACACATCCCTATCATCGTGTACTGTCTGCAATCCTCACACTATGCTTCTGCTGTGCGCAGATGTGTGTTCAGTGTGTAACACAGGAAACAAATGGTTGTTCACACTGACCAGTTCACAGATGGCCCTACAGATGGGGGTCCCTCATGAACAGAGTACTGTCATGTCTGTATTATAACATGCAGAATAGTCATTACCACCCACATGTTAAACAGGCAGTAGTCTCAATGCAGCATAGCTACACTTACATGCTGTAGTTATGTGAGGCACATCACCCTCTTGTCTTTAGGCTATTTCCCACTGTGGAAAATGATTGAGGTACATCCAGATATCATCTGTGATGCCGTGTCAGAACACCACATCCAGGTACCACTCACAGCGACTGTCATGGCCAAATATTAACATGTTTCCCTAGATAGTGTACTGTGTTTATCATGCAGATGGCTATGGGAACACTATCACAGCTGTACCACATGCAATCAGCTAGAGGAGAACTGCAATAGGTGCAGTGGCCATCACCTGACCATTTCCATCTCTTACAATACACATGCTGCTGCTGCTGTGCAGGTGTACACCTTCACATCCACCAGAGATTGCGTGGGAGGGACAGGCTATGTACACTAGGGAAGGGCTTGGAGACTTAACCATAAGCATCATCTGCCACATGCCAAATAGTACAGGGGCAAACCCCTGACTACGCATCACTATTACATGTGCATGACATTACTACATGTGCCACAAAGGCGACATGTTGCTGTGCTGTAAGAACATGTGTGTAGGTGAGTTAGTGCCATCTGCAACAGATATAGTAGACCTACATTAGGTGTGGCACACATCAGTCCATGTGAACAGATGCCATTGTCACCACAACCACACTCTCTAATGGACACGCATTGATATCTTTTCCAGGGCCACAAATCCACAACGTAACTACTTAGTTTGCCACACTGCAGTAATGCACAGGACCACATGCACCACAAGGTATATCTGGAGGTTCTATGGGCTAGGGCATGTGAAAGTGCTTGACAACTGTTGGTATGCCAATGTGGTTTATACTGGGAGTGACTGTGGTTGGGAGCATCACAACCCACACGCAGACACAGGATGCCAGTACTGGCATGCAGGTATGAATTGCTCCATGAGTGTGTAGTGCTAGGCTGAGCAAGATGGCTGTACAAGGCTGGGTGAGGGTAATCCTTGCCATCGCGTCACCCGATAATGGTGTGCAGTGCAGGGGTGTAGTGTCTGCAATGTCACGCACAGATGGGTACTGCATTATCTGGCCTGACATCCTGGTTACCAATGTGTAGGGCCAGAGCTTTGCAGTGCATGCAATGTCTGTGTTTGATAGTCCTTCACATGGACATTGCCTGGGATGTGCATGTCCCACAATACGATACAGTGACATGTACAGGTATACCTGGTTTGGCAGACACATGTAGTGTACACAGCCTGTTATACTCCGATATGCCAATACTGGCCTGGTGTGGTGAAACCTGCTTATAGTGAGCAGGTCGGCCCTGCACCTGCATGGATAGTATGATACAGGTATTCCGTGGTGTCAGTAGCATGGGTCCATACAGGGCACATGTATACAGCATTGTCTGGCCTTAGTGGATCACATTTGATGGCACCACATATGTTGCAGGCATTCAGTGTGGAACATAGTGAAGGCACAATGTCTGCATATATGTGCCTATTGTACCACTGTACAAGGTGTCATGTCCTCTGCAGGCCACTGCATTCACACCATGCCTATCTGTCCTCAATGTGCATGTTACTAGCAACATAGTGGGATATCCTAGGCAAGGTTGTATATGCATGGCACAATGGGTGCGGGACATATGCCGGGTACTAGTAGGGCTGCATACTCAGTTCACCAGGCCTTTTGCTAGATATATGGGTATGGCTTGCCAACACAGTGCTGTGGCTGACTGACAGCTGTACTCCTGGCTGCATACTTAGTTCACCAGGCCTTTTGCCAGATGTATGGGTATGGCTTGCCAACACAGTGCCATGGCTGACTGACAGCTGTACTCCTCGTGAGGTGGCCAATGTGTCATAAGATGGATACCATATATGAAAACTACAAAACCCACTCACAAACATGTCAAATCGTAATACAATCATAGCCACCTCTACACAAGCTCTGACAGACAAACCCACACTTGCCATGTCCTGTATACTAACCCCTACTCTATCACACTGCAGCAACACGCATTTCAGGCACACGCTACAGAAAATACTACAAAGCACTGTACTTGTCTCACGCAGACACACACACACACACACACACACACACACACACACACACACACACACTTGGCATGTCTGGGATTAGAACACCGACCTAACTACTTTACTACACTACAGCATTACGCAGTGACAGAACACACTACCGAGATTACTGAGACAAAGCACTCCCAGAGGTGTATTTGTAGATGGGTGACATCATCAGCCTTGCTAACGGTGGGTATAAGAAATGTATGGAGTGTGAGCAGTATAAAAGCATTACTCAGTCCTCAGGCAAACGTACACACACACACACATACACTCACACACACACACACACACACACACACACACACACACACACACACACACACACACACACACACACACGGCATGTGTGGGACTAGAGCACCGAACTAACTACTTTATTACACTACAGCATTACGCAGTTACAGAATGCACTACTGAGATTACTGGGACATGGCACTCCCAGAGGTGTATTTGTAGATGGGTGACATCATCGGCCTTGCTAACGGTGGGTATAAGAAATGTATGGAGTGTGAGCAGTATAAAAGCATTACTCAGTCCTCAGGCAAATGGGGACACACACACACACACACACATACAGCACATGTGGGACTAGAACACCACCTAACTACTTTATTACACTACAGCATTACGCAGTTACAGAATGCGCTACCGAGATTACTGGGACACAGCACTCCCAGAGGTGTATTTGTAGATGGGTGACATCATCAGCCTTGCTAATGGTGGGTATAAGAAATGTATGGAGTGTGGGCAGTCTAAAAGCAATTTACAGTTCTCTGGCAAACGGGGACAGACATACACACACACACACACAGAGACACACACACACACATGCGCCAGTGGTGGGAACAGAACACCTGCCTATTTACAGATTACAATTACAATACTGCATATTTACGAATCACGCCACACAGACTACACATTTCAAGGCTTTCATTATGACCTTCTGGGAATGCAGACATCAACAGGCATGCTGGCAGTTAAGATGTACATACCTGTAAACCTGTGTGTTTAAAGTAGGAATCCATCCTGACCTGGAGTATGCCCATCTGTGGAATGGATGGCTACTACCACTATACAGGGTTACAATGGCCATGCCCATACACAGAGGCACATAACCGACACAAGGTGTCACTGGGCATGCTCACACACTTAGTAGCACAGGGCTGTTCGGAATGCACTATGTGTCCATCTACACAAGGATATACTAGGCATGCCCATACACTTAGTAACACAGGTGGCATGCTCACAAACTTAGTAGCACAGGGCTGACTGGGATGCACTCTGATGCTAAACACGGAAGGCCACAGTGGCCATGCTATTACAGGTAGACGTAAAGAACACATTGTAATGGGCTCTGGTGTTAGTAGCTGTCATTGTTACCAGGAATGCTGCTCTACATATATTTGACACCGGCCTTTTACACAACATCTGCTGTCATTCTGGGATGACATGGCTGGCAGTAGGCAGGCCTTTTTCACATATCACATGCATCCATGATTCAAGGGAGTGGGGATATTACCCAAGTTGCATCCGCCCACACAGTGCCATTCCAAGGCAAATGTCCTAAACACAGGTTAACTCCCATACATCTACAGGACATCTGCATTGTTTTATTATGCTAACCAGTGCTAGATGTGTAACGTCCATATTCACAGCTGGTCACTGTAGATCCAACAATGGGGAGTACTGACATCTGTGCAGTGAGGAACACCTGGCTGATGGCTCTGTAGTGCACAATGGTACTACCAGTATATTCCTCAGAACCTAGCACTACCACCATATATCTCAGAACCAGACATGTGGGCCATAACACAGGTACGGACTGCTCCAGGTGGTGTACCCACATACATAAAGGCCACTCACATGTACTGACCTATCCCCCCATGAAAGGCATCACAGATGAGTCATGTGCAGGACACAGTGTCACATGCTGCATTCTAAGATGTAAACCTCAGACACCACCATGCCCTTGGACCACCAACACACATCCATACACGTTGTATGACATAGAAGAGTGCACCACCATGTAACCCTTGACCTGTGTACTGTACTAAGCTCTACATCAACTGTAGAGAGCACATATGTACTGACACAGTTGCATCATGTGTTATGCAATGCAATGATACCACTGTCTGTGGCCAGGTCAGCTGTACACATACCAGGGGCCCTCGGTACTTTCCACCATTAGCAAATGACTGTTGCTGTACACCAGTACACACCCTCATGTATGGATATGACATACATGTACCTGCCTGGGTATGTACATGACTCACAGACACACACACACACACACACACACACACACACACACACACACACACACACACACACACACACACACACACACAACATACATGTAAATAGCATAGCTGTTGTTGTCTTTTGTGCAAACAGGTGGCTACAGCCATTACACACATGCACATGGACTGTAGGTCCATGGCTGCTGAATGCTAACAGTACATAAGGTGTGATATCAGTGTTGACAGAGGTAACATTCCCTCTGTACTGGTCACCCATTACACCCATCATATCATACAACAGTCCATGAGTCATGTATGCCATTACATATGTCCACCAATTGCAATGCCTACAAACATGCCCAATTGTCAGGATTGTAGGACCTACAGACCTGTACACGTAGTGTTGTGCATTCAGATGACATGCATGTGCAGTTGCTGATGTATGCAAGTGACATGTATCCTAGTACATCATGCAGTTGCAATGCAGCCTCAACATTGCCAACTGTATATGGTGATATGCTGAATGTACAGAAAGATATACCTCAGGTATGGACAGATGTATGGAAATAACTAAGTGGTGGGGCATCTTTGCAGATGGATGTTTGCTGTGGACAGCTCACAGGTGTGTCACAAGCGGTGCTACAATAACCTGTGTAACCGGTAAGCAATGGTTTCGTTAATTGAAGCACATAACACACAACTTAGACAGTGGTCAGGGTGACAGAGAAGGTAAATCACTTGACACCTGTCAATAGTTAAGACGTCCCGTGTGCATATATCAGCACTGTTGCCACAGGAAGTGTCAGTACAGTTTGTAACATGTGCAATACTGCTGTACATCTGTCATACATAACATGAGCTAGCCAGGTCTGAGATTCACAGTACTGGCATGTGTGGTTGCGTGTGTGCCCATATATGTCACGTATTGTGGGGAATACATCTCAATTTTTACTCACTCTTCTGTACACTAGTGTACACACCTGTACAGACTGCAATGCAGAAAGCAGGACATAGGCAGGGGCATGTATCTCATACATGTGAGATAGCTGTATGTGCGTGACATAGGTGTATTAAATACTGAATGCCACAGTGTGTGTATGTAGGGCTGACTGGTCCCTGGGGTGAGGATTTATGTTACCATACTGAACTGATAAGACCCCTCCCCCCATCTAGGCGATGCATTCTACTATCCATGTTGATGTCCCCGATCTTAGGCCATACTGACTACCTGTACATGTGTATTCTCTGTGGTGAGTCATGTAGGTGCACAGTACTGTAGTGATGATTTGCACATAAGCAGGGGTCCTCACCTCACCAGTAGCAACTGTGTGTGAGTGTGTGTTACTGTGTCGGTGAATCCGTGAGTATGTGGGTGTGTTACTGTGTCACTGAATACATGTGTGTCAATACCTGAGTGTGTGGGTGCAGTTGTGTGTTGGCATCCTGTCATGGGAACATGTATTACTGATTCCCAATGAGGCATCACACTTCCCACTGGCCTCTACCCTTGTAATCAGCTAGACCACTCTCTTACCTCACCACTCCATGTAACTGTACAGTAGCTTAATACACAGCAATCATGCTCTTGGATCGGTAGACGTGTTTGTAATGTGGGACATTCTCACTGGTATGTGGCAGCTACACAGTGCATGCTGGTATATTCATACATACCTGTGAGTAGTCCACATTGACATATGGGACATTAACTGCAAACACTGACATCCACCAGCATGTGCAATTAGACCTGAAGGAGGACAGCAGAACATCATGACCAACATGCAGTTACTGTTGTTACACAAAACACATACTGTTAACAGTATTGTACACCTGTAGTACATGGTATATCTGCTGCCTGTCAACAGTCCTCAAAAATTGTAAACTACACTTATCATCCTAGTCTGTTCACTCTGTGCATCAGACTATATGAGCATGTCCCTGCACCGATGATGTGGATGTCAGGGATGTGGCACAGGCATCATCATATGCACAGGATGTTAATGTTTGCCAGAGGCCTAGGCTGTACCATTGTATGACATCATGTGTGTTGGTTTGGGCCTTTGATCTAATCGGGCGTGTGTGGATGTTATGCATGTGTGTGTTGCAGTGCCCTACAAATGTTTCCAGTGTGTGTGTGTGTGTGTGTGTGTGTGTGTGTGTGTGTGTGTGTGTGTGTATGTATGCACACAGTTCTGCCATGTTTCAGGCCTACACAGGGGTATTATTGACAGCTGCAGACTGTGCAGGTGAGGTTTTACAGTTCACGGTGTCCGGCCATGGACATGTGACCTGTGCCTGCCAGGGGTTGCATGGATACTACCAGGCAGTGGTGCAGATTGGGTACTGTCTGATGTCACTTGTCCACTGGAAACATGTCCCTGTTGGGACCATCCCAGGCCACGTGCACATGGCCTGCTGTGTCGTGTTATGGACAGCACAGCACCAGATGCACTGCTGCTGCTACCGCCCCTATGGGAGCGGACATGTGAAGTAGCTCATACACATAGATCTGACACAGGTGATGTAGCAGGCCTACATCCATATGGCCGATGCTTAACTCCTACCAGATGTTCCAACACAGACAGCTCACACTCGCGGATTGTCATGCCATGGTCAAGGACTCCAACCATGTCACCCGACTGTCTATCCAAAGCTTCAGCAATCTGCTGTTGAGCATTTACCATTGCCTGGATGTTGTTGTTTAAAGAACGGACAGCAGCCCTCTGTAGCCTCTGATCTTCTCTGTTGCACCATTCAGCACATGCCTCTGCCTCCATTACAGCCTGAAACATGCGTCTGGTGACACCAGCTGTTGTGCTCTGTCTTGCAGGAGCATGTTGGCCAGAGGTTCTCCTATGAGCAGCACTGGCGACGTGCCTATGTGGGGCAGCACCAGTCGTTTGGCTGACAACATTGCGTACAGGCACACCTTCCATAGCCCCCACACTTTCCTGTTCCAAGCTACCATGCACCAACTCTCCTTCCTATATGACCACTGGTGATGGGGTATGTGCAGGCATGGGATCTGTGTGCGGGGATGAGGGGGATATAGATGGAATGGCAACCAATGGCACAGATTCAGCCCCTGACAACTCTGCCTGTGACTCAATCATACTTTCATCATCACTGCTAGAGTCTGTGGGGACACTAACATCAGATGTACCGCAGGAGGGCAATGCACCTACATCACCTGTGAGGGCAGACAAGAACTGTACATTACAATTTATACAACAGACACACACACAGACACACAGGCATGTGATATGACAGAAGGCATGCAACATGCATGTGATACAGCAGAGGGAATGCAGTGCAGACAATAATAGTGGTAGTTACCATACATCCCTGGGTTGCACACAACAGCATGCATGTGTCATAGCAGACGGCATGCGAATTACACATAGTAGTAGTTAGCATACATCCCTGTGCTACACCATGTAGACCAGCACAGGTTAACAGTACACCTGCCTGTTGTGTGGCATATGACCTTGTCAATCACATGTAGTATGACATGTGATCTCCTGATGTGTGCAATGACATGCATACATGTTTAACACAATGGTGTTCTGTCAAATATACAGTGGGGCAATGGTGTCCCAATGCAGTGTTGTCTGTTCGCCCTACAAATATACTGCACATTTAGCTGATGTGCATGGCCATTGCAGGGAATCATGAAGCGTCTCTAGTGCTATACAGTGTGAGTTACAGACAGAGTTCATAGCCATGAATTTGTTCAGATACAATACATATATACTGTGGAATGTGACCCACATCACTGAGGTGTATACACACTAAACCATGATGTGGAATTTGTGACACAGGTCACTGATGGGTATACGGATGACACCCCTGCACATCTGCAACCATATTGCTGCTGCCTGGCAACCATGGCCAGACATGGCGAACACGTTGGTACACCATGTCCCACATGACATCTGTGTACCACACACACACACACACACACACACACACACACACACACACACACACACACACACACAAGGAGCAAGTATGACATTGATGTCCAGCACCAGCAAGGGGAATGTACTGTATCTGTGGGCTGATGTGGATACTGTACAGGTGACTGCTGTCATGTTGTGACACCCTCAAGATGTTCAACACATCTTATGTGGTGGATTGACGTTACGCCTACACAAGATGTGCACAGGCCTGTAGGATGTCTAGTGTTCCACATCTACAATATGACCATTATACAAAGGCCATAGTTGGACCATGTGTAGCCATTGTATGACAGGGTGTACACACAAGCACATCACGTCTACTGTATGTGTTGCTCCATGTCTCTGGCCATCCTCCATGGCCATGTGTGTACATGTGTTGTCAAAATTATTGTGACGCGCATCTATTTCACATGTCTGTGTTGTCCCATATGACATACATGCTCCACTGATGACAGGGTTATACAGATAATTGGTGGTATATGGGATATGTTTTCAGGTTAGGTAGGCAGTGTTGCAGCCAGGCCACTAGATGTCATGGACATGTCAAGATAGCACATCACATTGTGTGACATTCATAGCAGGGCTATGATCCACACCAGTGAATCCTGTGTGCTGGCCATACTCCAGCCCACTGTGTAGTACTGTTTGTATTCACCACAAGTGTAGTTCTGATCTGTAGTACGTCCCTAAAGTGAACAGCACCACCACCATTGTATGCACAGCTGTCCACACATCTGGCAATGACAGTTTGTGAGGATTCATATCGGTGAGATGATTCACATAGCTTGCAAGTGTTGCACATGGGTGGTCATTGTGATGCATTGCAGGTCCGACCTGTATATTGTGACAGGACCATACATTATGTGTACATGTTGTAAATGGCCACATGGCAGATAGATTTGTGCATTACGATTCCTGATAAGTAATAACACTCTCACCTGCAATGGGCTGCTGTCACAGCAGAACACCAGAGGTGCCTAAATAGGAGTAACACAGCAGTATGAGCATAATCCATGCCTGTATAATGGCTACAGGGTGCAATGTGCATAACACATACACCAGTACATTAGACTATACCATAGTGTATGCACATGTGTGCATACACAGAGTAGCATTTTATAATATGCAGCATGTTTGTATACATACCTTACATATGATGTTGCATTACATATTGTACAGTGACACATGCACTATGCAACTATATGGAATATAGTTGTTATAGGTGCAGTACTGACTTACCAGGCAACTCCAGGCTCAGTAGTTGAGAGACACCCTCCTCCACAATATCGACTAAGGCTTGTGGATGTGGTTCTGCAGGTGTCCCCAGGTTGGCCAGTAGCTCCTCGGTACGTGTGAGTGGATGCTGGGTTGGTGGTCCACCACCTGTTGCTCCTTGTTCCCTGGCATTTGCATTAACACACTGTTTCACCCATCTAATGAGGTCTGTACAGTGTCTGTGCACCTGCTGGTATGTGTGGTTGTGGCCACCAACATCATTAACCCTCAAGCAAAGTTCCATCCACAGGGCATCCTGCTGCTGTGCATCCTGTGGCACATGGCTGAAGAGGATATCATGATTGTTGAGTAGGTATAGGATGAGGGCCTCATCCTCCAAGCAGGTAAAAGGGGGTAGTCTTCCATGCGGCATACCTGGAAGACATAATGATGGAGACAGGTCATAGTAACTCACAGAGACATACAGAGCTACAGCTGAACATACATGTGTTTCGCATTTATTAAGTTTAAATAGTTGTATTTGCAAACCTACATACACTGACGTGTTTGTGTCGCACACATGTGACATTCATCACCATATATGTGTGTGTGTGTCACCTGATTACATTGCTCATACTCCATGTGGATGCTGTCTTGATGTGGGCATGTCTGCCTGTACTGGTGTTCCTACCTATCAGCACATAGCTTGATGTGTCCACATTAATGCAGTTGACCTTGATGCTGTGTATATGTCACATATAAGGACTTAACACTGCCTTAACAGACATGACCTGTGACCCGGCAGACTTGCTCACATAAAATTTACATGTATGTGTTCTGCTATATACAGCTACACGGCACTGTACAGCAATTCAACATCCTGCCATGTATCACCTGTGTTGCACATGTGATACACATGGGACACTGGCTAGCCAGATGGTATTTGCAGGGATGGATACCAACTATAGCATGTAGAGTCAAAGTCAACTAGTGAGCTATATGGCATGGGCCATGTATGAATCTAGGATGAAAGGTTACCTGGCCGTAGCTGACAGGCGGGTCTGTAGGGCCAGGTAGAGCAGTGCCACATTACTGATCCACAGGGTTAATGATACATTTACCATGCAGTCATCACACCATGTCTGAGAGGGGAGCGATATGCAGCTTTGATGGACAGGAATGAATAGTATGGCAGGGCTATGTAAAATGTATGGGACAAGGATCTGTCCAGCATGTGGAGGGTGGATGTCCATGAAGTATGTGTTCGAGATCAGGATGAGTACGTGTAGCTTGTCCAACATCACTGGGTTGGACATGGATTTATTCAGGGTATGCATCATGCTACATAGTGGAGATGGTGAAGGAGAAGGATGGTGTAGGCCATCTGCACATGGCCAATACCCCTTAAAGGAAATAAGTGATCGGATATGGGTCACCTGAGTGTTGTGTATGGCTGGACAATGATCTCTAAATTCATGGATGGCAACCTATCATTATTAGGGTTGCGACATATGACTACCTGACAGGTGTGGTGACGTAGCTATCACAGGAAAGACAACTGCCCAGCTGCATCCCTTACACACAAGTATCCATTATATTGACTGCTGCCTAGGTGGTAGTTCATGGGTGCAGGGATATTAACATAGGGGTGACAATGCAATATGTAGCTGTCAGATTGTGGAAATATGTCACACACACCTCACCCACAAAGCCCCTTCTCTATGTTGTCCACAACCCTTCTGAGTCAGCTATTGCTCCTAGGTCATAGTCCTTCGCATACTTCAATATGCTGATGCCTTCTGTTTGTCTGTGAGGTATGGACTACAATGAGTGGTAATAAAATTCATTACCCCTGACATACTGTAGCTGCCACTGGTGTGATGGGCATGTATTATTCAGACACCTTCTGTAGTGTTGGTTCTGCCAGCATTCCTGTTGCAAAACACTCCTGTGACATAGGAATGTACATCTAGTATACTGAGTGTAGGTGCTAGACAGTATGGGTGATGATGTCCTATGACCTGGCAAGGTTATGATATGCAGTGTGACATCAACCTTACTGTCATCTACATCTGTACTACTGATATCAATTATTTGATCAAGGTTCATGGCCTTCCAGACCAAACTCAGCAGGGTAGTACTGCAGTACTTCCCATTATCAGTGGTGTCTCCCCCTTTGTGGGTTGTGATACCTGTTGGTGTGCACCATTCAGTGTGTACACAACCTGAAATGGAGCTATGTTTTACATGATGTGTATGTGGAGAGCATCTTGCTTTGCCATATGTGTATGATACAACCTGTGATGTGGACAGGTCCCATGCAGCCTGAGTGCAGCTTGTACCTGCAGAGTTGTAGGTAAAGGGGCCCTGTGGTGTACATGGATATATGCTTGTGTACCTGTTGGGGGGAGGGGGCCATGTGTTTATGTTATCCAAGACCCTATCTGGGTTGCTTATTCATGCTCAGCACTTGTTCAGAACTTGTAAGCACTACGTAAGCTAATAATTACTATAGCACTCACTCTTCCTCATTACCTAGAGGTAAGGGTAAACAGGTTTTGTACATACATTTCACACTTGCTTAGAGTAAAATAGCTCTTGTACTCACTTTCCTCACTTATCTAGGTGAAAGTAGTTCTATATTCAGGCATGTCCAAAGGTCAACTGCCAGTGTTCTCACCTGTCTATCTGATGTATCTGGACATCTTGAGGCAATGTACACATTGCCTCATGTACACAGACAAGCCTCTCCACCTACCACCCAACACTACAACCTGTGAGAGATGCACTCATCTAGCCAAACTGGAGGTAAAGCTCTCTCCAACCAAGCCTGACAGTCATGCGGAGAATGTAAATATTCGCACCACACCACACTCATCACATAGTCTCACTGAATCTATCCCACCATTAACTGGGAAAACTACTCGTGTACCAACACATTAGCTCAACACTTTCTGGATTTCATAAACACCAATGCCCTGAATCAACATATCCACACACCCACCATGAGCAACAATATCCTAGACCTAGGCATTATCAACATTAGTGACCGGTGCTCCACACGTGAAGTCAGCTCCTCGTTGGTCCGATCTGACCATGAGCTGAACACCGTTGATATCCACATTCTGCCCCCACCCCCCATTAAGGGAACCACAGTATAATATGTCTACAAAGCCAGCTATATGCTTCTTAAGACAGAAGTGGTAAACGTCATGACACTCATGCAGATGGACAATACTGTTACAACTGCTGAATCCGACACAAATGCACTCTATAAGCACTTACACGAGTGCATGGCTTGTGCTATCCCAAACAGAACCAAGACATTATACTCCTAATTAAGGAAACCGATCTGGTGGTTCCCTGCCATAAACAAACTGTACTACAGGAGGAAGACACTATTGCAAACGAGAGTACAATCCCATCTCGAAACTCTCCTTAGCATGGAGAACATCGATATCTGTGCAGTAACAGAAACCTGGTTCAAGGCTCCCGAGAGCACCCCAGCACTACCAGGTTATACCTCATACCATGCTTTTCAGCACCAAAACTTGGACCGAACCACAAAAGGAGGGGGAGTATCAATATTCATCAAGGATACCAACACCTCCAGGTTGGTGGCACAGCACGAAGCATCAGAGACTATCCATGTGCAACTAACAGTGGGTAAAACTGCCTTTCAGTTTATAGCCTGCTACAGACAACCCTCCCAAACCGAGGAACCCCACTCGGCCTTCCTGAGAACACTGGAAAATATGAAGGTCTCTCCAAACACCATTATATTGGGTGACTTCAACTACCCAAACATAGACTGGGAGCATTACTCTAGCTCCAACACCCTAGCCCAAAGGTTCCTAGAATTTATAAACTCAAATGCTATGGAACAACTTGTTACCACTCCCACAAGAGGGGGAAACATACTGGACCTGATCATCACCAACATGGGGACTCTATGCTCCAGACCAGAAGTGTATCCCTCACTGGTAAGATCAGACCATAAACTAATCTCACTGGATATTCACATCCCGACCCCACCCCCTGCCCAGAAAACCACAGTGAAAAACTTCTCTAAATCAAATTTCACACTCCTCAAAACCAAGATGGAATCCTTCAAAGCCCCCAGGCCTGTGGAAAATACAGCCCAGACTGCAGAATCCTTTATAAATACATTCTATGAACACCTTCAGGAATGCATGGATCATGCAATCCCAAATAAAACCAAGACCCAATCCTCCAAAGGCAGACGTCCGATCTGGTGGACCCCAGCCATAAACAAACTATACAATAGAAGGAGGAAGCTACAACATGATAGAGCAAAATCCCAAAGAGGGAAGGCATCTCTGATCAGTATTAGCAAAAAACTACGAGCACTCATAAAATTGTCTAAGGCCAGCTTCGAGAGAAAAATTCCACAGGAAACTAAGGATAATTACAAGGCTTTCTTTAGTTATGTTAGGAACCTGTGTGGGAATTCCCAGATATGCTCAGAATTAGTCCAAAATGACAAAAAATACACCGAACCCACAGACATTGCCAACATCCTAGCTGACAGGTTTAGTGCAAACTCCTCCCCCCCTCCCCACCTAAAGGGCAAATATCTATCCCAGCAGAGTGCTGCCCCCCTGACATCTCAGATGCTCAGGTAAGAGCTGCCCTCTCCAAAGTAAACAAACACAGCATCAATGGGACTAGACGGTGTCCTGGGCTGCGTCCTACATGAACTCCAAGAAGAGCTAAACCCAAACATAAAACTACTGTTCAATCTCAGCCTTACTACAGGATATGTACCCAAAGAGTGGCGTACAGCAACAGTGGTCCCTCTCCCCAAAGGTGGTGCCTCAACGGATCCTGGAAACTATCACCCCATAAGCCTGACTAGCTTGGTCTGCAAAGCTATGGAAAGGATCATCATGGACCTCATAAATAAAGATATTGGGGACCTACAGACACTGGATCCTACCCAGTTCGGCTTTGTTAAGGGCAGATCCTGCCTCTTAAACCTGGTCGATTTCTTTGAAACAGTCACCAAGGCCATTGACGAGGGGAAGGTGGTCCACACAGCCTACCTGGACCTTGCAAAAGCCTTCGATACAATACCCCACTCGGGCATTATAGATAAGCTCACCAGCTTAAATATAAACCCCTATGTCACTAGATGGGTTGCAAACTGGCTCATGGACAGAACCCACATGGTTAGAATTGCTGGAGCAATGTCAGACTCCAAACCAGTTACAAGTGGCGTCCCACAAGGCTCAGTCCTGGGACATCTCTTGTTCGGTATATATTTCTCGGAGGTACAGGCCAACACGGAAGGACTGTGGCTGACCAAGTTCGCAGATGACTGCAAACTGGGCACCATAATCAATTCTCCAGCTGACACAAGCATCCTCCAAAAGGGCCTCATAGAAACAGACAACTGGTGCCAGAGCCATGGCCTCAAGCTAAACGCCAAAAAGTGTATAGTCATCCCCTTTGGCAAAAACAAAGTGCCCACAAATTACCACATAGGTGGTAATCCATTAAGTACAGAAGAAGTAATTAGGGACCTGGGGACCCAAGTTGATAGTAATCACTCATTTGACAACCACGTGGCCAAAGTGGTTAGAAAAACATTTTATATAGCCCACCTAATCATGAAGGGATTCACATCTCGATCTGGGGAGGTCATCGTGCCTCTTTACTCATCCCTCATCAGTCCCATAATTGAGTGCAATGCCCCTTTTGGGATGTACCTTACCAGACACCTGCAGCAACTGGAAAGACCTCAAAAGTACCTCACCAAGAGGATCAAAAGGCTCAAATCCAGGTCCAGGTTAGGCAGAGTCCCTCATTGACTCTCTTCAAGAGGAATCTTGATGAGTGGATGGGAGATCATAGGTTTACCCCGGGTATCACTTCTGTGTCACTGCTAGACAGAGGCACATTATACTAACCTCGAAAAAGGGCATAGCAAAATTAATTTAAAATGGGTGGTGAAAGCCAAACACACTCTTGCTAGGCTTATAAATGCCCTAGGGCAGATAGCCTAGTATGAACCTATGAACCTATGAACCTATGTGTGGAGGAGCTCCCTGGCCAGCCTCAGTAAGATCCCTTATAAGATCCTCCAAAGCTAGCTACAAAAACTAAACCGCCACTAATTCTAACAACAACCACAAAGCATTCTATAGCTATGTCACATATCTCCATGTCAACAACCAGATCTGCTCTGAGTTACAGCACAAAGGCAGGAACATTACAGAACCAACTGACATTGGCAACATCTTGGCAGATAGGTTCAGTGCTACCTTTCCCCTCTCCCTCTCAAAGCTGCACACTCTAAAGCCAATATCACAGCATCCATGGGACCAGACAACATTCCAGGCTGCATTTTACACGAACTTTAGAACGTACTGTCTCCCCACCTATGCACCATGTTCAATAATAGCCTCATATTGGGCATAGTGCTCCCTGAATGGCACACAGCAACAGTTATCGCACTCCACAAAGGTGGTGCCACAACGGACCATGGGACCTATTTCCCTATAGGCCTGACTAGCCTGGTCTGTAAGGCTTTGGTGCACATCATGGATCTCAGTCACAGAGACATTGGGTACCTCCAAAACTTTGACCCCTCAAAATTTGGCATTGTTAAGGGCAGACCATGCCTCCTAAACCTGGTGGACTTCTTAGAGACAGTTACCAAGGCATTAGATGAGGGTAAGGAGGTCTACACAGCCTACCTAGATCTCGCATAGGCTTTCAACACCATTCCTCCTTCTGGTATTATCAACATACATATCCACCTGAACATTAACCCCTACGTCCTGTGATGGTTTGCAAAGTGGCTCACGGACAGGACCCACACAGTGGGAGTTGCATACCCTAGGTCTGACTGTATACCAGTTACAGGTGGCGTCCCCCAGGACTCAGTCCTAGGACCCCTCATGTTAGGTATATACTTCTCTGTTGTACAGACAAACACAGGAGGGCTTTGGCTGAAAAGGTTTGCAGATGACTGCAAACTAGGGGACATAATTGTTTTCCCAGTTGTTACAGACACCCTCTGGAAGGGTCACACTGACATGGATACCTGGTATTAATATCATGGCATCAAGCTGAATGCCTAAAAGTGCATAGTCATTCCCTTTGGATATTACTATTTACCCACAGACTACCACATAGGTGCTAGTCCCCTACATACAGAAAAGGTAATAAGGGATCCGGGAACCCCAGTAGATAGCAATCTCTCCTTCGATATTCATAATGACAAGGTGGTTAGAATATCCTTCTACATGGCCCCCTTAATCTCTAATAGGTTCGCATCCAGATCAAAGGAAGCCATTGTGACTCTTTACTCATGACTTATTAGACCCATTAAAGGATACAACACCCCATTTGGGATATACCTTACAAGACAACTGCAACAACTTGGAAGACCACACCAGTACCACACCAAGAGGATTACTGACCTCAGACATATGACCTATGCAGCCCAACCTAAGAATCTCCAGCTGTACTCGGTTGCATACCGCATACTCACAGGTGATCTCTGCTTGACATACAAGGCCCATGTCCAACGCTGTATTGCTGAATATGCTCCACCTAAACAGAGGCCCCAGAGAGCCACATGCTCTAGGGATATACACCTAACCACAATGATGACTAGGACATGCTGGATGGATAGATTCCTGACCCAGACACTCCCCATGCTTTGGAAAATGATTCCAATGTACATCAGGCAGGGCCCCTCACTAGCACTCTTCAAGGGAAACCTTGATGTGTGGATGGGAGACAGACATGTACTCTGGGGATCACTGCAGTGGTTCTGCTGGACAGAGGCACGTGGAACTGATGGCTCTGCCGTTCAGAGACACAGGGAACCAACCTATGGGGGTGGCAAAAGGCATCACACTCTAGCTAGGCTTATGAATACCCTTGGTAAGACAGCCTAGTACCTACCTTTGCACATATTATATGTCTTATGTGCATGGATAGTTAACTAGCTCTTCCATTTTACTTTGCTATCATGCTGATAAACTGTCAGGTGACTAAAAGACATATGTATCCTGTTATTGTGTATTGTAAATGCCAATAGACATAACTAATGTTTGCCTAACATTACAGTAATGCTATGTAGCTTGTAATACATATCTGCCTACAATACTGTACATTACACAGTTATTGGCACAATATCCCACAATGCAAATCATAATTGTACAGTGGCCCAACCTTCGACATGTTACTCTCAGTAATGCACCCGTACATATGGCTACAGTTACAATATATCAACAAATACTATCCCCTGTTATAGCACATACTTGTTGGACCAGCCCTGCCACTGACAGCAGCTGGTGAGGAGTATTTCTGTTCAAAGCCCTTATATAGCATCCCTTGTGGTGTATGCGGTGTTTGCCTTGTGACCTACAGCAGTACACACAGATACTACAAGCATTACTATGCTCAACAATACATCACTACAAGATAACTGTTTCCACTATATGGATTGCATGCACTTTAAATACTACAGAAAGGTACTACATACACAGACATAATGACTGTTCTACATATCTTATTAGTAACCCGAGGTGTCATTAACTGTTGATTCAATCCTTTTCAGTTTGTGTTTCAATGTTCTTTGTAACGTTCCACTGGTATATACAGATGGTTTGAATGTGTGATAACACATCCTTTTCTAGTTACATATCGGTAACATGTGGTATCCTGTCCACCAATTGCTGTTCCAAAGTAGTTAATTAGATGCATATCAGCTGTGCAGCTACTCTATTAGCCGATACCATGGCAGCAGCGGTGTATTACTGAGTACTCCTTTTGGGCGTTGTTCGTTTGCCTTACTTTCGAGGAAGACAGCCTTGATGTGTTGTTTGTGATAAATTTGAACAGCTATATGGAGACACACAGAGCTATATTAGCTTCATGACTCCCATGGACTGTGTGTAATGGCTAGACGATTGTGTTCTACATGTGAGTACAGCTGTTATATTTTAGAACATTGCTACTTATGCAGGGTTTGTTTGTACCTGATACTTCTGCAGATGTTTAAGTCTGGCAAGGATGTTTGGGCAGCTCAAGGCTGTATGGCTACACATGAACTGTTATGTGGTTTACAGTGTGCTCACCAGACATCCTTGAGTTGGTGTACAAGTGTAGCATACTGTGCTGTTACTCAGTAATTGCTAAAATCCCGATGTACACACAACCCTCTGAAATGTGATTAGTGCAAACAAACCCTGTAACATCAGCAGCTGTTCCATTGTATAACAACAGGTATTTCACATAGGGCCATGTTAGTGTGTCTGACAAGGTAAGTTAAGGCTTCTGCAGATGTCGTACAGTGAGTGAATGATTTGCGATGTTATTACAGTTTGTACTGTAATATGTTTGAGTGTGGGGGTGATGTTGGTGGGTGTGCATAGCAGATGCAGGTGTGTAGGAACTGCTTTTATACATAATCGATTTGTGCATGAGGGTTCCTTCCTATTTGAACACCTATCCTTTTGTGGACAAATGCAATGGTAATTGCAGGCTGATTCGCTAAGGCACTGTATAGCATGCAGGTGATGTTAGTCCTTGAAGCCCTTCAGTAATCCATCTGAATGTAACAAAATGTTGCTACATGAAAGCTGTGTATTTCTGTCATAGGTATTTGCAGTCATCATAGTTGTGTTGGTGACTGACCCTCTTTGGCTAGGGTTGCCACCTTTTCATATGGCCATAGTGGGACATTTTCGGGACACACATCAGAATTTACAGGCTGACACTAACCTATGGTCAGTACAAGGGATAGAACTTTCCTTTCTTGCCTAAATATAAGCTTATTCTTGTAGCAGTTTAGTTGATTATCCTGTTTCTTGTAACTTGTAGGTATTTTAGATACAGAAATAACTATTGTATGCAACTATTACAGTACATATGGGACATAATTATGGCCTACAATCCCAGGGCATTTGCCACGTTTAATATATTTGGTCAGGACACAACCGCCCAAAGAGGGTGTGTCCCTTGCAAAGTGGGACAGGTGGTAACACTATCATTGGCTCATGTCCATAGCACATATTTGTAATAGTGTATAGGCATATACTCTCCATATCCTTTGTTCATAAAGGTTGGTAGTGGCGGAATTTGTGATTGCTATGGTCCATGTTATACACGTATATGAACACTTCAACCACTGTATACGGGATACCTATGGAATCCCGAAACCACAGAGTTCCGACGCACACAGTACCGGGACCAGACTCCCATACCCCACATTACCGACAGTGACAGTAACTCGCGAAAGTAACACGAACATGGAACACACACATGCACACACAAACACACTGCTACCAACCACATCCAAACAAACCATCCTACACTACGTATGAGCAGGTGGCCAAGCGCCCCTACACCCCCCATGTAGGTGTCTGTGCCCCCCAACACCACCCCCTACTTTAATATTCTACCTCCTAGGTCACACAAACAGAAGCACAAAGCTAACCCACACCCACACATTACAGTCCCCCAAGAACACACACCACACCCAGAACGCACACTTACACACACTACAGCCCTCAGAAACACACTTACACACAGTAACCTATCTGAACCGCAACACCAGAAGCACTGACTAACTGTCCCTTAACATCGTGATTTTACACCTCGCTCATCTGGTGTTTAGGAACTGTGTTCTTTTGGACCTTAAGCCTCGGGATTACGCGTGTTGGTATGTAAAGCAGTCGGTATGTGGTAGGTATCCCATTTATATGTACCTCCATGGTTATGTAGATGTTGTTAACCTATCTATATATCTACATATATATGTATATCCCCATATAGCGACATATCTCTCTCTCTCTTTATATAAATATATATATATATATATATATATATATATATATATATATATATATATATATGTATATATATATCTATATATATATATATATATATATATAAAACATGCACCTTTAATTGGGTACATGGGTACATGCCGGTTTGTCCTATTTCAACACATTCCTACCTTTTGTGTTTTATCCTGTCAGTATACACGTATACACGACTACCATTGGTACATCTCAGGTATCTTAGTGGTATGTTATTGTGATGAATGTGTACATGGTTGCGTGTTCTAATCTTGGCAGTGATACCTTACCTCTCAGAGCAGGCACTGGTAGTGCAAGGGTGATTAATACACATTTCAGCGGTTGTGTGTTCCACATGTTTATTATTCTGTTAAGAACTACCTATATATGCAAGCTGTGTTTAAGGTATATTATGTAACATGTACACATCTGTGAAGTTTCCTGTCAGGATACTCCCCATTATTTGGAACTACATCCCTGATTACATTATACAAAACCCCTCACTAACACTCCAGGGAATCCTTGCAGATTGGGTGGGGAACAGTGGCTACACCCCTGGGATCCCACAATTGGCTCTGCTCCACAGAGGGACAGTTAGTTAATCGATGGGATGGCGACAGCAGACACATTTTGCCTATGCTTATGAGTGGCCTTGGTAGTTGGGCATGTACTTACCTATGTATCTATGAATCTGTGCATACAGTATGGGCACATGCTGATAGCTTAATTTACTGTTCAGGTATTGACTTACCTTGTGCCAATGGTGGCTGTGTGTACAATAGTTGAAGGCTACCTATGTAGGATGCACACAGTAGACCACCTATACATGACAATTTACAGGTGGTCGTGTGTGTGTGCCATCCATGTTTGCTGTGTGTGCAGGTGAAGAAGGGTATCAGTCCATGAGTGCCTACACTGTCAGTGTGTGTGCTATATGTTCCCTCTTTGCCAAGGCATGGGCATAGTAGGCACGCCTCTGTCTGCCTACTTGCGCTAGCACAGGGTGTTTGTGGTCTGAGTCCCTCTGTGCCTGTGGGTCCCTTGGCAATGGTGGTGGGCTGTGAGGGCCTTCACCATTCTGTCCCTGCTGCAGCTGTTTCCGCAGGATCATATTGTGTAGCATGGCACATACTATGAAGATGTGGGCACACGTTCCTGGAGAGTACTGCAAGGCTCCACCAGATATGTCCAAGCAACGGAACCATGATGTCAGCATCCCAGACATGCACTCTATGATGATTCTGGTTTCTGTGTGTGCCTCATTATGACATTCTTGCGGGGCTGTGTGTGCATTTCTGATGGGAGTCATCATCCACGGTTCCAGTGCATAGCCAGCATTCCCCACCAGGTGGCCATATGGGATGTCCCCTTGGCAAATACCTGATACAGCTGTGAGGCATGCCAGATGTGGGAGCCGTGATAGCTTCCAGGGCTGCCAGCACACACATGCATGATAATGCCCTGGGCATTGCACACAACCTGGCAGTTGATAGAGGGGAATCCCTTGCGGTTTATGTAGCGCCTACCCTGCTCACCGGGTGGTGACTTGATGTGTATGTGCATGCAGTCTATTGCACCCAGCACCCAGTACCTCTGGGTAGTCTGCCACATGGTGGAAGAGAAGCATATTGCTGGCCAACTCCTCCTGCATTCGGGGGAAGTATATGTGCTCATTGGCATGTGGTAACATGGCATCCAGGAACTGGTGGAGTACCCTGGATGCTGATGCCTGTGAGATCCCCATGAGATCCCCAGTTGTTCTTTGGAAGGTACCTGTGGCTAGTATTCTCAAGCTTACACATACCTTTGTGTCCACTGGGATGGGTTCCCCTCTGTTACTTCTGGCTCTGAGGCATGGCCGGCACAGCTCAACAAGTTGCTGTATGATGTCCCTGTCCACCCTGTAATGCTCTACTATCTCCAGATCATGTAGCCCCTGGTAGGTTACCCTGGGTCTGAACACTCTTCTCCTCCTCCAGTGCCTGAGATGGTTGTCAGCATCATCCTCCACACCACTGTCATTCTCCAACACATGCTGGTGAATAAAAGCTATGGTGGCCCCTAACATGCACATATTAATAGTTCCCCATCTGTATACACCAATGGTACAGAGTGTCTGGGAATACACAAGTGTGTGTGTGGGGCTTTCACACCTTATATTATTGTGCAATGGATGATGCTGGTGTTATTGGGTGTGTTGTGCTATTCCAGCTGCAGGGTATCTTAATTATTGGTTTCACAGCAGGTACTACTATTGTCGGGCCTTTGGTGTTGACTTACGCTTGGCTGCCGTGATTCATCTATTGCCCTTTCCTTCAATTTCAACCCGATTCCCCTCCCATTGTCAGGTATGCATCCAGCTGCCAGCTTTCTTGTTTTGTACTTTCACAACCCAGGATTGTTTTGGGAAATGTGTTATGTAGCTGATCTACTGCAAGTTTGGTTTGTTCTGCTGTGACAGTTCTCTTTCCTTTGCTGTACGGCACCTCCCCTTTCCTGTTCTGCAGGTAGCTGCTAGCAGCCTTGTTAGCTGTTGTCTATGGCCCACTGTGAGTTTCTAGGTGTTAATTACTCATTTGTACTCCAATTACCATACTGCAGCATTTCCTTACTGTCTTCCCGTATCCTTCCTGTTACAGCCTTTTACCAGGTTCCGTGCGCATTTTCATCCATGTTCACATGAACATTCGGTTACCTTGTGTGCTCTCAGCTAAGCAAAGCTATGGCTACTTCCACACCCCTATCCTGCAGCTTTGCTTAGCAACATGCAACATGGATTAGCAATGATCCAATGTGCTTACAGCTACGGTGGCACGCCCCTCTCTTGATGTCATGTTTACCTCCAGGCCACTCCTCGGTGTTGTATAGTTATGCCGTGTGGTACATCCTTACGCGAGCGGGGCATTTGCGATTCACTATTACTTGACTCAATTGTATGGCATTGACTGCTAATTCCTAGTTACTGCACGGAACACTGTCACATACCTTTAGCAAACCTTGCGCCATGGTTGTGGTGTAGCATGCGTGCCATTGACTATTATGGAGATATCATGAATTGTGTCACATTGCAGTTTTATGACATCTAAATATATTTTCCTTGTGATCCTGTTTGCGCACAGATGCACTGCGGTTTTACTTTGCGTTAGTGGGGCCATGACATTAAATGTTATTTTTTATATGTTGTGCATGTTGTTTTATGCCATTGGCTATATATTTAGCCACTGGCATATATTAACATTAAAATGCATAAGTTTGGTCCACTTTCATGGCTCCAATTTTATGTTTGACAAAATGTAAACCATTTTTTTTGGTTTACATTCCTACATGCTTATGCTACCCCTGCACCACTTCATGAATCACTATATACCTTCATAGGTTCATAGGTAGGTACTAGGCTATTGGCCCTGGGGCCTATACAAGCCCAGCCAAAAAGGTACCCTGGCTTTTGCCACCCAAGAAAATTATTTTGCTGTGCCACTGTCGAGCAGAGCTACAGAGGTGATCCCCGGGGTGAATTTCTTATTTCCCATCCAGTCATCAAGCTTTTTCTTGAAGAGTGCAAATGAGGAGCTTTGTTTGATATAGATAGGTAGTTTATTCCAGAGTATGGGAAGTCTCTGGGACAGGAATCTATCCCTCCAGCATGTTCTGTTTATTGTGATGACAAGGTTTAGGTCCCTAGAGTGTGTAGCTCGGAGGGATTGGGATTTCTTTAAGTGGAGCATGTCCAACAGCTCTGGGTTTGACATAGCTTTGTATGTTAGGCAGAGATCACCTCTGAGTAGGTGATATGCGACGGAGTAAAGCTGGAGTTTTTTGAGATGGTCTGCGTAGGGCATCTGTTTGAGGCCAGTAATCCTCTTTGTGAGGTATTTCTGTGGCCTTTCCAGTTGTTGTAGATGTCTTGTGAAGTACATAACAAAAGGGGTGTTGTACTCTATAATGGGTCTAATGAGTGATGAGTAGAGGGGAACAATGACTTCTTTATTTCTGGATGAGAAACCTTTTGTGATGAGGTATGCCACGTAGAAGGATTTCCTGACTACTGTGGCGATGTGATTATCAAAGGAGAGACTACTGTCCACCTGTGTCCCAAGGTCTCTTATCACACTTTCGGTGTTAAGTATACTACCGCCTATGTTGTAGTTCATGAGTACAGAGTTTTTACCAAAGGGGATGACAATGCACTTTTTGGCATTGAGCTTGAGGCCATGGCTTTGACACCAGGCATCTGTCTGAGTGAGGCCCTTTTGTAGGATGTCCACATCGTTAGGAGTTTTGATTATGGCTGCTAGTTTGCAGTCATCTGCGAACTTTGTTAGCCAAAGACCTTCTGTGTTAGCTTGTACTTCAGAGAAGTAGATACCAAACAGGAGAGGACCCAGGACTGAACCCTGTGGTACTCCACTTGTCACTGGTCTGAAGTCGGATTTGGAGTCTGCTACTTTCACAGTGTGGGTTCTGTCAGTGAGCCAGTTGACAACCCATCTTGTGACATAGGGATTTATACCTAGTTTAGTGAGTTTATCTATAATTCCAGAGTGGGGGATGGTGTTGAAAGCCTTGGCAAGATCTAGATAGGCTGTGTGAATCCCCTTACCCTTGTCTATGGCTTTGGTGAGTGCTTCAAAGAAGTCTATCAGGTTTAGGAGATATGATCTGCCTTTTACAAACCCGAACTGGGTGGGGTCCAGAGTTTGGAGATTACCAATGTCTTTATTTATAAGTTCCATGATGATACATTCCATGGCCTTGCAGACCAGGTTCATCAGGCTAATAGGGCAGTAGTTCCCCTGATGTATGATGGCTCCCCCCTTGTGGAGTGGGATAACCATTCTTGTGTGCCATTCAGCAGGCACAAAGCCTGAGGTGAGGCTATGACTGAACATGGTACTTAGGTGGGGTGTCAGTTTGTTCTGTACTTCATGTAGAACGCAGCCTGGGATGTTGTCTGGTCCCATGGATGCTGTGTTCTTGGCTTTGGAGAGTATGGCTTTTACCTGAGCAGCCATGATTACAGGAACTTTGCATTCTTCCAGTATAGGGATGGGCTCTTTAGGGGGGGTGAGATGGGGGTAAAGTTAGCATGGAACCTATCTGCCAGGATGTTGGCAATATCAGTTGGGTCTGCATATTTAGTGCCATTGTGCTGTAACTCAGAGCAGATCTGAGTGTTGCCATTGAAATTGTTGACATAGCTATAGAATGCTTTGTGGTTGTCTTTAGAATCAGTGGTGATTTTGTTTTTGTAACTAGCTTTTGAGGATTTTATCAGGGATCGCAGCTTCTTACTGAGGCTGACCAGGGAGCTCCTCCACTCTTGGGATTTTACTCCCTTTTGAAAAAGTTTCTTCCTTCTGTTGTAAATTTTGTTTATGGCAGGGGACCACCAGATTGGCTTCCTTTTTTGGAGAATAGCGTCTTGATTCTGTTTGGGATAGCACGATCCATGCACTCATGTAAGTGCTTATAAAGTGCAATTGTGTAGGATTCAGTAGTCATAACTGTATTGTCCATCTGCATGGGTGTCATGAAGTTCACCACTTCTGTTTTAAGAAGCATGAAGTTGGTTTTGGAGGAATTTTTTTACCATGGTTTCCTTAATGGGGGGTGGGAACAGGATGTGGATATCTAGGGTAATTAGCTTATGGTTGGATCGGACCAATGAGGCATTGACTTCAGGTGTGGAACACCGGTCACTCATGTTGGTAATGATTAGATCTAGGATATTGTTGCCCCTGGTGGGGGTGTGGATAAGTTCATCCAGAGTATTGGAGTTTATGAATTCCAGAAAGCATTGCGTGAAGGAGTTGGTACATGAGTAGTTTTCACAGTTAATGGTGGGGTAGTTGAAATCACCCTTTATTAGGGTGTTTGGTTGAACCCTAATATTTTCCAGTACATTAAAAAAAGAGGAGTGGGAATCCTGGGGCATGGTGGGTGATCTGTAGCAAGCTACAATTTGGATTGCAGTTTTGCCCAGAGTTAGTTGTACTTGGATAACCTTGGCTGCATTTTGCTGAGTAACTAGCCTGGAGGTGTGGATATCCTTAATGAATATGGACACTCCTCCACCTTTGGTGTTCCGGTCCAGGTTAGATGGCTGGAAAGTGTGGTATGAGTTATAGCCTGGTAGTGCAGTGGTGCTCTCTGGAGCCTTGAACCAGGTCTCAGTCACTGCACAGATATCGATGTTCTCCATTTTAAGGAGTGCCTCGAGTGAGTGCATTTTGAGATTTAGACTTCTAGCATTGAGTAGCATCACCCTCAGTTTTTGCTTGCCTGTTCCTGTTATGGTGGTGAATTTGTCAATTGAACCTTGCCTAAAAAAGGCACTATAGGGGTGGCAAGAACCTTAGCCAGTATCCGGAATCCCAGGGGTGACAGGTGCAGGCCATCTCTAGCAAAGCATCGTGGTCTGTCGACCATGTCATCCCAGGCAGACAAATACTGGATCCCTTTAGAATGGCACCAGAAGCTTAGCCAATTGTTGAAGTCATCAATCATTTTGTCCTAGTACTGCAGCATCATTCTGGGTGATGGCAGAATGCTGCTCAGGGCTAGGGTCATACCTGCCTGGGCTACAAGATTGGAGAGCTCTTCCATGTCTCATTTCATGTAGTCCAGGGAGGTACATCTCAGGTCGTTTACACCAACATGGACAATGACAGAGTCATATTTGTACTTGTTGTGGAGTGACCTGAATGTGTGGGTTGTGTGGCGGATCCTGGCACCCGACAGGCAGCTGACAGTAACCTTCTCCTTGTTTAGCCTGGTGATTGGGACATCAGTGTGCCTGACTATAGAGTCACCTATGACTAGTGTGTTGGGTACGTTGTTTTGCCTTATTGGCTGTGGTTGAGTGGCACACCGAGTCTGCAGGCTATGTGTCATTTGGGTTGTGTTGGGGGGTGGAGGTTGCTTGCATTTCTGCTTTGGAGGTCTCTGTTGCTTGAGCAGATTATTATTGAGAGCCTCAGCGAATGTTTTTGTGTTTCTATGTGTGGATTTTGGTAGTGTAGATTTTGTGAGACTATGTGATGAGTGTGGTGTGGTGCAAGTGTTTACCTTCTCCTCTTAACTGTCAAGTTCAGTCTTGATTGGAGAGAGCTGCACCTCCAGTTTGGCTAGATATGTGCATCTCTCACAGGTTGTAGTGTTGGGTAGTAGGAGGAGAGGTTTGTCTGTATACATGAGGCAATTTCTACTTTTCCCCAAGATGCCCAGATTCATCAGATAGGCAGGAGAGAACACTGGGAGCTGACCCTTGGACATAACTGAATAAAAAACTATTTTCCTCTAGATAAGTGAGGAAAGTGAGTACAAGAGCTGTTTTTCTCTAAGCAAGTGAGGAAAGTAAGTACCAAAACTGTTTTCCTCTAGGTAATGAGGAAGGTTGACTGCTATAGTAATTAGTAGGTTATTTAGTGCTTACAAGTTCTGAACAAGTGCTGATCACGAATAAGCAAATTCAAGTACTAAAACTAAGAATCTGTATCTGGACTAAACTAGTTACAGGAAAGGGGGGAAACAAGTGCAAATGTGGGCTTTTAAATCAGAAAGTGGAGAGAGATGGAAAAACTGCCCAAACGGCCAATAACTACAATTTCTGGGCCAGAACCACTCCTTTTGTGGTCGATAGGTTACCTAGTGCTTACCAGTCCCACTGATAAGCTAGAAGGCTTCCCTCCAACACAGAAAGGCTTGGGGGGCTCAGAAGCTTACATACAGTCCTGGATACAGCAAATCTGAATCTGGACTACACTAGTTACAGGAAAGGTATTTTGTTTTATATATATATATATATATATATATATATATATATATATATATATATATATATATATACAGAAAAGTAGCTAAAACAGCAGTCAAAACAATTCAAATGCAGTGCAAGCTAGCACACTTGAGTATGTAGCAATGTTAGACCAAACAGTTTACAAAATGCAATTAAATTAAAAATGACTAAAAACAAGTGCAGAAGGAGTCTATTAGGTAGAATGAGGTAAAGAGATGGGACTGGGGGGGGTGTCCCAGATCAAATCTACAGTGGGGGCGGGCAACTGCAAAAGCCTCCAAATTTAAACAACAACACAGGAATAGGGAGGGTGGGTATGGGAAAACCAACACCTTCAGCAGAGATCTGAAAAACTACAGTGAAGCAAAAATAACAGTGCACAACTCTGAAGTCAGTCAGCAATGATATAAAATTAGTCAAACAACAATTACCAGTACACAACTCTGAAATGCCAGAAAAATATACTCAGCTCTGTATATCTCCAGATAGTTTGAAGAGCACTCTGTCAGGACACAGGAAGGCTCCAGCAATGATATGCAGACTTTTTTACTAAGAGGGTCTAATTTTATGCAAGTAATCCTTGAGATGGTCAGATAACACACAGGATGTAAAACCATTTATACCAACTTAAGACACAGAGAAATAGGGGGAGGGGGGAAACACCTTCAGCAGAGATCTGAAAAACTTTACAGTGAAGCAAAAATAACAGTGCACAACTCTGAAGTCAGCCATCAATGATATAAAATTAGTCAAACAACAATTACCAGTGCACAACTCTGAAGTGCCAGAAAAATATACTCAGCTCTGTATATCTCCAGATAGTTTGAAGAGCACTCTGTCAGGACACAGGAAGGCTCCAGCAATGATATGCATGCTACACTGCTGCGCATGGGGTAATTAGCATACATGCACCGGGAGCTGCGCAGCTCTGGCGTACGCCGGTAGTGCACGTGGAAAGAGTTCGTACCTGAATAGTTCGGTGGCCATATTTGGTGCTAGATCGCCGATGCTACTCCGGCACCTGGCACAGGCTTCATGAATCCCGGGGTTTGTTTGCGAATATAGACATAAATATGACATAATCAGCCACTGTAATGTAAATAATCAATTTACATGAGCACTGTTGTGTACAGTGGTGATGCATATACATGTGTTATATAGTTTCAAATTGTCTATAGATCAGGATTTACATTTTTCAATGTATAACACTTCAGAATACCAAAGAACTAGCTATATGCAAATTTTTCTAGTACTTAAGATACAAATTCTTAACATTAAGCTTTCTGAAAATTGTTAAACTAATGTTTGCTTTGTTTTGAGCCTCTTGCTTGTGGAGTTTTAGTTCTGTTGGCTTTTGGTGTTCTTATTTTAATGACATGAGATTCAGGTTACTGCCTTCAGTAAAACAACAGAGAACATTTAATGAGAGACTGAGACAGTTCTGAGGTTAATAAGGCATGTTGTGGTTACATTACTGAAATATGGTAAAGATAAGATGTGAAATATGGAATTCTGACTTTTGTTTTATATTGTGAGAATTGTGGATTGCGATTGTACCTTTTGATATCCACTAATTTAGTTTATGCCTTCATTTTCTTTATGTATGCATTGTAATTTTTAATGGAAGCTGCTATCTGAAAATGTAGCTCTTTGCTATAAAGAATGAATTATAGAAATATTTAGTACATCAAATGATTTAAAAGACACACTTATGTAGGATTAGTATGTTTACAGTTCACTACTATGACCGCAAAAGGAACAACAGAAGTGACAACAACAACAACTAATCGCAGAACCATTTATACCTTTTTCTGCCTTTGTGTATTGCCCTTTTCTTTCTCTTGTGGACATTTTGATTCATCTTCAATACACAGAGGCTGCTCCAGAGCTAAATGAGTTATTATTTCATTTCAGAGTCATTTAGAATAAAATATGACATTTTCTCTTTCTTGCAGATGGCACAATAGTTTTTTCTCTTTTTGTGTATTTTCTGACTGGACTACCAACATTATCATTAACTTCTTTTTAGGTGGAAGATGTGGATTCATATCAGTGGGTCTTTATGTATTACTCCTAAAATAGATTTTTGTCTTATGTGTAAGTGTATTGTTTGCTTTGGAGTTGAAAAAAATTATACTCATAGCAATAATTAGGAAAAATATTTCACTAATAGCTAGTATTTTCTTTGCAGAAATCTGTTTTAGCACCAATTTACTTTTCAGCTTATGATGGCTGAAGTGTTGCTTTGTTTACCGTGAGACTATAATAACCATGTTGCTAAAGTAATTTTCTGGTATATCAGATTTCTCATCTAACAAGGTTAATGTAGATGCTTTTTCTCTGCTGAAACAATGTTTGTGTTTTATAAAATTCATTGAACAGCAAAGAAGAATTCAATACACAAAATAACGTGCAACTGCTCCTTTATACAGTATGTCATCAATATGAAAAAAATCATGCTGGTCTAATAGCCTTCTAATACTGCCTCCTAGTTCTACAATTATCCATCTGCTAATTTGTTTCCGAAGATATCTAACATAAGTTATTTTTATTTTTATATTCAGGCATGTCAGTAATTGGATCAATGTGCTGTAATGGAATTGTTATATCTTATTTTACTTTCTGCATGCTTGATCAATTAATTATTTTACTTGAAATATACATTTACAATGTGGTTGCATAACATCTGTCATAAATTAGAGATAAAATATGACTTCAATATGCTAGGCAGTCAGCATAAATTTAATAAAATAATCAAGAGGAAAAAACATCAGGGCGCACTATAAAAATATTTATCAATAACCAAGCAAAGAATAGCTGGAAGGATGCCATTAGTTTAACAGTGAAGTGCAAAAACAAAAATGCAAGCTGGAAGATAGAGTCTTGATTTAAATATCAAAGGGCAAGCAGTTCAGTCATTGCTTTCCATACTGTGTGTAGCTTGACAAGACAGAAGCACGAATTATATGAAATTTTAGGGTATACAACAAAGCAATTCATCTATTTTTTTTCATATGTTGCAGCTGTAAAAATGTATGTAAAATCATAAAATATTTTGCTGCTGATACAACATGTTTTTATAATGTGTTTGCAGTGGTTATTTAGGAAATACATGGAGCTAGCTTCACAGACTTTGAATAACATGTATATTTACTCAGTATACATTAACTTTCCATGTATAACTGCATCACCTTTACAAAAAAAACTAGTATTTTTTCATATACCATTCAATAGAAGTCCTTCTTTACTTCATAATAATTCTACATATTTTTAACAATACACCAGTCACCCAGAGTGATTGCTTTCTTCCTGTGCCTTGTTCTTACACTATGAGAAGAAGTTGAGTACATATTTCTGTTTTCTATTGCTACTAAATCATTCCCACGTAATTTATCGAAAACATTAGTCATTTGTTTTCTTGTTAGTTCATTCTAATAGTTCTTTGATGATCGTAAAGTGAATCGTTTCAGTTTCCACTGTGTTCCAGGGGTTAATACCTGGTAGAACCCTCACCATATGTTCTGTTACTATTGAAGATAAACTGTTATCTGTAGTTGGCTGGGTCAGATTTTTCAGCTCTGCACCTAAGCTTCCTCTCATGTTGTATGTCACACACTCTAACACAAGAAGCTCATTAACGGATCAGAATCTTGGGTCTATATTATACTTGGTTTGATTTAAGCATACTCCCTTTCTAAGTTCATACTCAATAAATCTTGCCTTTGACACAGAGTACATATCTTGGGAATACTGTCAGGTGGTCATCTTGAAACGAGACCCATACCATCTACCCACCACAAGTAAGTAAGCTGGCATTAGCTGGTTACTCTCATCTCACTGAACATTCAATCCCCAGGTCAGTAATTAAACTTGGGCCATCTTGGCCATAGACAGGGCTTTATCCTTTTATGGTATAAAGCTATGGCTACATTATTTTATTTATTTATTTATTTATTTGCAGTTGGTTTACCAGGATAGTCCATTGGGCCAAAAGAACCCGTTTTCAATGGAGTCCTGGGGAGAAAAGCTCCAACGTAGACAAATTAGGTACATACAAAACTACAAGATAATTATACAGAGTAGAGATAAAAATTAATACATTAAGGCTTAAATTTGAAAAACATTCAAAGATGGGGAGAAAAGCTGAGATGTAGACAGAATTAGGAAGATGCTATAACTACAAGTCAATTATAGAGAGTACAGATATAACAATAATACATTTAGGCATAAATTTGAGAAACATTTCAAAAATAAAAACAGTATTGAGATATGCAGTCAGGGAAGTTATTGAAGAAGAAATTCAGAAGGTCTTTATTAAATAACTATAGTGAGGGAACATAAGCTTTAATAGGATAAAAGTGAGGGGATGGAGTGTTATAGATCTATGAGGGGAGGGAGCAAGAACAGTCCCATTGGGATCTTAGATATATATGAAGTGATTTTTTGAACATGTATTTGTTAGTGATGGTACGAATGGATGGAGGAAGTGAGTTCCAGAGACGGGCAAGGTTAAAAGATAGTAAGTGTTTGCCTGGGGGATAACATGGTTTGTGTACTATTAATAGGTTTTGATTATTAGACCTTAGGACTCTGTTTGGTAGGTGCATTTTGAAGGCAGAAGACAATGAGGGACAAAGAGAAGGACTGAAAATGAGCTTGTGAGCGGAAGTTAGCTGAATATATGTAAGCTGATTTGGTAATTCAAGCCAATTTAATTTTTGAAGAGAAGAACAATGGTGGGTAGAGGACCTGTGGCTATTGGCGAATTTGGCTATCTTGTTATAGCAAGAAGAAAGTTTTTTTTTAGGGAGGCCTGAAGATTAGTCAGTAATGGAGCACCATAGAGAAGGGAGGGGATGAGAAAAGAGGAAGCGAGTGTGACTTTGGAGAAGCTTGTAAGGTATTTGTTCTGACGGTAGAGCATGCCTAGTTTTTGATGAGTTTTTTTTATATTTAATAGTAGATGGGAATTGTAACTAAGTCGATTGTCAATTAGTACTCCTAATAGCTTAGTTTCAGAGACTAGTTCTAGGGGTGTGTTATTTAGGCTGGTAATTAAGAAGGAGTTGGTATTGAAGGAGGTAGCTTTGGAAGGGCTGAATACCATAAGTTTTGTTTTGGAGGCATTGAGTGCTAAGTGATTTATTTTCATCCAATGTTCAGTTATTGAAAAGGCTTGCTGAGTAAGTTTTTGGAGCATTGAGGGGGAGATGGCAGAGCAGATAATGGTGGAATCATCTGCATATTGGATGATGTCTGCAAAAGGGATAGATTTATGAAAGTCATTGACAGATATATTGAAGAGGAGGGGCCCCAGTATAGATCCTTGGGGAACTCCAGTGGGGGTGCAAAGGAATGGGGAAGTGGCCTTCTTCCAAATAACTGCTTGGTGTCTATTTGACAGATAGCTAGAAAACCAATTTATGGAAGAGGGAGAAAGGTTAAGTTTTGACAGTTTAGTTAATAGCAGATTGTGTGAGATCGTGTCAAAGGCCTTGGATAGGTCAAGAAGTAGGGAAGAGACAATTTGTCCAGAATCACGTGCATTATTGACAGTCTCGAGAAAGGATAAGAGGGCAGTCATAGTACTGTGGTTTGGCCTGAATCCATGTTGAGTAGGGGTTAGCAGGTTGTTATCTAAGAGATGTGGCAAGAGTTGGAGGTGAACACACTTTTCCAGAAGTTTTGAAATGGGGATAGAATAGCAATAGGACGAAAATTATTGACGTTGCAGTTGTTGCCTCCTTTATGAAGGGGGATAATGAATGCTTGCTTCCACAGTTGAGGCACGGTACATTCTTGGATGGAACGGTTTATTAGAATGCTAATGGGATAGGCAATGGCATCTGCAGCTATATGTAGGAAATAAGAGGGAATGTTATCAGGGGCATTAGTACACGGCTTTAATTTCTGGAGGAGTTTCTTAATAGTGGTAGTAGATACAGGTTTTAAAGTAAATGGAGAGGGAAATAGAGATGGTGAATTTGAGGAGGGTTCAGTTGATGGGGAAGTAATAGTAGTGGAAGAGGTGGAAGATGGGCTATGTGAAGTAGAAATGGGGTTAGAGTTGATTGTGGTAGGAGGAGGGGGTGTGTTAGGTGGTGGGGGGGAGCATGAGAAGGAAGAGGTGAGTTTGCTAATAGAGTCGATGAAAAAGGAGTTAAACTGAATAGCTAAGTCCAAGTCTTGGATGTTTGAGTCTGGGGTTGGGGTCTGTGGTTTGCTGGGGTTGAGGAGGGTGGAAATTCCCTTCCAGAATCTTTGGGGGTTAGTTTTATTATTGTTCTGGAGTGTGAAGAAATATGTTTGTCTATCAGAGATTATTAGCTTTTTTACTTTATTTCGAAGGGTTTTATATGCAATGTGCTTGTCTGGTGTCTTGTTTTTCAGATAGAGTCCCCAGGCTTTGTCTCGAAGCCTCATGGTAGAGAGAGTAGTTTTGGTTAACCAGGGGGCTGAGTTAGTTTTTATTCTTTTTGTTCGTAGAGGGGCTTGGGAATCAAGTATTCCTAGAAATGTAGAGTTAAAGTGGGCAACTGCTTCTTCTAGGGGCAGTGTTTTCAAAATGTTCCAGTTAATTGTTTTCAGGGATTCAATGAAAATTGAAGGGTTAAAGTTTTTGTCATTGCGGGTAGTGATGTAGTTGTGGGTGCGATTAGAGATGCAGAGGAGTCGGTGGGTGTAAGTGGGCAGGTGATCACCAAGAGGGTCGGGAAGAGTACCGCTGCTTGTAAAATAGTGGGGTGAGACACTAGAACCCAGTCAAGGATGGTGCCACTGGAGGGGTCTTTAGAAGGGCGAGTTATGGAGTTGATTAGCTGGGAGAAGTTGAATAGATTGATGTTAATAGGGTTGGTTGGAGACTGGATGGAGGCCCAGTTAATATTGACATCTCCTAGAATTATGGTTTCATTGCTAATATTGTCAGAGAGCCAAGAGAGGATATTTTCAAGTGTTGAAATATTGTCCCCTGGAGGAATGTAGAGGGACGCTAGGCAAATGTGTTTGTGTTTATTAACTTGGAGGAGAGAGAGGAGCAATTCAGCATTGTTAAATGATGGGGTAGGTTTGTTATATGGGGTAACTAGCAAGGAAGAGGAATAAAGGAGGGCAACTCCACCGCCTTTCTTTTGGGTCCTGTCTTTTCTAATAATTGAGTAGCTGGGTGGAGTTATTTCAGAATCTTTTATGGAGGGCTTTAACCAAGTTTCTGAAATAGATAGTATATCAGGTTTGTTATGTGTGAGCCATGCATGAAGGGTAGGGACTTTATTCACTATGCTTTGTGAGTTTAGAGAAGTAAAGTATTTTGGCTTTTGTGGGGAGGAGGAGGAGGAGGGGCCGGGGTTAGGATGGATATCACCAGATAAAAGGCAGATAAAGAGATGGAAGATGGGGTTTGAAAGATAGTTGATTAGAGTATGAAAATGGATTGGGTCAGCTGAAATGATTAAGGGGTGTTTATTTGTGATGGGGATGGAGTATTTCTGAGGGGTAAGGAGTTTAAAGGAGAAGGTGAGGAGCTGAGTTATTGGGTGAAGGTGGGGAGAGATGGGAAAGTGTGATTGTGAGAGTGGGGTATTCAGATGGTAGGTTGTGTGGTAAAGTTGTGGATGGTAAGAAATTTCAGGTTGGGTGAGGTGATACAGGTATGATAGTTTAAGGGAAAGTGATAGAAGACATAGGATGGAATAAGAGTATGTAGGCATGTTGAGAAGGTTACTTAGTATTGAGTGTTGTAATTGTCTAATATGTATTATGTTGTGTAGGGGATATGAAATTTTAGCTGAGGTAGTGTAGAAAGAAAGAGATGTGAGAGTAGGGCTGAATGTAAATAGGATAGGTAGGTGATTGAGTGTATTAGAAGTGGGATGTATTGAAGATGTAGTGCTTGTGGGAGTGGTTTGAAATTGGATAATAAGTTAATGTGGGTGTGTCAGGGTGTTGCAGGGTGATTGGTGTAGGGAAAAAGTGGGTGTGGAAACTAGAGGGATATAGCTAGATGCACTGGGGGCGGGTGGGAATTGGGGGCAGGGTAGGGGAGCGGAGTGAGCCCGGAGGGCGAACGGAGCGGGAAGAACAGGAGAGGATCGAGAGCCAATCAGTGGAGCAAAGATTAAAGGAGAGTGAGTAGTGGGAGGGTAAGTAAGGAATACTATGTGTAATATGGATGGGAAAGTAAAATGTAGATATAGGCAGAGTAAAAGCAAGAAATAAGTGAGGGAAAAGTAATGACAGTGGGGAGGAGACGCCCTCTAGTGGTCAATGCAGAGAATGCACTAGGCCAACTAGGTAGGTCTAGGGGCTGAGTAAGATAAAATAAGGAAGAGCTGGTGAAAACTAAGGAAGAGATGGGAGAGAAGTGGATGGGAGAAAAGAGAAGTGTCTAGGCTGCTGGCTGACCTGGCAGGGAGATAACTTGCATAGCTAACAGATAAATAGAGTTTGAAGCAGTGGAGGCCCAAGTAGTATCACACACACATACTTTCTTAGTATCCTCTGGGAGACTTTGTTCCAATGTCCAAGTGGGATTTGAGGCAGCAGAGCAGTATATTGCCTAAGCAAAATGTATGGATGAGGTAGGTGACCTTAGTTCATTGAATGTATCCACCCAGGCAAGGTCCCAAGGGAAGAACAGGGCAAAAACAACTGGAGACAGGAGGAAAGATGAGTAAGAGTTAGTCACACAGTAACAGAGACACACTGCAATACATAAAAGTGTTACTAAGCATGTAAAATGATGTTCTAATAGTATTAACAATCTGCAAAAAGAGTAATACTGTATTCAGAATACAACAGGCTCAGTTAAACTGGGTTACAAACATTTAATGCCTAGCGGAGCTACTCGCAGACAAGTGCATAACTGGCTGAGTCAATGACTAGGGAAACTACTCAAAGCAATATGGAAGAGAGTAGTGTCGTCTGAAGATAAAAATCCCCTCCAAGGACACTAAAACAAGTCAGATAATCTATGACTAAATACAAGCTAAAACTAAGCAGATATCAACTATTACCACTGCAGAAAGCAGAATAACAATGTGTTCATAGAGCACCATACGGTAGCGACTGGCAGGGCAATGAGAAGTAGCACAGACACGTGCAGTTGGCGTATTACACCAGCGTTTGTTAGGGCTAAAGCGAGGTGCAAACAGCTACAGACAGTTCAGGAAGCTAGCACGAACAGTTCCCTTTGACTGAATGTCACACTAATGTAGACAAACAATGTAGCTATAACAAACAAACAGAATAGTCCGTTTGCAATGTAAAAACAATGTAGCTATAAAAACAAACAGAATAGTCCATTTGCAATGTCCAGACAAGTAATGCAAATGGCCTCTAGAGCAAATGGTGTGTTAACTGGCCCTACCAGGTAATATCGGCAACATAGTCAAGCTGTTAAAGAGTTGCGATAATTACAAATACTGATGCCTCAGCTTCCCAGAGCAGATAAAGTATTATCAAGTCAGGAGCGAGCAGGGCAATGTCGCACCACAGTCGGTAGCGACTGTAGAGACTTAGGCTCGAGCTAGTCTAACTGTAGGACTTACTTATAATCACAGTAATGCAAACTACGTTCCATCAAGCATGGAAGTAATACATGAAGTCTACGTTCAGGAGGAACAGAGTGGGTAGTGGAATTGTATGGCAAACTTAAAGCGGCAGTCGCTTGCAAGTAAAGAGCTCTTAGACTCTGTAATCAGCAGTCATTGTAACCAATACGCTCATAAACACTCTAAACAGTAGTCGTATTAAGCAATGCACAATAAATCAAAACACATGCGTGATACATTCAATAGCAGCAGACTACAGTGTACAATTGGAAATACAAGTATAGAGTGTCCAACATATTCCTGTACCATGACCAATGCACTTTAAGTTCTCTAAACAGCAGTCGTAAGATAGCGACGCACATTTAAACCAAAACACATGCTTGTTACAGTCTATATCAGCAAATGACAGTGTACAAATTGAAATACAAGCATAATATGACCAACAAGTTCCTATGCCATGACAGATAAGGGGAAAAACCCCGATAATAGTGTTATGATATGTTCAGGATCTACTTACACAAGGAGCGCACTCCTAACCAGGCACCAGCAGCAGCCTCCTTGACTTTAAGAACCAGCTTCAAATTTTGATTTCTATTTTCTAGTAATTGCTTTTTTGGCAGCCACCATTATTAGACACAACAAAGGCCTTACCATGTCTAGGCAATTCCGATTTTGTATCATAGCTCAGAAAAATCATCTCCTTTCATCACCAATCTGCCCACCCCAGCATCTCTGACAGTGCATCCCACAGGGAATACTTAAAGTTTGATTACTATTATATAAATGTAAATTTGCCTATGTCACAAGTGATAATTCAATAAAGGTGTTTTGAAAAAAAGAGCCTGTTTCAGAGAGATTTTTTAAAGAGAAGAGATTTCTATTGATCTATTTTCTAGATGCTTCTTTTTATTAGAGCTGACACCTTAATATTTTATTTCCATTCCTGTAGAGTTTTTTAGTTCCACCCTCAGTGCTAACAAATCATATGCATAACAAGCCTCATTGAGTCTCATTGCTAACGTACTCCTTTCTGTACATATTTATGTATGTATGTAGGTATTTATTTTTAAACATATTTATTTAATGTACTTTATTAGTAAGTTCATTCTACATATTTAGAAATTTTTTTTCCGCAGAGACATTAGGAACAATGCTACAAGAGTTAGCTATGGTTGTATACATTTAAGAGCACATTAAAAATATCTAGCACTCACAGCATGAACCAGGATATCTGCATAAAATAAATGGCACACCCCTTCCACAGTTTGCGCAAATAACAGAGTGTCTGCTATTATAAAATAAATTAATGGCTCTTCAGTAAATTCTTTTTGAAGATAGTAGAAAGTTGACAAATACATAAAATAGCCGTAACGTGTATGACTAAGTTAAAATAATTAAAAGCTGAATATTGCTCATTCTTAGTGGTAAATATAACAGAATGCAATATTTATAATCCATACAATATAGAGAAATGAATAGCATTTTACCAAGAATAAATAGTTTGCTTAGACACAGCCAATCCTAAGGACCAAGGATAAAAAGACACAAAGAGCTGATTAGATTTCAAAAAATCTTAATCTTATGCATATAAAATCTTTGTTGTCTATGCACATCCAATGTGTGCAGCACCATCTCACTGGCAGATTCTGGAGAAGGTAAAAAAGTAGGCAGATGAAAAGACTGATTAAGAGACAGCTCATTTACTACCTTGAGCATAAAGGAAGGATTAGTATGAACGGACACCCTGCCCTTATGAAATACCAAGAAAACAGGACAAGCCATAAGGGCTTGAAGCTCAGACACCCATCCGGCAGAAGTAAGGGCCAACAAAAGTACAGTCGTCCAAGAGTAATGTTGCAAGAAAGCTGAGGCTACAGGCTAAAAAGGAGCCTAGGTCAATTTTTCTAAAACAAAATTGAGATCCCAAGGAGGTGGAACAGGCTTCCTAGGGGTCCTAAGATGAAGGATGTATTTTAGGAATTGTTTAGCTTCAAATCTAAAAGCTAAAGGAGGTAATAAAAGCAGACAAGCAGAAATAGCCATTAAGTGGGTGGGGAGGTTGGCATAGTGGTTAAGGTGTTACCTTATAGACACAAGGTGCAGGGTTTGATTCTCACATGGGGTAAATGCCTAGGCTTAAAATCCCCAACAAGGGCAGTTAGCCATGCACTCATCTATGAAACACATCTATGGAAACATATAACCAAAGAATTAGGCAACCCAGAACTGAACAATTCACACAGATAAGAGAGACCCAAAGGAACATTCACAGAAAGTGAATCCAGGTTACATGAAAGACACCAAATATAAAACCCATCTTCCATATGGAAAAGTAGGATTTCCTAGTAGTGGGGTTCCTGGCCTCCTGCAGGACCCTAAGCATATCTTCAGAAAAAAGGTGTCTATGTGGAATCAAAATCTTATGACGCACAATGTCAGCTGAAGAGTGGACAGGTAGGAATGGATGAGAGATCCCATGTCTTGTATGAGTAGGTCCACCCTGTGAGATAACTTGTGATGATTGCCCCTGGCTAAATGCAGAAGAAGAGGGAACCAATGCTGTCTTGGCCAAAGGGGAGTCACCAACAAGATTTTGGGAGCATCCTCTTGAATTTTTAACAGGACTTTTGGAATAAGGAGAAGGGGAGGGAAAGCATAAAGAAGCATCATCTTCCAAGAAAATAGAGGGTATCCACCTTACAAACCAGAGGACCTGGGACTCTGGCACAAAATAGAGGAAGTTGTCTGTTCAGAGGGGAGGCAAAAAGATCCATTTGAGGAGTATCCCACTGTTGGACAGTGTCCAGAAGCACATCCCTGTGAAGCATCCATTCATCAGATTGAGTTATGTCCCTGCTCAGAGAGTCTGCCACAATGTTTTGACCTGAAGGAATGTATACTATCTGAAGAGTCACTTGGAACTGGATAGCCAGTTCTCACACTAGGAGTGCCAACTGACAAAAAAGATAAAACCTTGTCCTCCCCTGTTTGGTGACATATCACATCACTCTGGCATTGTCTATAAACACCTTGAAAGGTCCTGGGGAGAAAAGAAGATGAAAGGCCTGAAGAGACAGCAGAAGAGCTCTCATCTTATTGACATTGATGTGGTCTTTCTGTTGAAGAGATGACCAGACTCCCTGCACCTTTAGGGAGCCGAAAGCTGCTTCACATCTGACATCTGAGGATCTGTGAACAGCTCCTGAGAAGGAAAAGGTGGACAAAAAGGGAGTCCTGGACTGACAGTCAACTGCTGAATCCACCACTGAAGTTCCTGCTTGAGACAAGAGGAGCTAAGAAATTGAGAGGAAGAGAATGCTGAAGCCAAACTGACTTTAGAAACCACTAGATTTTTCTGACATGGAGCTTGGAAAACGAGCATAAGAACAGTGGAAGCCATGCACCCCAGAGCTCTCAGAAATTCCCTTGAAGAATGGACTGAAAAAAGGACATGAGAGTTAGAGCCTTGGGAGAATGCAGGGATGGCACCACAGGAACAGTCTAGATCCTGCACCCCAGAAAGACATGATCCTGTGAAGGGGTCAGAAAGGACTTTTTTATTTTTTATAGTGAACCCTAGTGTTTGCAGAAGGGAGATTGCAAATTGAAGATTTTTACAGCAAGATCTCAGAGAGAATGCCTAGCCTGCAAAATCAATCATAGGATCAGGCACTTGGTGAATACTCTTGGGGCAGTAGAAACTTCCTGAAAAGGGGTTGAATTAGGATATGGTGATAAGCATCCTTGAGATCCAGAGACACCATGTAAGCCTGAGGAAGCAAAAGAGGGAACGGAGTCTGAAGGGTCAACATTCAAAAAGAAGGAACCTTCAGAAATGTATTTAGGTGACAGAGGTCTAAAACTGGTCTTCAATTATCCTCTTTCTTGGGTAGTAGGAACATTCTGGAGTAAACCCCCCTCCCCCTTTGGGAAACTGGAACTTCTTGAATAGTACCCTGAGTCAAGAGATCCAGAAGCACCCCTGGAAAGAAGGACAGCTGTTCTTGAGGGGGCTGAGGAAATCCCATAAAAGTGGGAAGAGATTTCCAGACCAGGAAATACCCTTGCCAGATAATGGACAGAACCCAGGAGTCTTGAGTAATATTTAACCAAAGCAGGAGAGATAGAGAAAGGCGAAGAGAAAGAGAAATGTGGTTGGGAAGAATAGGACAGTCAGACAGCACTTGGTTTATCAGGAAAAGGAGACTTCAGGAGCACAAAAGTTTGAGTAGCTTTAGCAGGAGGAGCCGTTTCCAACATTTTTTGCCCTTGGGGTTGGGGAGGGTGAGATTGCCTATGAACAAAGGCTGGCTTATTTAGATAATTTCTCTGAAACCTGGGTACAGAAGAAACAGAAACATGTTTAAGTTCCTGTAAAGCCTTACTCTTATCCTGAAGGGACGTAAACGATTTAGCAGCAGCTTCACCATGGGTTTATTATCCAAAGGAGCATCCATCAACTTAGCCTTAATATCATCAGGCAAAGGTGAAGCCGAAGCCAAGAATATCTCCTCATCACAGACCCAAAGGCAGCAGCCCTAGAGGAAGCATCTGCTGCATCATGACTCCACTTGATGGAATGATGGACCACCTGGAAGGAAGTCCATAACAAGGAAAGGGCAGAAGTCTTCCCTTCAGAGTCTGGAAGATCAGAAATTACTTGACAGGCCTGGGAAAGAAGAGCCAACATGTGCTTAGACATATTGGTCTGGTAATTGACAGCCCTAAAAGCTAATGTAGCAGAGGTGTAAACCTTTTTCCCCAAACTTTCCATATTTCTGTTATTTTTGTCAGAAGCCAATAAATTTGGAGAAAGAAGCAATTGAGATGGCTTGTCAGATGTCACAGATATCACCAAAGAGTCAGCCAAAGGGCATTTATAAAACATTTACAGTCCTCAGGCACACTATAAAACCTATCAGTTTTTTTCAGAGTAGGGAGCTGTGAATTAGGAGCCTTAGAAGCATTAGAAAAGGCATCCAATAATGCAGCCAGAACAGGAAGTACAGCAGAATGCCTGTGAGAGTCCATCTGCAAGAGCTTATGATATCTTTTCTGCACATCAGAAACCTGAGCACGATCCCATTTAAAAAAAATCCATTATTCTAGAGATTCTGTCCCCAAAAGAATTTTCATAAAAAGGAGTATCAGGACTAGCAGATTCCTCTTCCTCAGGCCCATAATCCAAAGGAGAGGGAATCTGAGAGGAGCAGGCAAGATATTCCTCATCTGAATCTGCTTCCAACTCAAAGGAATCCTGTTCCCTGGGTCTTTTAAAGGGAGTAGAGGACTAAGGAGGAGCTGGAACAGAAACACTCAGAGGCGGTTTTAAAGGCATCAACATGTTAAACAGCCCCTGAGTGAAAATTTGCCATTGACTCTGTGGGATTTTAGGAGCTGGAGTAATATGTTTAGGTTTCTGCTTTTTCTTTAAGGGGACATCCGCTTTATGAAAAGTAGAAAGATCCAACTCCAGATGGCATTCAATAATTGTAATAGGAGCTTCTTCCCAGACTAAAATTTGAGGAACACCCCTAGGCCCCCCAGAATTAATCAGCTGCGGTTCCCCTGAGCATCCGATGAGGATGTCTGCAAGGGCTCCAAGGACATGCCTAAAGTTGGATCCCTACCGGTCTCTAAACTGGTTATGGCCAAAGAATCCAACAATGGAGCTGTGTGAACCTCTGGGCTTTTACTCCCATTGGGAGAGATATCCAGCAGAGGCTGTACAGCAGAGGAATCCAGCCTATCCTTCTTGGTGTTCTTCTTCATGGATGGTTGCCCATTCAGAGTGGGACTTTCCCTCCATAGTGTCTAGCTAAAACTTTAAGACATTGATTCTCCAGATACAGAGACAAAGAAGACAGCCTATTATGGAGGGTTTTTGGAACAAAAGCCTGGCAGACTGAAAGGGATGTATGGTCGTGGGAAGCACCAAAGCAGAGCACTGCTCGTGATGGTCTTTATGTAGAATCTGTCTCCCACACTGGCATTTACCCTTCTTGGATGACATGAAATACCATAAGCAATAAAATATAAAAAATATGAGAAGATACAATAAACCCCAATGGGGCACTTATTTGCAATGGCTTGGTGAACCAGCAACAGAAAGGCCATTCACACTGACAATCAAGAGATGGTGTTCAGACTGGCAGCACAGAATTTCTGAAGATGGTATGTCTGGACGTCGTCTTTATGCCCTGTGCTATGCAAGGAACATACGTGTGTCATATGGTATAGCTTAAAGCAACTTAAAGCTGTGGAATACTGGCCAAATGTTAGGCCAACCTTGGCAGGAGATCCTTAATGTAATCAATATTGCAACAGTGAAATGGAAGGACATCTATAACTCTAACCCTAAAAACGTCCACTTGGTCCTGGACTCTAATGATAACAAGTCCCAGTCACTCCCTAAACCTAAAGCTCCACTACCCCCTCTATACATCAAAAGTCTCCATTCACTCCCTGACAATATATATGACTCCAGCTACCCAACAGTGAGCTCCCTTCACCCACCCTAAACCTAAAACCTCATTCCTGATCCCTAATCGTAAAGTCCCCAATTGTTATTTAACACTAAAACTCCCCTCTCTCTCCTTAATTAACACTAAACTCCTTTCCCTCTCTCAAAACCTAAAATCCTCTTCCCACTTCTGAAACCTAAACCCCTCCCACTCCGATCACTACTAAAATCTCCAGGCTGCAGTCCCAACTTCATGGTCATTGCACTAACCTTACCCAAACTGCAATACTGCATTCAGGTAAGGGGCCACATCTTTATTCTTTTCCCACCTCATTTTACTACAGTATTACAGTTTGAGCATGAGGGGGCAACAGTGGCGAACAAATCACTTGAGTCCCTTGCTCTGAGGTAGTTGTATTCAAGTGACTGTAGTAAATGTGTTTAAAGTCAACTTTTCTTTAAGAATTCAGATCATAAGAAAATGTTTCCTTAAACTGCTGAGGAGTGATCTATGCCTGGGTTACAAGGCATCCACAAACCCCACACTTATGAATCTCCTACATAATCAAAAGTGCCACAAATACAAGGTCTAAGGACCTGAACTTTGTCTGTGACTTAAACAGAACATCCTGGAGAGACAGATATATGTCCCAGAGACTGCCCTCCTATGGAACAGGCTTCCCATCTATGTGAAGCGGATTTTGTCTATCACCCAATTTAAGCACAATCTAGACCAGTGGATGGAGAATAGGAAATTTACACTGGGCCTGGCACCTATGTCCATTATGTACAGAGGTAGTTTATAATTGCCTGGCCCTCAATGTCCTGTTTGGATGCAGGACATCGTTATTTTTTCAGGAAAATTTGGCTAGGCTAAGCTATCTCCCCTTCCCCGGTTCATTAGCATAGTAACACTCTGAATCTATGAATCACAGAATACTTGCTTTGCTCTTACAGGAACTCCTTTGAAAAGAAGAAAAATGAACATTGGACAACATGTATACCATGTACATTGTTTTACCTCTTACTAATTGCTTAGTAATCTTTAAAACAGTAAGTGCGAGCATTGTTTTGATTGTAATAGTGATTTGAATGAGGATTGTTGTACCATCATATGAACTTGCCCACTTAATTCCTGGTTGTTGCTACTGATAGGACAAATCAGTCCTACATTGTTTGCCTGATGTATCTGGACATGTAAATATGGTTACCTTTCTCTGTGGCACAATGTGGGCCACAGGCACTCATAGGTTCATAAGTAGGTACTAGGCTATTAGCCCTAGGGCCTACATAAGCCTAGCTAAAAGGTACCCTGGCTTTCGCCACCCAAGAAAATTATTTTCCTGTCCCATGGTCGAGCAGAGTCACATAAGTGATCCCCGGGGTGAATTTCCTATCTCCCATCTAATCATCAAGATTTTTCTTGAAGAGTGCTAATGAGAAGCTTTGTTTAATATAGATAGGTAGTTTGTTCCAGTCTCTGGGGCAGGAATCTATCCCTCCAACATGTCCTGTTTATTGTAGTGACAAGGTTTAGGTCCCTAGAGCATGTAGCTTGGAGGGATTGGGATTTCTTTAAGTGGAGCATGTCCAAAAGCTCTGGGTTTGACATAGCTTTGTGTGTTAGGCAGAGATCGCCTCTGAGTAGGTGATATGCGATGGAGTAAAGCTGCATTTTTTTTAACCAGTCGGCGTAGAGCATCTGTTTGAGGTCTGTAATCATCTTTGTGAGGTATTTCTGCAGCCTTTCCAGTTGTTATAGATGTCTAGTGAGGTACATACCAAAAGGGGTGTTGTACTCTATAATGGGTCTAATGAGTGACGAGTAGAGGAGAACAATGACCTCTTTTTTCCGGGATGAGAAACCTTTTGTGATGAGGTGTGCCATGTAGAAGGATTTCCTGACTACTGTTGCAATGTGATTATCAAAGGAAAGACTACTGTCCACCTGTGTCCCAAGGTCTCTTATCACACTTTCAGTGTTAAGTAGACTACCACCTATGTTGTAGTTCATGGGTGCAGAGTTTTTACCAAAAGAGATGACAATGCACTTTTTGGCATTGAGCTTGAGGCCATGGCTTTGACATCAGACATCTGTCTCAGGGAGGCCCTTTTATAGGATTTCCTATTTCTCATCCAATCATCAAGATTTCTCTTGAAGAGTGCTAATGAGGAGCTCTGTTTAACATAGATAGGTAGTCTGTTCCAGAGTATGGTAAGTCTCTGGGACAGGAATCTATCCCTCCAGCATGTTCTGTTTATTGTGGTGACAAGGTTTATGTCCCTACAACGTGTAGCTCAGAGGGATTGGGATTACTTTAAGTGGAGCATGTCCAACAGCTCTGGGTTTGACATAGCTTTGTATGTTAGGTAGAGATCTCCTTTGAGTAGGTGATACGTGATGGACTAAAGCTGGAGTTTTTTGAGACAGTCTGCGTAGGGCATCTGTTTGAGGCCAGTAATCCTCTTTGTGAGGTATTTATGTGGCCTTTCCAGTTTTTGTAGCTGTCTTGTGAGGTACATACCAAAAGGCGCGTTGTACTCTATAATGGGTCTAATGAGTGATGAGTAGAGGGGAACAATGGCCTCTTTTTTTCTGGATGAGAAACCTTTTGTGATGAGGTGTGCCATGTAGAAGAATTTCCTGACTACTGTGGTGATGTGATTATCAAAGGAGAGACTACTGTCCACCTGTGTCCCAAGGTCTCTTATCACACTTTTGGTGTTAAGTAGATTACCACCTATGTGGTAGTTCATGGGTACAGAGTTTTTACCAAAGGGGATGACAATGCACTTTTTGGCATTGAGCTTCAGGCCATGGCTTTGACACCAGGCATCTGTCTCAGTGAGGCCCTTTTGCAGGATGCATCATTAGGAGTTTTGATTATGGCTCCTAGTTTGCAGTCATCTGTGAAATTCATTAGCCAAAGACCTTCTGTGTTAGCCTGTACTTCAGAGAAGTAGATACCAAATAGGAGAGGACCCAAGACTGAACCCTGTGGTACTCCACTTGTCACTGGACTGAAGTTGGATTTGGAGTCTGCTACTTTCACAGTGTGGGTTCTGTCAGTGAGCCAGTTAGCAACCCAGCTTGTGACATAGGGATTTATACCTAGCTTAGGGAGTTTATCAATAATTCCAGAGTGGGGGATGGTGTTGAAAGCCATGGCGAGATCTAGATAAGCTGTGTGAACCACCTTATCCTCATCTACAGCTTTGGTGACTGCTTCAAATAAGTCTATCAGGCTTAGGAGACATAATCTGCCTTTTACAAACCCGAACTGGGTGGGGTCCTGAGTTTTGAGATTACCAATGTCATTGTTTATAAATCCCATGATGATATGTTCCATAGCCTTGCAGACTAGGCTCGTCAGGCTAATGGGGAGGTAGTTTCCAGGGTCTGTGGAGGCTGCCCCTTTGTGGAGTGGGATAACCGTTGCTGTGCACCATTCAGTGGGCACAAAGCCTGAGGTGAGGCTATGATTGAACATGGTACTTAGATGGGGTGCCAGTTCATTTTGTAGTTCATGTAGAATACAACCTGGGATGTTGTCAGGTCCCATGGATGCTGTGTTCTTGGTTTGGAGAGTGTGTTTTTTAACCTGTGCAGTCGTGATTACAAGAACTTTGCATTCTTCCAGTATGGAGATGGGCCTTTTAGGGGATGAAAGAGGGGTAAAGTTAGCACTGAAACTATCTGCCAAGATGTTGGCAGTATCAGTTGCTTCTGTATACTTAGTGCCATTGTGCTGTAACGCAGAGCAGATCTGAGTGTTGCCATGGAGATTCTTGACATAGCTATAGAATGCTTTGTGGTTGTCTTTAGAGTCAGTGGTGATTTTGTTTTCATAACTAGCTTTGGAGGATTTTATGTGGGATCTCAACTTCTTATTGAGGCTGACCAGGGAGTTTCTCCAATCATGGGATTTTACTCTTTTTTGCAACAGTTTCTTTCTTCTGTTGTAGAGTTTGTTTATGGCAGGGGACCACCAGACTGGCTTCATTTTTTTGGAGGATAGCATCTTGGTTCTGTTAGGGATTGCATGATCCATGCACTCGTGTAAGTGCTTATAAAGTGCATTTGTGTAGGATTCAGCAGTCATACCTCTATTGTCCGTCAGCATGGGTGTCATGAAGTTTGCCACTTCTGTCTTAAAAAGTGTGAAGTTGGCTTTGGAGAAATTTTTTATGGTGGTTTCCCTAATGGGGGCTGGGGGAGGGATGTGGATGTCAAGGGTGATTAGCTTGTGGTCAGATCTGACCAACGAGGAATTGACCTCTGGTGTGGAGCACTGGTTGCCCATGTTGGTAATAACCCAGTCTAGGATATTGCTGCCCCTGGTGGGGGTGTGGATAAGTTGATCCAAGGCATTGGAATTTATGAATTCCAGAAAACGTTGAGCACAAGAGTCGGTACATGAGTAGTTTTCCCAGTTAATGGTGGGGTAGTTGAAATCGCACATTATTAGGGTGTTAGGTTGTACCCTAATATTTTCCAGTGTATCAAGAAATGAGGAGTGGGAATCCTGGGGCTTGGTGGGGGATCTGTAGCAAGCTACAATTTGGATTGCAGTCTTGCCCAGAGTTAGTTGCACTTGGATAATCTCGGATGCATTATGCTGAGCAACTAGTCTGGAGGTGTGGATATCCTTAATGAATATGGACATGCGTCCGCCTTTAGTGTTACGGTCCAGGTTAGGTGGCAGAAAGGTGTGGTATGAATTATAGCCTGGTAATGCAGGGGTACTTTCTGGAGCCTTGAACCAGGTCTCTGTCACTGCACAGATGTCGATGTTCTCCATTTTAAGGAGTGCCTCGAGTGAGTGCATTTTGAGGTTTAAACTTCTAGCATTGAGTAGCAGTACCCTCAGATTCTGCTTGCTTGTACCTGTTATAGTGGTGAATTTGTCAATTGAACCTTGCCTAAAAAAAGGCACTGTAGGCGTGGCTAGAGCCTTAGCCAGTATCTAGAATCCCAGGGGTGACAGGTGCAGACCATCTCTGGCAAAGCATTGTGGTTTGTCGATCATGTCATCCCAGGCAGACAGATACTGGATCCCCTTAGAATGACACCAGAAGCTTAGCCAATTGTTGAAGTCAGTCATTTTGTCCTTGTACTGTGGTATCATTCTGGGTGATGGCAGGATGCTACTCAGGGCTAGGGTCATACCTGCCTGGGCTACAAGATCCCTTTTGATGTAGTCCAGGGAGGTACGTCTCAGGTCATTCACACCAACATGGATAATGACAGAGTCATATTTGTACTTGTTGTGGAGTGACCTGAGTGCATGCATTATGTGGTTGATCCTGGCACCTGACAAGCAGCTGACAGTAACTTTCTCCTTGTTTAGCCTGGTGAGTGGAACATCAGTGTGCATGACTATAGAGTCACCTATGACTAGAGTGTTGGGTACATTGTTATGCCTTATGGGCTGTGGTTGAGTGGCATACTTTGTTTGTGGGCTATGTATCATTTGGCTTGTGTTGAGGGGTGGAGGTTGCTTGTGTTTCTGCTTTGGAGGTCCCTGTTGCTTGGGCAGGTTTTTACTGAGAGCCTCTGCAAATGTAGCTGTGTGTTTTGTGTTTCTATGTGTATGTTTTGGTGGTGTAGGTTTTGAGGGACTATGTGAGGAGTGTGGTGTGGTGAAAGTGTTTACCTTCTCCTCTGGACTGTCTAGTCCAGTCTTGGGTGAAGAGAGCTTTGCTTCCAGTTTGGCTATATAAGTGCATCTCTCACAGGTAGTAGTGTTGGTACAATGCAATATTTTATGTAGAGCTGCACCATATGGTGGTCTGATCCTTTGGCTTTTAAAAGTCACATGTATTCCATACTCTGCATTTATGAATAAATCAGTTTTCTGCCCTTGACCACTTTTTCTTTTATACATTTTATGGTGTGATCATTTTTTTCTCACCAAACTCTGCTGGTAAAACTATATTGTTTAGCAGTTTATACAAAATTACACCTTTAACAATGCTGTTCCTCAACTTTTGCTCATATGACAAGCATTTTGACACAAATGCCATGGGGCAGCTCACCTGTCACATCTGTAACAGCTGAATACTTAATTTTCTGTATCGTATTTTTGCTCTATCAATTCATCTAGTCAAACCTATCCTTTCTTCCACCCATTCAGTTGTCGATTTTTCATACCTGAATTATCCTAAACAAGGTCAAAAGAACATAGTTTATTCAAGATATTAAACTTACTATTCTTGAAAAGGAGTTCCACTATGAGGAAACATGCTCAGTTTTGAGGAGCGTATATTACAGCATTGATGTAAATTTTCATTCATTCTTCAACCATTGGGTTCAGATCAGAACCTCAGTTATGACTCGGACATTACTATAACTCAGGCCAAATGAAACTTTCAAGCTCCACCCCACCCATAATGTACCAACCTCAAATATACCCCAGGTCTTGTTTCCCACTTTGCACATACAGACCTGGTCGGCTTTGCTCTTGAATGAATTTAGGGATAAGTACTATTTCAATAACTTTTTTATCCTTTTTAGTCTGGTGTACGCTTAGTGTATTTCTTAAATATCATTGCTGGCATTTTTCTTAAGGATTTAAACCTTTACTATATAACTTTTATCTTTACTTCTAACCTTGCTCTTACACCATCTGTGTATTCCTTTGTACCATCACTGGTACCCTTTTTTTTCCCTTTTTCATTCCTCCTTACCCTTTTCAAAAAGAAAAAAAAAACAATTTTCTTGCTATCTTTGCTTCTTCCATCACATCTGAAAAAGGATTTAAAAAGTGCAGGAAAGGTGCCCAAAAGCTACTTTATTCTGATGCTCATGATCTTGGTGTCTGTTGTTTAGGTCCAGAACATCTTAGTGTGGAATGTAGTGTTTGCAAGTGTTTTAATCCACAAGTAATGGCAGACCATAAAAATAAATATATTCTTAAAGGACTAATGCTTACTACTTTTTCAGGAAGTCATATCTGGACTCACCCCCCCAAGATAGCTTCTAAGAATGTTGCACAAAAGTCCATGAAAAAGTTGAGTTCTTTGGCTCCATCTTCAATGAAACCTCCACATAAAAAGTCCAGGTTGGATCTGAAGCCGTCCAGTTCCAATATTTCCTTAGGATCACCTAAAATATTTTTGACTCTGAGTACTTCAGATACTAAGGTACTTCCTTGGATCTGATAATCTCCCTCTATAAACCCAGTGCCATCTAGAGTGCCATCTCCCTTCCTTGAGGGACTGCATTCCAACTTACCATCTATTGCTTCATCTCGTTGTTCCAGGAGTCTCAGCAGAATGATGAGGACGTTTTTCTCTGTGCAGATACAGATGGGGGTTATCCTGGATCAAAACTCCTCTAGTCCGGAATCTTGGCCAGCTCTACCTTTCCAGTATTGGCTCCTTCTTCAATTCAACATTTTGTTTTGGAGTCCTTGGATCCCAGTTTGCCGAGACCATCTGGATTGGATCTGAGGATACTGGTGTCCTTGGATCCGATAATGTTTCTCAGAGTCCCTCGGCTCTGCCAAATTCGGAGCCAAGTTGTTCTCAGAGCTGAAGCTTCCTGGTATGATCTGAGGTATTGGAGTCACTCCAAAGTTTTCTGAGACATCTCTGTCCCTAGGACCCTTGGCCCTGGGCAGCTAGGCTCCAATCTCTGCATGGCTTCTCTGCTCCTTTGAATTCTTTATCCCCAGGATAGTCTTCCTTTGAGGTAGTGGAGAGAGTGTTTTCTGCTTCAGTGGTCTCTCTCCCATTGGATCGTCCTTCAACATTTCGTGTGTCTCTGCACCATGAGCCTTGACATGCAACTCTACAGGGACAGTCAGTCCAACCCCTCCAGACTACCCCGCAGGGTATCACCATCTCTTCCAACACTTCCATGTAACATTCCACTGAGGAAGTACCCCAGAAGAGAAAGTGCAAAAGGAGGCACTTGGCTTCCCCACAAGAATCAATCACTGAAGACACTGATTTTGATGAAGGGGAAGGATCCCATAGATTACCTGAAGACATCTCATTTGGAGACATTCTGGAGATTTTCAAGCAACAGGGTGGTTTGTTCTCCCAAAATCTTTCTCCAGAGGAATCAGTGTTTCTGGAGATGTTTGGGTGTGGCCCATCTACCTGGTGGGTAACTCCACTCACTGATGAGCTCATTGATTTGATCTCTCAGTGGGAATGGAAGGGATCTGATGTGGTTGAACCTATCCCCAAGAGACCAGACCAAATTCTGGTACCTCTGACAGAAAGGGAATACTGGAGTAAAGGCAGTACCAGTAGATGCCATGGTTGTGGCAGTTGTCATGAAGAAGGAAAATGCAGAACAAAGTTCCACTGTCCATCACCCTAATAGAGAGTCCAGGGCTTTGGACAGATTTGGGAAGCAGGTCTATGCTTCACGACCTTTACTCTTAGGTCGCTGAACTATTTGGTACATTTCACTAGGTTGCAAAGAGATTTTATAAAGGAACTGCCAAATACTCTTTCAGGGACCACTACTTCAGAGATTCAAGCATCGGTAGCCAAGCAGTTGATGACCCTTCAGTACATTCTACTTCGTCCATGAGGCATCTCTCAAATGCAGCTGAGGGTACCACAATGGCAGCGGATTCAGGCATCTCAATAAGGAGACATGCCTGGATGTGCTTGTGTGACTTTGTGGAGCCATTCAAGTCCTCTTTCATCAATGCTCCCTTTGACAGATCTTCCTCATTTGGTCCCAAGGTGAAGGACATACTCTCCAGCTGTGAAAAAGATGAAAAGACTCTCTCTGCTGTAGGAGTAAATTTTCTCCAGCTGTGAAAAATATGGAAAGACACTCTATGCTGTAGGAGTAGATTTTTCGACCCCTCAAAGGACCTTCTCTAAGAATCAATGAGGGGGATGGAAAATGTGGTTCAAAATATCTCAATGTCCTTTCCAAGAGCCACGTGGAGATGGTTCCCCCAGAGGCAGAGGGAGAATGCTAATAGAAGATGCTGCCCATGCAGGAGAGGTGGCCCGCAAAACCAAGGGTCTAGTGACACATGCTCTGACAGTCCCTATCAATAATCCTGAAAGGAGGCCTGATTGTTCCCCTCTGGAGGCAATCAGGGGTTGTTTATGCCTGCACCAGAGAGTTGGTTAGATATCACAAAAGACACATGGGAGGAGAGGATTATTACCAGAGACTATATAGTTCCCTTTTCCCTTCCACCTCCATCCTCACAAAAGTTTCCCCGATGTTCCACCCAATCAAAGCAAAGCAGCAGCACTGGAAATACAAAAGCTGCTAGAAAAAGAGAGTCATCCAAGAGATCCTGCCAGACCAGAAAGGATCCGAAACTTAATCAAGATTATTTTTAGTGCCAATGAAAACAGGGGGATCTCAGTAAATTGAACAGGTCAGTTTGACACTCAAATTTGAGATGGTCACAGATCAGTCCATCTTGCTGTTCCTAGGCAAGAATGATTGAATGTGCTTGATAGACCATCAAAATGCATACTATCACATAAAATTGAACAGGTAGTCCATTAGTTTTGTATGCTTCTGGCTTGGAGCCAGCCATTTCAAGTTCAGAGTCCTGCCCTTTGGTCTCACTACATCCCCCATGGTGTTCACCAAATGCAGTGGTGGCAGCTGAATTGAGACTGCAGGGGTTCCGGATGTTGCCATTTTTAGATGACTGACTCGTTAACACTCCGGCCAGGCATCTACTCATATTAGCGAGAGACCAGTTACTCCAAACTTGCTCCCTTCTGAAAATTACAAAAATTACAACCAATCTCAGTTGCAACCAACTCAGACACTGGAATTTCAATACAGTATCTGCAACAGCTTCACTTCCCTTAACCAGAGTGCAAACATTAAGATTCCATGTCACAAAAATTATTTACACCAAAGTTTTAGCCTAGTTGATTCTTCAAGCCTTGAGTCAATGTCAGCAGCCATAATTCTAGTACCCCAGCAAGATATAATATGATATTTCTTCAGTGGATGCTAGCATCCCAATGGTAAATTCTTTATCAGTGGATGTCAGTTCAAATAAGGATCACACAGGCATGCAAAACATACCTTTGGTGGTGGATAAGGTCAGATCAGCTTTCACAAGGCCATGCATTCATTTTCCCTCATCCCAAAGCCATAGTAACCACAGACGCACCTCAGATTAGATGAGGTTCTTCCTGGGGAAAACAGTCCAAGGTACTTGATCCTCTGAAGAGGCCAGTTTGCATATAAATGTCCTGGAGATGAGATTAGTACTTTTAGCATTGCAAGCCTTTCAGGATGCTGTACTGCTGGGGACAATTGCACTCCAAATAGACAATATATTAGTAATTTAGTACATCAACAAACAAGGATAAACCAGGTCTTACCCCTTGTGTCAAGAAGCACTCAGAATGTGGCAATGGGCAATCTCACCAAACCATTTTTGATAGCAACACACATTCTGGAGAAGTCCAACCTGACAGAATGGACCTGCTCAGTTTTGGTACTACTTCACAAGTGGTCTCTCAACAAGAAAGTGACGGAAGCGCTTTTTCATCAGTGGGGCAAGCCTTGCTGTGATCTTTTTTCTTCTTCCCTAAACAACAAGTGCAGAAGCTTTTTTGCCCTAATCCCCCCAATGGGGGAATCAATGAGGGATGTTCTGCTCCATGATTGGGCCTCCGATCTTCTCTATGCTTATGCACCAACTCCATTGATTCCCATGTTTCGACAGAAAACTGACTGAAGAGCAAAGTCATCCTCATTGCACCTTACTGGCCTCAAAAGGTTTGGGTCCCCTTCCTTTGGCCTCATCTTCTTTACCCACCTCGGATTCTTGATCAGATTCCAGACCTACTGTCTCACCCAACAGGCATGATTCATCAAGATATCTGAAATCTCAAGCTAACAGAGTGGTTTATCCACTTCCGTTAATAGACAGACATCCTATGCTCTCATCTCCTGTCCATCATATACTTTTGTCTTCCCATAAAACTTCTACTAGGAAAATCTACAAGAGTAAATGGAAGAGGTTTGTTTGTTGGGCGCATCAAAATCTTATTGATCCCTTTTCAACCCCTACACAAAGTGCTTAGAGTTTTTGGCAGAAATTTTTAATGAGGGAGATAGCTCCTCTACCATTAATGTTCAATTGGCAGTAATCTCTACTTTCATGTAGGACCTGACAATTCTTCTCTAGCCTCCCCTAAGATATGCAAGGCTTTCCTAAGAGGTGCTATTTTACTTAGACCACATTATAAATATCTTACTCTTCCATGGGGTTTGAATCTTCTGTTGCAGGCCTTAATCCATTCCCCTTTGAACCAACAGGGAAATGTGATGTTAAATTTCTGACCTGGAAGACGATATTTTTAGTGGCTATTACCTCTGCTAGGAGAATTTCAGACCTTCAAGCATTATCATCTAAATGTCCTTACTTGATTTTCCATAAGGATAGGCTGATAGTAAGAATTAATCCATCCTTCCTTCCTCAGGTGGTGCTAGAATTCAGTATTTTTTATTTATTTATTTTACATTTGTTTACTGGGATAGTCCGACTGGACACATGTCCATTTACAGAGGAGGCCCTGGGAGAAAAGCTCCACATTCAGTACAGAAAAACAAATAGTTATACAATATGATAACAATATGATCATCTATACAGAAGCAAAAAATTGACAACAGATAAAAATACAACTTTTGATACAAAAAACAAAATTAGACACTAGATAAAAATACAACTTTCGATACAGAAACAGAAACTGATACTAGATAAGCATTATAACTAACTATAGAGACAAACAGAGACTATTTAGCAATTAATTAGTGTAAGTTTAGCATGAGCTAGTATAACTATTAGAAACTTGAGTAGAAAATAAAATTCCTGATACTATAGAAAAAAATTACAGTGGGAATAATTGGATATGAAGCTATCTGGAGTGGTAGAAACAGTGATAATTAGGTAATGCATGGACATAGCCAGGAATTCATTAAGTGTAATTTAAGTGAGTTTTTGAACAGCGTAATAATGGAGGCAGAAGATAAAGCAGGGGGAAGCTTATTTCAGGATTTAGCTACATTATGGGAGAATAGTGCTTTACCTGCAGTGTTGTTAGCCTTAGAGACACAAAGGAGTGATTTGTCAGTGGAGCGCAGGGGACAATTTGATTTATTTATTTAACATTTATTTACTGGAAAAGTCTGACTTGGAATGAGCCAATTTTCAGCAGAGGCCTGGGGAGAAACCCTCCAGATGCATGTCTTTATTTTATTTTATTTTTATTTTATTTTACATTTGTTGACCAGGCTAGTCTAACTGGATATATGTCCATTTTCAGTAGAGGCCAGAGGAGAAAAGCTCAGAGAAAAAGAAAAACAGTTAAAAACAAATTACACATAGATAACTGTACATTCAAAATCAATTAGATAACTATGCACTCATGTACAGTTATTATTTCAGCAGCAGTAAGCAAAATAGGGTAACACTATGAATATAGATAGCTATACATCCACAAACAATGAGATAACTATACATTCATATACACTTGTTATTTCAACAACAGTAAGCAGATAGGGTATCACTATGAAGATTTTTGTTTCAGTTATTTGGAGCAACAGCTAGCATAGACAGATATATGCATTAGTCAGTTAACATATTGTGTCGAAGAAATTGACACAGGACAGTGATGGGTAATGAAGAGGGCAAATTATTTATATTTTTTTAGAAGTGTGCAGAAGAAAAAAATGTAAGAGAATTGATGTAAGAAAGGGTAAAGGCAAGGAAAGATAGTATCAGTCAGGCTTAGTGCATGTGCAAAGCCATTTGGATTTTAAGAAAATTTTTAATTGTTTCCTGAAAAGATGGATGGATGTAGTAGAAGTTAGTTCAATTGGGAGTTTGTTCCACAATTTACCAACAGAGTTAGAAAATAGACAGTCCCCTGATTTGTTTTTAGATTTTAACATGGCTACTTATAACCTATTTGCAGAGTGTAGGGTTGGAAGGCTTTGATAAGAATTGATAAGAATTGAGGAGGTTACCGAGTATAGGTGTCTTTGTGGGATGGTGTAAGATCTTGTGGATAAAGGTGAGTTGCTGGTAGAGTAGCTGATTTTGTATTTCCGGCCATCCTAGTAGTTTTAAATTTTGGCAGTGGTCGGTTCTAAATGGGGTTCCTGTGGCAAATCTAGCTATGTTGTTGTATGAAGTGGTCAGTTTATTTAAATTGCTTTTGGTTAGGTTTGTGTATATGGTTGAGGCATAGAGAAGGGTTGAAATCAGGTGAGTTTGAGCAATAGCAATCTTGGCTGAGGCTGTGAGAAATGGTTTGAGTTTATACAGGAAACCAAGTTTTCTATTTACAGATTTAATAGTTAGGTTAATGTGTGTGTCAAAGTTGAGATTATTATCTATTGTTACACCTAGGAGTTTAGTGGTAGTGTCAGGAGTGATGATAATACAATTATTAGAGATAAGTAAGAGACTGAGTGGAGGGGTCTTTTGTGTGGGCGTGAACAGTAGTAGTTTTGGTTTTTTTTTGGGTTCAAGAGGCGACACCGTTGGTGGAACCATTTTTCCACTAAGGTGAATACAGTTTGTGTCCTGTTTTGGAGTTCAGTTGGAGAGGAAGCAGCGCAGATTAGAGTTGAATCATCGGCATATTGTATGCAGGTAGTTTGGTTTGGGAAAGGGAGGTTTTCAGATCATTAATGAAAATACTAAAGAGGAGTGGACCCAAAATAGAGCCTTGTGGGACTCCAAGAGTGATTGGGAGCTGGGGATAAGTTGTTCTCCCAGCGCACAGCTTGTTGTCTATTTTTGAGGTATGAATGAAACCATTTAACTGCTTGAGTATCAATTGAAAGAGATTTGAGAATATTTGATAGTAATTGGTGGTAAATCCATATCAAAGGCCTTGGAGAGGTCTATAAAGAGAGCTGAAGAGAGAAGGTTATTATTTCTGTTTTTAATTAATGCAGTCAGTAAAGGATAAGAGTGCAGTTCTGGTGCTGTGGAAAGGCCTGAAACCGTGTTGGCAGTCCACTAATAGATTATTTTCAAGGAGGTGATGCAGTAGTTGACGTTGAATACATTTCTCCATAACTTTTGCTAGGGGTGAGAGGAGGGCTATAGGGCGGAAGTCTGAGAGTTCATTTGAGTTGCCTCCCTTAAGCATGTGAGATTTTACAGAGAGATGGGATATAGGATTCAGTAATGGTTCTATTTATGAGGATGGAGACTGGGTAGGCTAGTACCCCTGCTGCAATTTGCAGGTATTCTGCTGGAAGGAGATCAACTGATGGTGTACATGGTTTTAGTTTAAGAAGCAGAGTGTGGATGAGGGATGTGGGAAAGAACTGAAGATGAAAAGTTTGGGGTCAATTGGTTAGCGGGGGAGATTCTGTGGTGGTGACAGGTGGTAAGGTGTTAGCTAGGGGTTGGACAGTTTCAGAGAAACATTTATTAAATGTGTTGACAATTTGGTTGGGAGAGCTTTGAGTTAGGTTAGAGGGGGTAGGAGTTTTGGAGTGACCTGAATGCAACAGTTTGTTGATTCCTGACTAGAACTTTTGTAGGTTTTGCTGTTGAGTTTTGTCTTTGTAACGTGGGAGGAAACCAGAGCACCCAGAATGAATGCAGTGAGGACATGCAGACTCCACACAGAAAGCATCCTGGCCAAGAATCCAAATGGAGAACCTGTTGCTGTGAGATGGCAGTGCAAACCACTGCACTGCACCACTTGCCAGTTTTCTTCTCAATATTTGAAAAACAAAAGTGAATATACATTACATTTGCTGGATGTTCATTGACAGTTACATTTCTACTTACACAGAACAAAAAAGATTAGAAAATCTGATCAGTTATTTATATCCTTTGCAGATAACAAATTACGCAAATCAGTTACAAAGGTAACATTGGCAAGATGGATTAGTGATTATATAGCCTAAGTCTATAATAAATTGGGCATTTCATTGTCAAAACCTTTAAGAGCCCACTCTACTAGATCTATTGCAACATTGTCAGTATTTTTATCCAGTCATTCCATGGATGACATATATGCAACTGCTGCTTGGGCTAATCCTCATTCTTTTATTACTCATTACAAATTGGATCTGGTCTCAAGGGGTAGAGCAGCCTTTGGTTCAACTGTGCTCAGGAACATCCTTCATCATTAGAATTCATCCAGGATATTAGGTAGGTGGGGAATCTGTCCCAGTAGTTGAGGAATGAATGAAAATTGACATCAGATAAAGAAGTTATACACTAACCATAACATTCCATATGCGTTGTCCATTTTCAGTCTTCCTGAATTCTCCACCTCCAAATCCCCGACCTTTGTCATCATGGACTTCTAGAAGAGCTAGATGTTTTAAAGATACCACATTGTCATGTATGGAGCTCTAGATATTGGTTTTCCTTTCTTAGGAACATTATTGTGATATTTATTACTTATGTCATTTAGCAAACAAGATCTGAGGTATGTTAGAGGTTGGTAAATTATGGGTAGGGAGGAGCTTGAGAGTTTCAGTTGGCTACGAGCTACAGTAATATATGAGTCAGATCTGAGCCCAATGGTTGAGGAAAAATGAAAATGGACAACACAGATGGAATGTTATGGTAAATACAGAACATGTTTATCTATAAGATTGAAAACCATAATTAGAAACAAAACGTTTCATGTTTTTCCATTTAATATATGCAGTCTGATCACTTGCATTTGTATTTATTAATTTGTAAATGGAAAGGATTATTAGGTGTAAATATCTGAATAATGGATAATTTTGGTCTACTGGGAAGATGAGAGGTGTGTGAATTTTGATATACCTTGCACTGCACAGCATAGTCATAGTTATCTGCAAAAGCCTAATGTTAGCTGTGCTACTCTCCATGCTGCTTACATGCTGTTCTTAAAATTGCAGATGTGAATGTTTTTTTCAGTAAGCAAACACAGACAATATTTTAAACTATGATACATTTATACTTGCACAGGATTAGTCTAGAACATGCAATACAATTAAAAGGGAAGCAAATAGTGTTTTCCCACTTTTCTGTATTTTTTTGTTCTTAGAAGAAGAAAAACATCTGAAACCATTGTTTCTGTTTATTTTTAGTTATGGATATAACTGAAATAATTAAAGGTAAAGCTGACAGTGATGAAGAAAAACAGCACTTTATTCCATTTCAACAGTAAGTAGACAATCTATTACTGCATCTTCTTAGGATAAGATTTCTGACAGATCCTAACAGACCAAGTCTGAAACTGTCATATAACGTAAGAGTTTTTTGAGACAGGAGTATGAACCTGACAATGATATAACAGAATTGTAGGATGTTTAGCCACTGAACTAACTTTTCCAGCTTAAGGGTCTAGGAGACGCTGCATGTGCAAGACAATGTTTTGTGTGTGTGTGTGTGTGTGTGTGTGTGTGTGTGTGTGTGTTTGTGTATGTGTACATATATGCATCTCTTAATGTAAAGCTGAAGTACATATTGACTTGTTGCATGGGTACTGTTTTTTTTTCACTCATCATAGCTATGGTTAAAAAGTCACACTTTTGAAAAAGACAGTCCTTATTCATTGTTCAAATTCTGTTAGCAGCTGACTTCAGATAGAAATAGCCAGTTATAACATTAAATGGTGGATAGATACAGCTCCATCATTCTGTCTGTCTACATACTTCAAGAAAAAGAAATATAAAGCATTTATTTATTTATTATTTATTTATTTTACATATGTTGACCGGGATAGTCCGACTGGATGTATGTCCATTTTCAGCAGAGGCCCGGGGAAAAAAGCTCCACATTAAGACAATTTACAAGACAGAAATCTTGACCATATACAATACAGATAATGTCAGACAGGTAAACCATTTCAAATACAGGAACATTTATATAGTACTGTTACAGTAACATATCAACATACCCGACTAAATAAGTTAAACATTTTGAGTAAAAGGATTAATAAAACATATTTTTTTGAGGGTAGCATTGTTTATAAAGTTTACCAAACCTTAGGAGGTGAGCTACTACAGTAGGAATTAAGAGAGAATGTCAGAGCACCTGAAATAGCATGTTAAAGATAGATAGTAAAGAATGGTCCTGCTAGGGGAGAAAGTGTCAGTCAGGATTTGTGCATGGGCAAAGCCATTGGGCTTTAAGGAAGATTCTTAGATGCTTCTTGAAAAGAGGGGTAGAAGAAAGAGCTTTTAGTTCAGTTGGAAGAGTGTTCCAAGAGTTACCAATAGAGTTTGAGAACAAGCTATCTCCAGATTTGTTGTTGGACTTAAGGGTAGCTACTAGTACCTTATTAGCTGATCAAAGGGTTGTTAGATTTTTATATGGGCAGGTAAGGGTAGAGAGTATGGGTGTATCTGTGGGATGGTGTAAGATCTTGTGTATAGTAGTAAGTTGCTGGAAAATAATCTGGGTTTGCAATTCCAGCGTAAGTGAAGTAAGAGAAAGTGAAGTACACCAAAACTAGATTAAAATGAAGGGAGTAATAAACCAATAGCCCACACATTGTAATTACCAGGCTGCTTCTTCCTCATTATTGTAACATTTTGATTTTGTTCCTTTTTGAAATGCTGTTAGATGTGCCCTTGTACAGCTGCTTTCCCTAAAGGCACATCTGATTAGTCTCAGCCATGACTAAGACAGACAGGATAAAAACAATTCTTCAAAAGGCAACTGGATCCCAAATATGGAAGTTACATTTTAAAATGGAAAATGATGAAAGAAAATATCAGATGTTTCCTAGCCAAAATACAGTTGCTGGGAAGGTGTGTGTGTGTGTGTGGGGGGGGGTGTTGCTCAGTAGAAAAGGTAAGGGAGGGAGCTTACATGAGACTATGAATTGTAACAGCAAGGCTGTTTACCTTATATTGCTGTCATGCATTGTTAATATGTATCCATGTATGTAGTTTATTAGATCTGAATGTTACCCTGGATGCTACATTTCCTACCACCTTTTCCTTATCTGTAAACTCACTAACTTGCATTTCAGCATATGATTTTTGTCACTAGATTTTGCTGTTATAAGGAGTAGCTTTTCATTTAAAGAAGGTCAGAAAGATATGTATCTATCACCTGCAAACTCCTAAATAACTACTTGCCTCATTGGTCTTAAAACACTGCCACAAATCTATCATTAACAACTATTGCACAGTAATGCATATCCCTCCCCCCCAGATTGCCTGCCACACCCATATTACTGTCATGCACATTGACCCCTCTTTGTCACAGGCAAATAAATTGTCTTCACTGTCAAATGACTGCATATACATACTGTCTCTTCAAAGACTTTCCTTCAGAAAAACAATTGTGCATTTTGTATCTGTCTGAAGATGGCAGCAGATGGCTGCCTATAGATGCTTTTTGGTTTTCAAAGTTTGGCTATTTTGATGTCCTTCTATTCATCTGTTGCAGTATTCTTAACATGAGGGAGATATTTTCAGAAGGCGACTCGACATTGGCCAGTATACAAATGTCTTTCACTAGTGTAGGATGCGTGATATGTCGCATGTAGGCTGCTGTTGTTCATCGGCCATAAAAGTGACATATGCACACATATACCTCAGAACTTCTCTGCCACGAGTCTGTACATCAGCTTGAATGTTGGTCTGCTCGCTGAGCCATTTGCTGTTTTCTGCGAATTCTCAGATAAGTGTCCCATTGGGGAAATCTTGTTTCTTTTACTACTGTTTAGTGGTAGGGTTCATGTCACCCAAAAAAGGCAAATGCCAGCGTGGAAGACAAATTCCACATAAGGATAACCATCTTCAGTGTCTGTTTTGCTTAGAGCCTACTCATGATCACAAATCCTGTCCCATTTACCAGGCTTTTGTACCCAAGACCCTTAGATGTAGGCTTTCCCTCTTGGCCATTTACTTGGAAAAAACAGCACCTAACGATGTTAGAGAAGAGCGAGATGGAGGGATCCTCAGGGCCCGAGTGCGAGTCGGTCACTAAGTGGAAGGCCAAAAAGCTGAGGACTGAATCTGCTGCTGTGTCTCTTCATGCAAACATCTCTCCTGAGGTGGATGAGAGCCCAGAGATATGTCCGTTTTCTGGTTCCTGATCATAGGCTGATCCCGATGTTGAGGCCACCTTCAGTCTGACCACTGGCACGTCCTCAGAGGCTGACCAGCCATCCAGGATGCAGAGGGGGAACCAAGGCTCATAATAACTGAAGGCCATAAAGGGATACCTCAGATCCTGGTGGAGGAGGAAATTCACTTGGATATCATTGAGTGTAGGCCTACGTTAGGTTCTGCAACACTACATGGGACAGACCTGCATCAAAAGAAGAAGCAAAAAACAAAACATCTGTCCCCTCCAAAGGAACCTTATTGTGACTGGGAACAATTCACCCAAGGCATTTTAAGGCTCTTATGGCCTTTAAGCCTCCCTCGGGAGTTCCAATACCTACACCACCATGTACAGCATCTCCACAAAAAAAAAAAAAAAAAAAAAAAGAGTCAGAGAAGAGGTTTCCTCAAATGTTGAGGCATCCACAGAAGAGGAATCTTTGGCCTACTCTTCACAGATCCCCTTCCCTCTAGATTATGCTTCCCCAAAGAAGGATTCCAATGTAACTGACTCACCAATGGAAGAACTCTCATTGGTGAGATCTTAGTTAAAGTGAGAGAACATTTCAAATGAGATAGCACTCAGGCATCTGAAGTACAAAAAAAGGTACTACAACCTTCTTCAGTTGGACTCACTCAGTCTTTCAGCTATTCCTCCTGTGTTACCTGCTTTCCTGGAGCCTTTGCCTTGGCTTCCAAGGTCCCAGACTCCCAGCCTCCTGCTCCTAAGAAGCTTGACTGATTTTACAAGGTCCCTGAGGAATGTAAGTTCTTGTTTAAATGTCCTTCAGTATCGCCATTTATGATTTCAGTGATTTCAGATAAACCATCCTGGTAACTACCTTCATCCTCTCTCCTTCCTTCAGATAAGGACAGCAGGAACCTGGAAAGACTATGCAAGAAAATGTACACTTCAGCCATATTGGCATTTAGAGCCATTAACTACCAGGCACATATGATCAAATTTGCCCTAGTCTTTCTCTCCCAACTCTTCCAGGTCAGTTTAGATTTACCTGACTCCATCAATAAGACTTTGGCTTAATCCCTGCTTGGATCTTCCTCACAGGTAGTCCGCCACTCCATCAAATGCAGCTATGATGCTGCAGAGGCCTCAGTCAGAGGGGCTGCTTTTAGCTATGTCTTAAGGAGATTCTCCAGGTTAAGACTTCAGCCATTACCAGAGGATATTAAATCCAAGCTTATGGATGCCACTTTGAAAATTCTGCTTTATTTGGTCCTGTAGCTTGCTAGTTTATTTAAATCTCTGCAGGAAAAGAGAAAAGAGATGCAGGAATTAAAACACATTTTTTCTCTCTAGTGCCTAAATTTCAGAGAAATTACCCAGCAAAGACTGCTTTGGTACATAGGCACTCCTGCCCTCCTCCACCTAAAACTAAAAAGGATGATAGGAAGTGTGATGTCCAGCTATATCCCATTGAACTGCCACCAATAAATGACATTCCTTACTATCCTTGGTCAGTAACTAATGAGCTTCAGTCCTCACTACTGACTCCAATATGAGACTGTCACTTAAACAGAAGTAATATTTCACAATTTTCCCCTAAGAGCACAACAAGAACATGCTCTATTTTCCTGGGACTGGACTATATACCTCTGTCATCCCCAAATGTCTTTTTCTTATTATATAATTCAGAACAAGGTGCCCCAGTTTAAGACCTCTGATACACTTACACACAAAGTAAATTTAAATCTCACACATCCAAACACTTCTGGGAAAGCCAGACACAGATTTCCAGCTTTGTCCTTTCTGCAAAATAATATGGTAATGCTGCCGCCAATCAGAGTGTCTTCATGCCCTTCTAAAGAGGTGTCCAATTATGAAAATTAAATATCAAAAATAACTGATAGCTATGACCAGAACAGCCAGGTCTTTGAGGGGGACCTGGAGAGTATCAAACAGGTAGAAGCACTCTATAATCTCTAAAGAAAAACACTGATTTCCAGCCTCTGTATAAAGTAATGAAAAACATTTAATAATAAGTAAAATGATTTCAAGAATGTAAATCAATTGCTTTCAATTAGCACCAGAACTCAATAACTGGAAATGTAAAATTAAACTGTATGATAGGAGTCCATTATTCTAGAAAAACTCTATATTAATAACCAAGCTTTCCTAATCTAACTAAAGAATACTGTCCCTAATCTAATCTAACACATATACAGTAAGATCAAGGCAGGCTTACAGTTTTTTATGAGTTCTCTATGAATTCTCTTTCATGGGCATCCACTGACTGAAACTCTTCACAAACTGCTCAGTACTTGACAAAATGCAGTCTTATATGTCTTATTTTAAAAAAAAAATAACAGTGAGCTGTTTGAAAAAGTTATTTTTCCTGTCAATCACCTGTTCAAATAATCACCTAGCAACCAGGAATATTCTAATGATATCACCTACTGTTCAGCTGATTCTCCACAGTACATTAGAATGTCCCTCACTAACATGTGCAATTAGAAATTAATCAAAACACTGTCAGGTTATTTAAATATTCTGTTTAAATAGGGAAATACTCAATATTTAAAATGTATTTACACTTTCTCAATTAGACATGCTGGCATACAATACAAGTTAATCTGAGAAAATACACAAATCTCCTGCCAGACATGCTAACACATATGACAGTTTTTTTCAGTTTCTTCACAGGAGGCTTCATCATTCCAGGGCTGCCTCTGCAACTCCAATTCAGAAGCGGCCTTTTCCAGACAAGCCTGTCTCCCCCTGACTGTCCTATTCACCCACTTTCCCAGTGCCTGTATCTGTTTCTGTCAGTCTGGGAAAACATAACAAACATAACTCAAAATTCCTGGGTTCTCTCCATCATTCAAAAAGGCTATTTCCTGGTATGGAGGGCACTCCCCAACCACCAAAGGAACAACTACCCTCCTTTCCAGAGGTACAGCTGGATCTACAGAGTCAAGGAACCATTCAGGAAGTTGCTCAAGGCCAAAAAGGAAAATGTTTCTACTCCAGAATGTTCCTGGTGCCCAGGAAGGATGCCTCTTGGAGGCCCATCTTAGATCTGTCTCATCTCAACACCTTCCTGAAGGTACCCACATTCCGTATGCTAACTCTTTAAACCTTGTTCCCTTTAATTCTGCCACAAGCCTTTTTAGCCATCCTGGATATCAAAGATGCATATCTACACATTCACATACACCCCAACTGCAGGAAGTTTTTATGTTTCTCTGTGGCTTAGTGGCATTTTCAGTTGTCTGCCTTGCCTTTTGGACGTTCTACTGCACCAAGGGTTTTTACAAAATGCCTAGCTCCTGTGATTGCCTACTGCAGGCTGTAGAGCATCCATGTTTTCCCTTACCTAGATGATCTCTTCTTTATGGCAACTTCCTCAGAAATCCTAGAGAGAAAAGCATTATTTTTGCCATTTCTGTTCTGCAATGCATAGCTTTCACCATAAACTAAAAAACATCCATCCTGTGTCCCTCTTAGGATCACATCTTCCTGGGGTGCAGGATTCAGACAAACCTTATGAGAGTCTCTCTCTCCCTCCTCAGAAGGCACTGGACCTCAAGGCCTACTTTAAATACCTTTTGCATCTTCACAACATTTCAGCCAGTGAGTTCCTCAGGGTTTTTGGATTTTATGGCATCCACTATCCCTATGCTCCCTCTGGCAAAACTTCACATGAGAAAACTTCAGTGGTTTCTAAAGTCTGTCTGGATGCAGCATTTGCACCCTCTAGACTTACCAATTCCTTTCATCCCAGGTCTGAAGAGGGAATTTCAATGGTGGATCCAACAAGTGTTTCTCAACCCAGGACTCCACTTGCACCCCTTACCTCCAGTTCAAGAGCTGTTCACACATGTTTCAGATGTAGGATGAGGGGCAGTTTCCAGAGACTTGAAAGCTCAAAGGCCATGGTCCCCCTCTCAACAAAGGGAACACATCAGTGTAAGGGAAATGAGGGCCCTGCTGCTAGCCATTCAAACCTTTCATCTCTTCTTTCTCCCATGACCTATAAAACTGTTCATAGACAATATGACAGTCCTCTGGTATGTAAATAAATGGGGGGGACAAACCCTACCTGTTCTGCAGGCTGGCACTCCAGGTTTGGGAGTTGGCAGTCCAATACAGGGTGATGCTCCAGGCAGTATACATCCCATCCAACCAAAATTGCATGGCAGACACTTTGAGCAGGTCCGTAACACATTCCCATGTATGGATGCTTCAAAGGGATGTGTTTCTGGGGATTCACTTCAGAAGTTTGAAATACTGAAATCTCGAATTTCAGTATCTCAAGCCCAAGAAGTGGAATCCACAAAACGATGAAAACTAAAAACTGCAAAATTCAAAACCTCGAATACCAGAAGTTTTGAATTTCACGGTTTTACTACACACACACACACACACACACACACACACACACACACACACACACACACACACACACACACACACACACGCACACACTCGTACATGCGCAGCGCTGCAGCACTGCGTGCACACACACACACACACACACACACACACACACACACATACCACACAAACACACACAATCACTCTACTACATGAAAGCAGGGGGGCAAGCCCTGCTGTGCCCCTCCACACCCCCTACTTAAATATTCTCACTCCGAGGTCGCACTACATACAAACACACACAAAACACCACCATACAAGCTACTTTCTCTTCGTGCACACACATTACAGCAACAAAACACGCTGACACACACCACAGCTACTACCCAAACCCCTTAACACACACACACACACACACACACACACACACACACACACACACACACACACACACACACACACACACACTTACCTGAACTTTAGAAGCACGAAATTCAAAACCTCCAGTATTCGAGGTTTTGAATTTCACTCTTCTAAACATTCGCTATTATGTGGATTCAGCTTCTTGGGCTTGAAATGCTGAAATTTGAGATTTCAGTATTTCAAGCTTCTGAACGGAACCCATTACTGGCCATTGTCCACCAGTGGGGTATTCCTCAAGTAGATCTCTTTGCCCCCCCATGAACAGACAATTTCCACAATTTTGTGCCAGAGTATCTCACCTCGGGTCTGGTAGATGGACACCCTTTCATTCTTTTGGAAAGGGATGTTCCTGTATACATCCCCCCTTCCAATCATTCCGAATGTTGTTGTTGTGTCTTTCGGCTTTTCCTGGTTAGGGGTTGCCACAGCGGAACTCCGGTCTGCTAATGATTGGCAGTTGATTTTTATGTGCCGAGTTGCCAGCCCTAATGCACAACATTCAATGAAGGTACGCCCATTCACGCATGTTGCCACGCAGAAGACGCTCTAGCTGAGAATCGAACCAGACAGCATCTTATTGTGAGGCGACAACGCTACCGCAGCACCACCACCATGGTTAGTCTAGTTCAAAATTCAGCAGTACAAACCAAAAATCTTGTTAGTGATCCCCTTCCCTTTTTCGCCAAGACAGCACTAGTTCCCCCTTTTCCTGCATTTAGCCAAGGGCAATCACCACAAGTTATCTCACAGGGTGGACCTTCTTACACAAGACAAAGGAACTCTAATCCATCCCCACTTGTCTACCCTTCAGCTGACTCTGTGGGTGATAGGGTGTTAATTCCTTTTAAGACACTTGTTCATGGAGGATGTGCTTAGGGTTCGGCAGGAGGCCAGGAAGTCTAATACCAGAAAACCCTACCTAGCAAAGTAGAAGAGATTTTCAATCTGGTGTCTCTCATGAAACCAGGGCCCACTATCAGTGGATATCCCTCTGATTCTGTACTACTTGTGTGAATTGCTCAATACTGGCTTGGCCTACCTTCAGTGAAGGCCCATATGTCAGCTATTTCTGCCTGTCTGCCTCTAGTCCCCCTCTAGCTAGCAGGTTTGAGACTAAACATTTTCTTAAAGGTGTCCTTCATATTAGACCTCCCAGGAAACCTGTTCCTCCATCCTGGGATCTTAATGCTGTGCTAAAAAAGCTGACTCTTCCTCTGTTCAAGCCAGGTCCATCAGCGTCCTTACAACATTGCTCCATGAAAACTGTGCTTCTCCTAGCTATCACTTCAGCCAGATGTGTGTCTGAACACCAAGCCCTTATGGCCTCTTCCCCCCTTTTGGTTTTCCATAAAGATAGGGTGTCCTTTCGTACTAACTCTTCTTTTTTGCCCAAGGTATACAATGAGCTGTCACGCAACCAATCCATTCAGTTACATTCTTTCTTTATTTCTGCACAAAATCCTAGTGAGAAGGTGTTGCACACCTTGGATGTGCATAGGCAAGTTAAATTTTACTTGGACAAGATCAAAGCTATTCGAAAATCATACCAGCTGTTTGCCTCCCATCATTCCAGGGCTCTGGGATTGCCTGTTTCAAACAGACTATTTCTACCTGGATTTCTATGGCTATTTCATTCTGCTATGTGAAGCATGGTGAAACCCTTGCTTCTTCTGTAAAGGCCCATCCAGTAGGGTTTTAACTTTGTCAGATGCCTTCTTCAAGGGATTGGGCACTAGCAGAAGCAGCTACATGGACTTACATACCTTCACTAAATGGCATTTCTAAATCCAGAGCAGGGTTGCCAGAGCCATACTCCATGGGTTCCTGGAAAGATCTACTCCCTCTTCCTCCACCCTCACTTCAGGAGCTTTTGTATTCTCCCTGATGTTAAGAATACTGCAACAGATGAATAGAAGGATATAGAATAGTTGTTTAAAATCTTAGCATAATGATAGATTTCCTTCTCTGCTCTTAAGTGGTCAATATGGAACACAGACCCTGACAATGTGTGACAAACAGACAAAATGAGGAACACCCTATTTTCTTACTGTGCAAAAATGCTCAATTTCCATGGTGCCAAGCTGAAGTGGTCTTTCAAGCAAAATCAGTAAGATGAAGTATATATGAACCAAGAGTAAACATTGTACAAAGAAAATTATTGTATAAAAAAAAGTGTGTAACTGAAGTAAAAAATGTATTATATAATCAGAAAAATACTACCATAACTAAGTATGCAATCAATGGCAAATCATCAACTTACAGTCAGAAAACAAAATCAGCAATTCTGTATAAGACCAAGCTCTCATAAACTATGCACTTTTTCCACTGAGCAATTCACATGATTTTTTAAACAATACTTCACAAGTGTATTTCATTATAAGGAAAATTCCTCACTTTGAGTCTAAAAATGTCCATGTTCCTTGAAGTTCCACATTGAAAGGGTCAGTCACACAATCAGTGTTAAAACATTTTTAACAGATATTTACAGCAAATACTGAATCATATTAATGCATAAAAATACTTAAGTATAAAGTAACTTAACCAGCCTGTGAGCTCCTAGCTGAAGTTATTAGTAAGCTGTTCTGCCCTCCTATAGCCAATGAGGAAGGGGAGCTTGATGTGCAGCCCTGTAAACATAAAACACTTAAGTTGTGAAAATCTCCCCACCACTAAATGCACAGCAGAGAATTGCCCTATCCTTTACAACACTATTAAACTACAATACACAAAAGACTTAACTGATATTCATGGTAAATAATACTGACTCATATTACTCAGCAAAATAACTTAATATTTTTTATTATGTGAGCTCTTAGGTGAAGTTATTAATAAACTGTTCTGTCTTCCTACAGACAAACACTGGAGACAGGAAAAAACTGGGCTAGAATGTCTCTACCCCTCTAAAAATCACAGAGCTGAAAGACTTTGCCTACCTCTCACTGAATGTACAGCAGGAAATTCTATCCTGTAGAACACAAACTATAAAAATATATAAAAGTTTGCCTATTCTTTCTCCACTGTTCTAACAAAACCTGGGCTAAAAAGTCGGCACTTATCTGCAGCCAAAGATACACCAACAAAAGATATGCTTTGTGAAGATATGTGAAGGCTGCCAGCCTAGCCAGATAGAATTTTGTACATAATTACGTCATTTGTAAATATTAATATAAGCTACAGGCTTGTTCTCTTAAATGGAAGAAAATGGTGTTAAATGTTGAACGTCAAAAAATGTAACCACATTGCACTCTGCTGGAGGAAAGCTGATAAGTTAAGCACTGTATAATTCTTTGATCTCTAACTCAGAGCCGAGATGTCTGGATGAAAGAATTCTTGCTATTGCTTTAAGACCAGAGTTAATTGCTAGAAGTTGCATGTATAATGTCTTTTATTGCTGTAGCTTCCTGACCAGGTGCAAGATCAAAAGGGCTGCTACACTCAGGGTTTCTGTTTGCCTGGGAACCAGAGAGAAATGATGTAATCTGAAATGAGTCAGTAGTACTGTGTTATCAATTTAAGGACAGAGAGACTCAGAGCATTTTGCTATTTGTCTTGAGAGCATCCAACTCACCAGCACTCTGCCTGTGCTCTATATGTAAATTTATTTTAGAACTGTGATTGCTCTTAGATATAGCTAGGACATAGGAAGATTGGGCTAGTTGTTTTTTCTGTATTGATGCCAGAACTATTCTACTGTATTATTTTAAGCATTTCCCTGTGATCTCTGAACTCTTGACTAGCACTGTGTAGTAAGAAGTATTGTCTTGTGTTTTTATTATTTATTATATCCATATGCAGCACTTGGTATCCCCTTCTTGTTCAGTGATACCCTGCTTGCTAAGTAGCGATCCCCTTTTCTCCCCACCTCATCTGCAGAGTTACACTCCTGGTCTGCCAACCAGATTCTCGTGTCCTCAGGCAAAGTGCTAAGGGCTTGTTCTCTCACCAAATGGTCTGCCACCCTTTCAAAAGTGGTGACCTGACACCCACTCACCCACCTATAAAGATAAATACTTAACTCAGCAATATAATCACATAAACTTTCATCTTTTGCCTATGCTCACAAAACTTTTTCTATAAGCTTCAGGTGCTAACTTAAAACATTCCAATAAGCATTGTTTAACTTAATTATAGTTTAAGCAGTCAGTATTCGGCAATTTAGAAACAGTAGTTACAGCTTTACCATGCAGTAAGGGGTCAGGAACCATATCCATAGCCCTTGTTCAACATTATACAGTTTACATACTATTTCAAATATATGAATAAAACTATCAACATTATCACCCTCTGTAAAGTGTGGAAAAAAAATTACTGACCTTTATTGCTTCTGGGGTTTGGTTATTCCCTTCCCCTTTACCTCCATGACCCTGACAAAGAGTCAGCATCTCCATTTCATGTTGATGCTGCTTCTCATTTTTTCAGCCTTCAGATGCAGCAGTCTCTCATTTTCTTTGGCCTCCAAATGTTGTAGTCTCTCTGCTGATTCTAATTCCAAACTTTTGGCCTCCAGTTCAAGTCTCTTTAACTCCAGATGGCTTTTTAAGTCCTCTGAGGAAAAGGTGAAATTTCCTGTTTCTGAGGGCTGCACATACCCATCGACAGACAGGCTGTCTTCCTAGTTGCTGGTCTGGGCTACAGCTGTGACTAAGGCTGAAATCATTTACTCTTTAGTCAGGTTGGCATGCACCAGTCCTTTGGCTTCGCACACCATGGCCAACTAGTTCTTTGTCAGCTTGCCATGATCCTCTCCTAACATCTTTGCCTGCTATCCCTAACCAAACTAAACTAACAAAAATAAATAGAACTGTTGTGAAAATTAAACTCTGTATGTTTATCTTGTGGCTCCTGAAAGTACACAAACCTTCAGTGATATCTGCTTACAGGATACAGAAGTACAATTAATATCCACACCACTGCTCATCAATTTGTCATGTCCCTCATCTGGGCCAGTAATCAAGGAGCCTCAATCCTCACCACTGACACCGGTGAGGGACGTTCACTTGGAACAAAGATTGATACACACAGTATTTCCAGATGCAGCTTTCTGCACCAAGCACAATTTCCCTTAAGAGCACACAGGGAACACATGCCCATCCTTGGGCTGGGTTCCCCTTGCTCTCTCCAGACTCCAAATAAGACTACACACTGACCACAGCTGTAGAGTTGAATCCTCAGCCAAGTATTCCAAGCCAAGTCCTCTACCACCCACTCTGTGAAAGCAAGGTTCTGAGTCCCTGCTCCAAGTAGCTGACACACACACTCTCTCAGATTTGAGTTTCATACACATACACCTGGAAAAGGCTGGCACAGATTTATGAGCTATGCCCTCTTGGCCCAGACTATAAGGTAGATACTGCCATCAGAACACTCCAAAGCCAGCTGCTCTAAGGATCTTAGCAGGATATCCAATTATACTGAGTAAAATAAATACTAATACAAGTGGTAGTGTTTGACCAGTGCAGCAAGGCTTTCAAGAGCAGCCACAGTGTCACCAAATAAATATAAGTACTTTCAAAGGTTAAAATATTCCCTAAAAGACCAGTCACGATGAACAGTTTAAATATATTTAATAATAAATAATAAAAAAGAACATGAAAATGCTGCATATCTAATTAAAATAAACTCCAGAGTTTCAGCCACAGGAAATATTAAAACTAACAGAGATGGAAAGATTCACACAGATACAGAAAAACAATACTTAACTAATCTCACTATATTTTCTTGACTGATTTCTAAAGAATTACTGTTTCCTACTAACTTAATAAAACAAGGCAAGATGAAGTGAGTGAGTGGTCTTGTCAGTTCCAAAACAGAGTTTCCCAAGACTTCCGTCTCATTTAGTATTAAAACTTAATTTCAGTGCAGCACATATATGTCATAATACACATACATAGAGCTTTGCTAAGATGTGTTACAGCATCTGGAAGCTATGAAACCATTTCATAAATTTCCACCCTTTCAGGGTAGCCATTAGATAACCCCTAAGGATAATACAGTATGATTCTTAGTCCTGGTTTTCACAGACAATTTTGTCTCTGGCTGCAATCAGAACTGTAAGATACAATCTTTATGGCCTAAACCAGGTAATTTAATTTGACTATTTTTCAAAGTTAGCTCAACTGAGATTAACATATTCTCTTCTAGTATCCTGTGTTACAATATATCTATTTCAACAGTTACACTACGGTCTGACATACAGGTGTATTTCTTTTCTGTCCAGCAGGACCCACTGTTGGTACATTTTTATATGCTACAAACTTGAACTACAAAACTATCTTAATATTTCACAACTTACAATTGCCCACAAAATACTGTACCAACCTAGTAATACCCCTATACTTTCACAACTTCTACTCCATTATAACAATCTCACCTCTCTTCGTTCCTCCTGTAAACTTATGACCAAACCCATAAAGGCCCACAACTTAGCTGGTGACTCTCTTTTCACCAATACTGTAGGCAGAGTATGGAATTTGCTGCCTAAAGAGTTAACACTAATCTCATCCCTGCCTCTCTTCAAACAACAAATCAAACTACATTTCCAAAACCACTGGCTCTGTTCTTGTAGTACTCCAGGCTAACTTTCCAAAACCACTGGCTCTGTTCTTGTAGTACTCCAGGCTAACCTCCCTCTCCTTACTCTCTCCTAACCTTTAACCCTTCATTTTGCCTGAAAACTAACGTCTACACTGCTTCCCTTCCCTGCTGTCCTCTTATGCTCTAACCTACATCTACCATCTCTCCCACCTTGTCTTGACTGTCTTTTTTCTTCTCCTCTCTTACTTATGATTCTGGCCTTGTGTCATTTCTTTTCTTTCCTTCATACTCCTTCTACTTCTCTTCCCATCGAGCTTCTAATGTAATCTTCATGGCTGTTGCCTTACTGCATAGCCATATGTTTTAGGTAAACTTGCTTTGAAATCAACAGAACATTGTGTATGAATCTAAATTTTTGAGTTCCTTTAATGTATGCTGATTTTTGATTACTAGTTGATTTAAATGTGTATTTTTTATGTGTAATGTCTTTATTAACAATGTGTCTATCTGTCTTGCTTATGTAATGTGTGGAGCTTTTCTCCCCGGGCCTCTACTGAAAATGGACATATATCCAGCTAGACTAGCCCGGTCAACAAATGTAAAATAAAATAAAATAAATAAATAAATAAATAAAATTTTAACACAAGCAGCTTTACAAATATATTTTTAACACAAGCCCCTGTACAAATCAGTTTTATATACAAATGACATATAATTCTTTACAAAATTCCAGTTAGCTATGCTGGCATGTATGTTGCACATCCACTGCCGTACTTCTCCTGGCATAGCTGGCAATACCTCACATCATCACAGACCTCAGCATTAGAGGACCCAAAAATTGAATAGCTTTCCAAGGAAGAATTAAAAATTTCATTCTTTACATCCCCTGAAATGTTTTGAGACTGCACCTAGGCAACTTTTCTTATAACTGTAACAATATCAGCAGCATCATTGTAAGTGTATTTTAAACAATGAGTAGATACCTGAGACAAAAAATGACTACGCTACACAAAACAGATTTCTGATCAAAAGAAGGAAGAGATGCCAAAGTACTTTTAAAAATCTCACTTATAGCAAGCTAAAACTTTAGTATATGTGCTTAACAGTTGTGAATTCTGAATACAAGTGTTGGAGAAGAATACACGTTTCCCCAAAATTCATCCAAAGCCTTCCTGGTCTTTGACAGAAGATAAGGGATTAGTGTTAACTAAAAGTTTAGCAGTAGTTAAATTCATTAAAGCAACAGCTGCTGGATCAGTTCTGGGAATAGTATAAAAAAAAACTTAAAAGATGGAGGAGCCTTATGTAGTCTATCTGCTCTTTATATGTCATGGAAATTACAGGCAGTGACAAAAACATCCTCCAAGGCAGAAAAAAAAAACGGATGAATGGAGGAGGATTCTGGATACTCTAGTTGATGAAAATCTTAATACCTTCTGAATGACTAAGAAACATTGTTTTCCTCTGAAAGAAATGATTAATTCGGAAATAGTCTCAGAGAAAAAGAATCATTCAAAGGGAGTGACAGAGGCCACAATCTCCTCAGAATCAAAAGAATGAGAAGAAACCACTTCTTCTGTCAATATGTCATCATTTTGAGATACTACCTTATAATCTGGGCAGAAGGGGGCATAGCTATTGAACCTGTGCCAGCTTTGCCGATGAGTGTCTGTTTATTTGTATATAAATCAAATCTCAAAGTGTGTGTGTGTGTGTGTGTGTGTGTGTGTGTGTGTGTGTGTGTGTGTGTGTTTGTGTGTGTGTGTGTGTGTGTGTGTGTGTGTGTGAACTACTTGGACAGGGACACGAATCACTGGTTGGACAGAGAGGGTGCAGGAGGGTTTGGCTTGATCACTTGGCTGAACCCTATAGCTTTGCCAGAGGGGAGTCATATTGGGGATCTGGAGAGAAAGGGAGAAACCAGCCCCAAACTGACTGTGCTCTCTGTGTGCTCTTAAGGGAAATTGCACTTTACTGTGTGTGTACTTGTTATCCTTCCAATGTGCATGTCCTTTACTGGTGTTAGTGATGAGGATTGAGGCTCCTTGACTACTGGGCCAGTGTACAGGCATCACAGGTAGTAAGAAGCTAGTTCCAAAAAAGTGCTACTAATTAATGTAACTGAGACAGTAGAAGACATATGTTACAGTTTTTGTTTCTTTTTAGCATGAATTTTAGAAGAAACAGACTGAGGGTTGCTAGCCATAACCTCCTTAGGAAATGGCTCAAGTTTCCAACTGGTCAGGGAAATATTCTCTTCCACTCCTTCCAGGACAAACAAAAGTATCCTTTTCCTTGCCCACTAATGGTGATCCAACAGCTGCAGAGGACATGTCTAACCCTTGCTCCATGATGGCTGTTAGGACTACACCAGAGGGATTCAAGGAAAAAGAGCATTATGTGGGACTAGCTTTAGACACTCCAGAATCACCCATCTGTAGCTGAGACATGTTAAAAGCCTGTTGTGTTGGGAGGCTGTATAGTTATTTTTCTTGTGTGTGTGTGTGTGTGTGTGTGTGTGTGTGTGTGTGTGTGTGTGTGTGTGTGTGTGTGTGTGGCTGGAAGAAGATAGGAGAGAGGAATCAGTAGTTTGTTCCATGGTCAAACCAAAAAAGGGTTGAAATTCCTGTGTAAGCTTAGAAGCAACAGTCAGTAAAACAGGTAAGCATAAAAAAGTGACCTTTTTCTAAAAAAAAAATATATAAAAAGAACTTAACACACTTACCTCAGTCCTAAAAGTAAATTAAACATGGGTTGCCAAGGAAAATATAGTTTAAAATAACTTTTAATATTTTTTTCAGTTAAAAGTAACCCAGTGCATATATTATTCTTTTCAGTAAAATAAAATGGATGTCCTCCCAAGGGAAACTTATCTGCCTAGCCAAGGAATAGCTTTAGCCAACTGCTGATCTTCTGAAACCTGCAGAAAGAGAGTTCTTTTCAGTGGCAGGAAAACTCTGAAGGACTAAGCACTCAAACCTAGCCTGAGCTGCTAAATGGTTTGAGTGCATGGAAGATGCCCTGAATCTTTGAAAGCTGGATGGCCATTATGCTCTTGACAGGCCATAACCCATATAGCTTAAGCTTCTGAAGCAGTGATCATAATGACGAACATCAACACTTCTCAGTATGCAATGTATGATGTAGCATATTTTATGCTGTTCACTTGATTCTTTGACAAATATCTGAGAGTCTTATGCTCTCAGGAAATAACTGCTCCAATACAAACATCAGCACTTTCAGGCACAATCAACAATAAAGTCACAACTCAGTAAAACTGCCATGTAATGCCAACCTTCCAAGTGCTCAAGATTATGCAGAATATTCTGCATTTAAGGCACATTGCTCACAAAGTTCCACAGTTCTGTATTAAGAGTCCTGGCTCCTCGTTGCACATTCTGATCATATACCACAAAAATAGCCAAGTGGCATACAGGTAATATGAGCCAATCAAAGATTATCAAACTGATGCCATGTGAGCCAAAGAGGAGGAGCATAAAAATACTCATTAAGAGACTTGGTGACAGCTTTCATGACACTGCGATGTGGGGAGCACATTACTTTTCTTTGTGGATTTAAGGCAATAATTGCTTTTTCTCTGGGGGGAGCAACATTAGGATTCAGCAGATTCCTGGCATGGATAATTACTTCAACAGCTGGAAAAATGTGGGGGTCTGCAGCAGTTCATCTTCAAGCATAGATATTGGGATTGTAGAACACAGCAGAAGACTGGTGGAGAGTGGAGACTACAGTACAGTGTGCAAGCCAGTACTCATAAAATTATTTGTGATTTCTTCTGTGGGGAAGCATGTGATGCCCGTGCACTGGTCCAGCAATCAAAGGAGCTTCAGTCCTCACCACTAACACCAGTGAGGGGCATCCACATAGGGGAGGATAACAAATACACACACAGTAAAGTACAATTTCCCTTAACAGCACACAGAGATGACAGTCAGTCTGGGGCTGGTTTCTCCCTTTCTCCCCAGATCCCCAATAAGACTCCCCACTGGCACAGCTGTAGGGTCCAGATCTCAGCCTAGTGGTCAAGCTAAAACCTCCAGCACCCTCTCTGTCCAACCAGTGCTTCGTATCCCTGCCCAAGTAGCTGCCACACACACACTTTGGAATATGAGTTATATACATACACACAGACACTCCTGGGGAAGGCTGGCACAGGTTCTCCAGCTATGCCCCTTCTGTCCAGGCTATAAGGCAGTAATCACCGCCACCAACCACTAATATCTGCTCTAATAAGGCCCTTATCAAAGGGTGTCCAATTATTACTGTGCAATATTATTATTCAACTGGTAAGTGTGACTGAACAGCAAGGCTTATTTGGGGTGGCTTGGACAGTATCACTATATACATGCAATGTACTCTAGAGCTTAAATTATTTCTACACAAAACAGCCACAGTTGAATGGTTTAAAAATATTTAATAATAAATAATAAAAACACAAGACAATCCTTCTTACTACACAGTGCTATTCAAGAGTTCAGAGATCACAGGAAAATGCCTAAAATAATACAGTAGAATAGTTGTGGCATCAATACAGAAAAAAACAACTAGTCTAATCTTCTTATTTCCTAGCTATATCTAAGAGCAAACACAGTTCTAAAATAAACTTACATAGAGAGCAGAGGCAAAATGCTGGTGAGTTGGATGTTCTCAAGACAAATACCAAAATGCTCTGAGTCTCTCTGTCCTTACATTAATAACACAGTGCTACTGACTCATTTTAGATGCCGTCATTTCTCTCTGGTTCCCAGGTTAACAAAAACCCAGAGTGTAGCAGCCTTTTTGATCTTGCACCTAGTCAGGAAGCTACAGAAATAAAAGACATTATACATGCAAATTCTAACAAGGAATTCCTTCATCCAGACATCTTGGCTCCAAGTTTGAGATCAAAGAATTATACAATGCTTGACTTATCAGCTTTCCTCCAGCAGAGTGCAATGTGGTTACATTTTTGACGTTCAACATTTAACACCATTTTCTTCCATTTAAGAGTACAAGCATGTGGCTTATATTAATATTTACAAATGACAGAATTATCTACAAAATTCTATCTGGCTAGGCTGGCAGCCTTCACATATCTTCCCATACCCTCCCCCCGAGAACTCACGCTAGTTTTTCAAGTGACCCTTGAGAAACGTTGCTTGAGAGGGTTAGGTCTATCTGAGTATACCTTACCCCATTCCCTGTCTTGAGAGCCCATCTGCCTTGGCATTGCTACTCCCACTGCAGTGCTGCACTGACATATAATATGCTTGCAACCCTTGTCTCCATCTTAGCAACTTGGCATTTTGCTGGCTGGCTCTGTTTAACCATGTTAGGGGATTGTGATCTGTCACTACCGTGAATTTTCTTCCATACAGATAAGGATGAAGTTTCTGCAGTGCCCACACTATGGTTCACAGGTTCATAGGTTGGTACTAGGCTATTGGCCCTAGGGCCTATGCAAGCCTAGCCATAAAAATTCCCTGGATATTTCATCCCACAATATTTACTTCTCTGGGCCCCTGTCTAGCAGGGTGACTGACATGATCCCTGGGGTGAATTTCCTATCTCCCATCCAGTCATCAAGGTTCCTTTTGAAGAAGGCCAATGAGGCGCTCTGCTTGATATGTATGGGCAGTCTATTCCAGAGTATGGGGAGTCTCTGGGTCAGGAACCTATCCCTCCAGCATGTTTCATTCATTGTGATGACAAGGTTTAGATCCCTGGAGCGTGTGGCTCTGAGGGATTGGGATTTCTTTAAGTGGAACATGTCCAACAGCTCAGGGATTGACATGGCCTTGTATGTTAAGCAGAGATCGCCTCTGAGTAAACAATATGCCACAGAGTATAGCTGGAGTTTTTTTAGATGGTCAGCATATGGCGTCTGCTTTAGGCCTGTGATTCTTTTAGTGAGGTATTTCTGTGGCCTTTCTAGCTGTTGCAGATGTCTTGTGAGGTACATACCAAACAGGGCATTATACTCTATAATGGGTCTAATGGAGGATGAGTACGGTGGGACAATGACCTCCTTTTTTCTGGAGGAAAAGCCCTTAGTGATGATGTGTGCCACATAGAAGGATTTCCTGACTATTGTGGCGATGTGGTTATCGAAAGTGAGACCACTGTCCACCTGTGTCCCTAGGTCTCTCATGACACTTTTGATGTTTAGCATCCTTCCACCTATGTGGTAATTCATGGGTACATGTTTTTTTTCCAAAGGGGATAACTATACATTTCTTGGCATTAAGCTTGAGCCCATGGCTCAAACAATAATCAGCCCTTGCAAGTCTTGAACCCGGGACCCTACACACCATAGCCACAGCAATCTACCAATAAGCCATCAGATCCAGCTTGACTTTTCTTTTCTACAGCTGCATAGCATTCCTCCCTGAGTTAGAGCCTATGACTGAGATAAACCACTGGGTGCTCCTCTCCCTCTGAAGAAATCTGGTTATGCACAGAACCCACCCCATGGTTCAAAGCATCCAACTGCACAACAAATTCTTTGCTGTAATCTGGACTGGCTAACACAGGGGGTCCTCCCAAAGCTTCTTTAAGCTTCTGGAATGCCTGCACACATGCTGGGGTCCACACTACCATATCTGGCCTGTTTTTCTTTGTCAGGTCTGTGAGCAGAGCAGCTATGGTGCTATAACTGGGGACGAACTTTCTGTAGTACCCTGCTGTCCCTAAGAATGCCATCACATGCTTTTTGGTAACAGGTGCAGGCCATGCCTGCTACAACTCCCCACTTTATGTCCCAGTTAGGAGACCTCTGCCAAACCCACCTGAGATTTTCTGAGCTTAATGATCAACCCTGCCGTCTGTAGTCTACCTAGCACCTCTCTGACATGTTGAAGGTGCTCTTGCCAGGAATGGCTGTAGACAGCAAAATCATCTAGGTAAGCAAGGGCAAACCCTCCTGATCCTGCTAGGATATGATTTACCAGTATCTGTAAAGTTGCTGGGGCATTTTCATCCCAAAGGGAATCTTTGTGAACTCATACAAACCAAAAAGAGTCACAAAGGCTGACCTCTATCTAGCACCGGGAGTCAAGGGCACCTGCCAGTAACCCCTGTTAAGATCCATGGTTGTAAGATACTTAGCCCCACCTAGCTGCTCTAGGGCCTCATCTGTCTTAGGCATGGGGTAAGCATCTGACTCTGTGTGACTATTTAATTAGCTGTAGTCCACACTGAACCTAGTGATGCCATCCTTTTTTAGCACCAGCACCACTGGGGAGGCCATGGGACTTTTGGACTCTTGAATTACCCCTACATCCAACATCTCCTGTATCTACTCCCTCAGAGTCTGTTTGATTCTCTCAGGCACCCTATAAGGGACCTACGTAATAGGCCTTTGGGGTCCTGTAGCCACCTGGTGCTACACCAGGTGGGTGCACCCTGGTTTCCCAGTGAACATGTCACCAAACTGCTGTAACACTGCTCACTTGGGTAGGAGATAGCTGCTGGGACATTGCTACCCCTTTTACTGAGGTGTCAGTCCGAGCCTCACTAAGGTTATCAGTCACCAGATCTCCCTCACACTCCTGCAATCCACTGCAAATGCTTAGCACAAGGGCCTCTCTATCATGGCAAGCTTTCATCATGTTAACATGGTGCAATTTGTGCCCCTGCAGTCTGCCTTGCAGTTCTACCATGTAGTAAACATCACTTACCTTCCTTATCACCTTGTAGGGTCCCTCCTAAACTGCTTGCAGCTTGTTGTGTCTGACTGGTATGAGAACCATTACCTACTGCCCTACAGCATACTGTCTAGCTCGAGCATTTCTGTCATACCTTACCTTTTTCTGTTGTTGGGCTTCTGCCAGGTTCTCCTGGGCTAAGCCCATGAGTTTCCTGAGCCTTGTCCTGAGGTTTAGGACATATTCCACCACAGACTCCTTGTGAGATTCACACTCACCATCCCACTCATCTCAAATTAAATCTAGAGGTCCCCTCAACCTATGCCCATACAACAACTCAAAGGGTGAAAAATGTGTGGATTCCTGGGGAACCTCTCCATAAGCAAACAACAGATGGGGAAAATATTTGTCCCACTCCCTCTTAAAATGGTCTGCAAATTCCCGTAGCATGGACTTGACTGTAGAGTTTAACCTCTGAACAAGACCATTAGTCTAGGGATGGTAGGGGGTGGTCTTAAGGTGCTTTACCCCACATTGCTTCCACAGACAAGCCAGCATGTCTGACATGAAATTGGCACCTCTGTCAGTCAGTATTCTTTTTTCCGAAACCTACCCTGCTGAAAATCTCTAACAAAGCATTTGCCACATTTTCTTCCTCAATGGAGGATAAAGCCACTGCCTCAGTCTGTCTTTAAGCATAATCTACTATCACTAGGATATATTTTTTCCCTGTGGAACTTGGGGTACTCAGAGGCCCCACAATATCCATAGCTACCCTATGAAATGGCTCTCCAATCACAGGCAAAGGCATTAAAGGAGCTCTCACCTTGTCTCCTGCCTTGCCTACCTTTTGGCACTGCTCACAGGTCCTGCAGTACCCTGTTACATCTCTGGAAATTCCAGGGCAATAGAAGCTTTGCATAATATGTCTCTTTGTATGTTTTATGTCCATATGACCTGCAAAGGATATATCATGGGCTATGGCTAGAAGCACTAGATGGTAAGCTCTAGGCACTACCAACTGCTGTACCCTCTCACCTTCTAGCCCTCCCTCAGGGGTCCACTCTCTATACAGTAACCCTTTGTCCCAGTATACAGATTCCCCCATCCCTTGAGATTCAGGTGCCTCACTAGCTACCAGCCTCAGGCCTTGCAGTGTAGGGTCTGAGAGCTGAGATTGTCTCAACTCTCTCTTTGTAACCCTTCCCAGCTCCCCTGCCACAGGAAGTCTGGCATCCTCTGACAGTGGTGCCTCACTGTCAGCCTGGGTACTTCTACTCACCTCTTCCTTTGCAGTCACTCTGTCCAAGGGAACATCAGTACCCACAATCAGCTGTGGCTCACCCTCAGTCTCACTGCTATGGAGTAGCACCCTCCCTGAAGTATCCACCTTGCCAGTCCCACCTGCAAGTATGCGGTCTGTCTGGGTCTCCCCCAGGCTACCAGACTCACACGCTTGTCTCGAAGCCTGGCAGCATGTAACTGCATTAACACATAGTACTGCCTCATCAAAATCCTTCCCTATCAGAACATCTGCTGGATGGTAGTTCAGTACAACTGTTGTCTCAAGATAACTTACTATTGGCATTTTGTCATTCACACTTACTGGGTCTCCCACCTTTTGTTCCCCACCTTGCCTCCATGGACATCTATATGCCATGTGGCCCCACTGTTTGCATTCTAAACATTTAACCCTAGGTCCTGGACATGTACCTGGACTTGTGGCTTCCCCTGCTACTGGCAGATTCTGTTGGGGTAGTCTGGGCTGCCCACCATGGGTTCCTTTAGACCCATGAGCAGTACTGGGGGTCCATTTCCTGTGCAGGGATGCCCTGCTTGCTAGGTATAGGTCTCCCTTCTTCCCCAACTCATCTTAAGTAACACATTGTCTATCAGCTAACCAGATCCTCTTGTCCTCAGGCAAAGTGCTAAGGGCATGTTCCCTCACCAAAAGGTCTGCCAGCCCTTCAAAAGTGGTGATCTGACATCTACTCACCCACCTATGAAAATAAGTGTTCAGTTCAGCAACATATTCACACACACTTTCATCTGCCTTGCGTCTATGCTCACAAAATTTTTCCTATATGTTTCACGTGTTAGCTTAACAAATTCTAACAAACAGTTCTTAACAGCAGTATAATTAAAACAGTCAACTTCAAACATTTTGGATAAAACAGTTGCAGCTTTACCATAGAGTAAGGGGGTTAGGAACTGTACGCAGAACCTTTGGTCAATCATACTTTTTACATACCCTCTCAAACATATGAATGAAACTATCAAAATTATCCCCCTCTGTAAACTGTGGAAGAAATTTACTGACCTTTTGTGCTTCTGGGGTCCAGTTACTCCCTTCCCCATTACCTCCATGACTCTGGCAAAGAGTCAGCATCTCCTTTTCGTACTGCCTCTGCCTTTTCTTCTCCTCAGCTTCCAGGCATAGAAGTTTTTCATTCTCCTCAGCCTGAAGGTGCCTCAGTCTCTCTGCTGCTTCTGTTTCCAAATGCCTGACTTCCAACTCAAGTCTCTTTAGCTCCAGATGGATTTTTAAGTCCTCTGCAGAAAGGTTGAGCTGTCCATTCTCTGAGTGTTGTACACCTCCACTGCTAGTTGCTGTTTTCTGATGCAGCTGTGACGAAAGCTGCAATCATGTCTGCCTTAGTCAGGTTTCTGTGCACCAGTCCCCTAGCCTGGCACATCTCAGCCAGCTGGCTCCTTGTCAGCTTTTGTACTCCTCTGTTGACATGATTGCCTGCTCTCCCTGACTAACTAAGCTAACAAAAGAAATAAAACAATTGTGATCTGAACTCTGAGTATTCAATGAGTGGCTGATTTAGAGTACAAAAACAGCTTTAGTGATCACTGTATACAAGGTACAGGAATTCACTATCCATACCACTACAAGCCAATTACTATGTGCCAACCAATTAATATGTGGTGTGGATATCCCAGTACTGCCAAACAGTTAATATGTAATGCCCGTGCACTGGCCCAGCAGTCAAGGAGCCTCAATCCTCACCACTAACACCAGTGAGGGGTGTCCACATAGGGGAGGATAACACATACACACACAGTAAAGTAAAATTTCCCTTAAGAGCACACAGATATCACAGTCAGTCTGGGGCTGGTTTCTGCCTTTCTCTCCAGATTCCCAATAAGACTCCCCACTGGCACAGCTATAGGGTCCAGATCGCAGCCTAGTGGTCAAGCTAAAACCTCCAGCAACCTCTCTGTCCAACTAGTGCTTTGTGTCCATGCCCAAGTAGCTCACACACACACACACACACACACACACACACACACACACACACACACACACACACACACACACACACACACACACACACACACACACACACACACACACACACACTCACACACATGCACATACATACATAAACATACACACACACACACACACACACGCACACACACACACACACACACACACACACACACACACACACACACACACACACACACACACACACACACACACACACACACACACACACACACACACACACACACACACACACACACACACTTTGGGATATGAGTTATATACAAATGCACAGGCACTCCTGGGGAAGGCTGGCACAGGTTCTCCAGTTATGCCCCTTCTGTCCAGGCTATTATTAACTAACCCTAATCCCTAAACCACCACAACAGAGTCCACCAGTAAGAGGCAAAGCCAGTAGTTCAGGTACACAGCCAAGAACAAGGGTTAGAGGATTTAAATGTAACCAGTGGGGCCATGTAGCATACAGATGTCCACTGAGGCAAGGTGAGGAACAAAAGGTGGGGGAGCCAGCAAGTGGGTAACAGTATGCCAGTACTAAGTTGTCTGGAGACAGCAGGGGTACCAAACTATCACTGGAGTTTGTATCCTATCTTAGTGGATGGAAAACAGGCCACTGCTAAGAGAGACACAGCTTCTGTCATAACCATTGTGGAGCCTGTAGTGGTTAAAGAGGAGCAGTACTTGCTTGGGCAGTCCACTCCAGTCAGAGCTTTAGGAGACACACCACTCCAAATACCTTTGGGCAGGGTTCACTTTGAGTGGAAGGGTGGAAAGGGAAGCAAGCAAGTAGGTGTATTTGAGGATATCCTTGCAGATGTCTTGATAGGGAATGATTTTGATAATGAAGTACCTTCTATGCATGCAGTTACACACAGTCAGGCTTAGAGACAGGCATGTGGAGCTGGTGGCCTGGAGGAAACCCAGACAGACTCCACACCTAAAGCTAGAGCTGGGGAGGTGGCTATTTCAGGAGGGAGTTACCCTGTAGCAGTGAGCCTGAAAGTGAGTCACAGCTGCTGGTAGGTATGGATGTTCCCTTAGTTAAAGTGACTGCAAGAGTGAGGTGAGTGGTAGTACCCAGGCTGACAGTGAGGCACTGCTGTCAGAGGATTCCAGACTTCCTGTGGAAGCAGAGCTGGGAAGGGTCACAATGGTAGAGTTGAGACAGGCTCAGCTCTCTAAACTTACACTATGCGGCTTGAGGGAGGCAGCTAGGGAGGCACCACTTCTCAAGCAAAAGGGGAGTTTGTATTCTGGAACAAAGGGTTACTGTACAGAGAGTGGACCCCTGATGGAGGGCTAGAGGGTGAGGTAATGCAACAGTTGGTATTGCCCAGAGCCTACCATCTGGCACATCTAGCTATAGCCCATGACATTTCTTTTGCAGGTCATATGGGTATAAAGTGTACCAAGAGATGTATTATGCAGAACTTTTATTGGCCTGGGATTGCAAGGGATGTAACAGGGTACTGCAGAACCTGTGAGCAATGCCAAAAAGTAGGCAATGCAGGAGACAAGGTCAAAGCTCCTTTGATGCCTTTGTCTGTGACAAGGAGCCATTTCAGAGGGTAGCTATGGATATTATGGGGCCTCTGAATACCCTATGTTCCACAAGGAAGAAGTAAATCCTGGTGGTAGTAGATTATGCTACTAGATACCCTAAGGTGGTGGCTCTGTCCTCCATTAAAGCAGAAAAGGTGGCAAATGCTGTGTTAGAGAGTTTTGGCATGGTAGATTTCCCGAGAGAAATACCAACTGAAAGAGGTGCCAATTTCATGTCAGACCTGGCTTGTCTGTGGGACTGCTGTGGGGTGAAGCACTTAAAGATCACCCCCTATCTCCCCCAGACTTATGGTCATGTGGTGAGGTGAAACTCTACACTAAAGACCATGCTACGGGTATTTGCAGACCAGTTTAAGAGATAGTGGGACAAATATTTGTCCCATCTGCTGTTTGCATGCAGAGTTACCCTAGGAATCCACAGGTTTTTCACCCCTTGATTTGCTCTATGAGCATTCGGTGAGGGGGCCTTTAGATTTGATTCATGATGAGTGGGAGGCTGAGTGTGAATCCCACAAGGAATCTGTTGTGGCATATTTTCCTAACCTAAGGACAAGGTTCAGGGAACTCATGGGCTTGGCCGAGGATAACCTGGCTGGAGCCCAACAGCAGAAAAAGGTCTGGTATGACAGGAATGCTGGAGCCCGAGAGTATGCTGTGTGACCACAGGTTATGTTGCTCATTCCTGTCAGGCACATTAAGCTGCAGGCAGCTTGGGAGGGAGCCTTTGAAATGGTAATGAAAGTAAGTGATGTCAACAACTTGAGAAACCTGTTAGGCAGGAGGCAGGTGCACAAATTATACCATGTTAAGACGATGAAACCTTACCATGATAGGGAAGCCCTAGTGCTGACTATTTGCAGTGGGTGGCAGGAGGAGTCTGAGTGGAATCTATGTCTGCATCAAGCTAGTCAGCAAAATGCCAAGTTATTAAGGTGGAGCCTAGGGTTGCAGGCATATGAAATGAGAGTTGTGCACCAAAGTGTGGTCAGCAATGCCGATGTAGATGAGTTCTCAAGACAGGGTATGGGTGAATGTATTCCCACACAGGCTCATTCTTCTCAAGCAATGTTTTTCCAGGGTCACTTGAGAAACTAGATTGAGTCTTCAAAGGGGGGGGGGGGTTGTGATGATGTGAAGTACTGCCACCTATGCCAGGAGAAGTAGGGACAGTTAATGTGTAATATATATGCCAGCATAGCTAGCTGGAGTTTTGTAAATAATTTTATGTAATTTGTATATCAAACTGATTTGTACAGGGGCTTGTGTGGAAAATGTATTTGCAAAAATGCTAGTGTTAAAAATGTACCAACAGTGAGTCCTGACGGACAGAAAAGAAATACACCTGTATGTCAGACTGTATTGTAACTGTTGAAATGAATATATTGTAACACGGGATACTAGAAGAGAAGAAGTTAATCTCAGACGAGTTAACTTTGAAAAATAGTCTGAAATTAAATCATCTAGTTTAGGCCATAAAGATTGTATCTTACAGTTCTGACTGCAGTCAGAAACAAAATTTCTGGGAAAACTAGGACTAGGAATCCTACATGATTGTCCTTAGGGATGAACTAATTGTTACCCTGGAAGGGTGGAAGTTTTTGAAATGGTTTTATAGCTTCCAGATGCTGTTACACATCTTAATAATGCTCTACATGTGTATTATGACACATGTATGCTAGATTCTGGTTCGGTTTCCAATAAATGGGTCAGTGTGGGAACCAGAGGTAGATGACCAGATGTATGCGATGTAATTCTGTCATCCAGCACTGAAATGATGTTTTAATACACTATGAGACAGAAGTCTCATGGCATTCTGTTTTCAAACTGACAAGACCACTTACCCAATTCATCTTGCCTTGCTTTATTAAGTAAGTAGGAAAGAGTAATTCCTTAGATCGGTCAGGAAAATATAGTGAGATCAGTGAAGTATTGTTTTTCTTTATCTGTCATGATGATTCTAGTTGGTTATGCTCATTCTTCATTATTTGATTTCCAGCTGTGGCTCAGGTCTCACAGTGCTCATGTTCAAACAATCGTTTGCTCTGAGAACTATATCTGGGGTATGTACAACCTGCAAAGACCATGTCCAGAGTTCTTACTACAGCTGGGTTGTATGCCATTGCCTGTAAATCTGGATTGTCATCATTAACCGTCTGTAGGAGCTGATTTATGATGGGATTAGTATGCCATTGCCAACAGCATACAGATCTCTACAATTGACCATCTCAACATTACCTGGCAAAATCAGTGTGAACCTCACCATAAAATAAGCCAAAAGAGACTAATTTCTCAACTATTTCCCTTCTCTCCAAGCCAAGTGAGAACATCAAATACAACGAATGTTTATATTTATGCATAGGAGTTGTAACTACCTAAGTGAAACCAAAACTGTCTTACAGATTGTGCTGTCCATTTCAAATTACTTTGCTCCCCTCATCACTTCATGTATTAAAATCTCCCAGAATTTGTCATCTAGCTAAAAAAAACTTCCAAGTTACTGACTGTCTGGTGCACACGGAAACATGTGCAGTTCACCTGATCTATGGACACTCCAAATGACAGTGGTTCTTATATTCATCGGAGTCATCTCACGATTAGATGCAATTCATATGGCCATACTACAGTCAATACTACCTTGCTTTGGGCTGTGGATATTATGGAGACCTGCAGAAACTGAAAGGCCAAAACAGGGTTCAAAGTTATTGCCTATATATGGAGAGAGAAACTACTGAAGGGATCAGTACAAATATTCTTTTGTGGAACTTGGACATACAAAATGGATGTCAGTATCTAAAATATAAACAGAATGCTCTGCCATCATTACAGACGCTAAAAATTTCTGTAGAGAGCAGTGCACAACAGATTAAATAAAGGACAGTAGCCATGAGATCTGAAAGGATTACAGAGATTTCTGTTTCAGTCAAGTAAGCCAAGTTCAGAACACAAAACACAGCTGCAAATGCAACTAAGAGATTAAGTGATAAATGTATCATCTAAACATGTAAAGCATTGGAGAAGTATATAAAAGTACTTTAAGTACACTAGAACCCATTGAGAAGTGACTAGGTAAAGTGATCATGTCACTGAGGATACTTTCATCCATATAATTAATCTTTGGATAAATGACCACATCCAGTGACCAACTGCTTATAAAAGAAGTGAACAGCCCTGTAAGCAGCAATTATATAACCTGTGAAAGCCATTTTCTCATAAAAATGAACATGAATTATGGCCATATTAAAATGTGCTGTTCTATTTATTTATTGATTGATTTATTGCTTAATTTTCTGGGAAAGTCCAATTGGACACAGCGCCCATTTTCAGTTGAGGCCCAGGGATAAAGGCTCCAAAGTAGAAGTAACAGGAATAGAGACAGTGACACTAACATCTAAAAGATGATCATATACAATAGTCTTCGCAATGTTTTTCAGAAGAGGAAGAACTACATTTCAAATCTGATAAAGCATACAGACAGTCACATTGTTGCTATTTTCTATACTTCTTCTTTCGGTTGCTCCCATTTGGGGTCGTCACAGCGGATCATTTGTTTCCATTTCTTCCTGTCCTCTGCATCTTTTCTCTGTCACACCAACCACCTGCATGTCCTCTCTCAACAAATCCATAAACCTTATCTTAGGCCTTCCTCTTTTCCTGTTACCTGGCAGCTTCATCCTTTGCATCTTTTTCCCAATATACTCTGCATCCCTCCTCAGCACATGTCCAAACCAACGTAATCTTGCCTCTCTGGCTTTGTCTCCAAACCTTCCAACCTGGGCTGACCCTCTAATATACTTATTCCTAATCCTGTCCACCCTTGTCACACCTAGTGCAAATCTTAACATCTTCAACTCTGCCACGTCAAGCTCTGACTCCTGCCTTTTTGTCAGTGCTACTGTCTCCAACCCATATAACATAGCTGGTCTCACTACCCTCTTGTAGACCTTCCCTTTCACTCTTACTGGTACTCGTCTGTCACAAATCACTCCTGACACTCTTCTCCACCCACTCCATCCTGCCTGTACTCTCTTCTTCACCTCTCTTCCACACTCACCATTATTCTGAACTGTTGATCCCATTTACTTAAACTCATCCACCTTCGCAACCTCTACTCCCTGCATCCTCATCATTCCTCTGTCCTCCCTCTCATTCACACACACATATTCTGTCTTAGTCCTGCTAACCTTCATTCCTCTTCTCTCTAGAGCATATCTCAACCTCTCCAGGGTCTCCTCCACCTGTTCCCTACTCTCACTACAGATCATAATGTCAGCTGCAAACATCATACTCCACAGGGACTCCTGTCTGATCTCGTCTGTCAACCTGTCCATCACAATTGTAAATAAGAAAGGGCTCAGAGCTGATCCTTGATGTAATCCCACCTCCACCTTAAATGCCTCCATCACTCCCACTGCAGACCTCACCGCTGTCACACTACCCTCGTACATATCCTGTACCACTCTTACATACTTCTCTGACATGCCCGACTTCCTCATACAGTACCACAACTCCTCTCTAGGCATCCTGTCATATGCTTTCTCTAAGTCCATAAAGACGCAATGCAACTCCTTCTGACCTTCTCTGTACTTCTCCATCAACACTCTCAGAGCAAACATAGCGTCTGTAGTGCTCTTTCCTGGCATGAAACCATACTGCTGATCACTAATCATCACCTCCCTTCTTAACCTAGCTTCCACTACTCCTTCCCATAACTTCATGCTGTGACTGATCAGTTTAATCCCTCTGTAGAAACTACAGCTCTGCACATCACCCTTATTCTTAAAAATCAGTACCAAAACACTTGTTCTCCATTCCTCAGGCATCCCCTCCCTTTCCAAGATTTCATTAAACAATCTTGTTAAAAACTCCATTGCCATTTCACCTAAATACCTTCATCATGCTTCCACACTTATGTCATCTGGACCAACAGCCTTTCCATTCTTCATCCTCTTCATAGCTATCCTTACTTCCTCCTTGCTAATCCACTGCACTTCATGATTCACTATCCACACATCATCCAACCTTCTCTCCCTCTCATTCTCTTCATTCATCAGCCCCTCAAAGTACTCTTTCCATCTGCTCAACACACTCTCCTCGCTTGTAAGTATGTTTCCCTCATTATCCTTTATCACCTTTACTTGCTGTACATCTTTCCTAGCTCAGTCCCTCTGTCTAGCCAAACAGTACAGGTCCTTTTCTCCCTCCTTAGTGTCCATCCTTTCATGCAGCTCTTCATACGCCTTATCCTTAGCCTTCGCCACCTCTCTCTTTACCACGCACCTCATCCCCTTATACTTCTGTCTACTTTCTTCATCTCTCTGACAATCCTACTTCTTTTTCGCCAACCTCTTTCTCTGTGTACTCTCCTGTACTTTCTCATTCCACCACCAGGTCTCCTTGTCCTCCTTCCTCTTTCCAGATGTCACACCAAGCACCTTTCTAGCCATCTCCCTTACTAGCTCTGCTGTAGTTACCCAGCTATTTGGTCACTCTTCACTGCCACCCAGTGCCTGTCTTAACTCTTCCCTGGACTCCACCTCACAATTACCCTTTTTCAATTTCAACCATTTCATCCTTGGTGCTGACCTCACACTCCTCCTCTTCTTGATCACCAATGTCATCCTACAAACCACCATCCTATGCTGCCTAACTACACTTTCCCCTGCCACCACTTTACAGTTTCCAGTCTCCTTCAGACTGGCCCTTCTACATAAGATATAATCCACCTGTGTGCATCTTCCTCCACTCTTGTATGTAACCCTATGCTCCTCCCTCTTGCTAAAATATGTATTCACCACAGCCATGTCCATCCTTTTCCCAAAACCCACTACCATCTGACCTTCTGCATTCTTTTGCTTAACACCATACCTACCCATCACTTCCTCATACCCTCTGTTCCCTTCACTAACATGCCCATTGAAATCTGCTCCAGTCACCACTCTCTCACCCTTGGATAAAGTCATCACCACTTCATCCAACTCACTCCAAAATTTTTCTTTCTCATTCATCGCACACTCAACTTGTGGAGCATATGCACTAACAACATTCATCATTACACCATAAATTTCCAGCTTCATAAACATCACTCTATCCGAGATTTTTTTCACCTCCAAAACACTCTTAGAAAACTGTTCCTTCAGGATAACCCCTATGCCATTTCTCCTCCCATCCACACCATGATAAAACAATTTGAACCCGACTCCGATACACCTAGCTTTGCTCCGCTTCCATCTGGTCTCTTGCACACACAATATACCAACCTTCCTTCTGTCAATCATATCAGCTAGCTATCTCCCTATAACAGTCATACTGACAACATTCAAAGTTCCGACCCTCACTACCACAGTCCTCGCCTTTACCTGCCTTCGGGCATGCCTTCCCCTTCCAATTTCTGCCAGCATCCTGTTGGCCCACAGTACTGGTGGCGGTGGTTGTTAACCCGGGCCTCAACCGATCCAGTATGTATATCTGTATTGTTGTCCACATGTATGATCTGGCAAAATTTTACGCCGGATGCCCTTCCTGACGCAACCCTCCCCATTTATCTGGGCTTGGGACCAGCACAAAGAAATGCACTGGCTTGTGCATCCCTATACAAAGCAGTATATCTTACAAGAGATACAGCAGTGAAGCAGCGAGAAGTGTGAGACAGAAGACAAGGGTATTTGATGGTGAAGGAGTATATCAAATGGGGGTGGGAGTTACAGTACAGCAGGAGGAAGATAAAGAGGGAGTTGAGCAGCGAAGAGGTTGAAGAGCAATGATGTGCTAATCCGGTGTAGCATATAGGCAGATCCAAGAGTTGAGAAAGTGAGAATTTAATTATAGTTTGAATGACTTTAGTGAGCAGTCCTACTACTGCTAAGGGGATGGAGTTCCAGGTTTTTGGCACCTGATGGAAGTAGAGGGAACAGCCTGCAGTGTTATTAGGTTTTGATATATGTAGAAGGTCTTCGTCAGAAGAGCACAAACTTCTGGGTGGGTTGTATGGTTATAGAAGGTAGGCTAGAGATGGACAGTCATTTGGTTTGTTTATTAGATTGTGAATAATAGGGAGTTTGGAGTATGTGAGTTGTGTGAGGTAACTCAAGCCATTGGATTTCTGTGTGAGCCAAACAGTGGTGTGCTCTATGGGGAGACTGGCTGCAAATTGTGGGACCTTGTTTTAGCATTGCTCAAGTTTGTTTAATTGAGTTAATTATAAACTATACAACTGCACATAGACAGATCTAACTGGTATCACGTATGTGCACATTGCCTATGTATTTAGGTCACTGGAGAAAAAAAAGTTTTCTGCTGGGTTATGATGATGATGATGTGCAACTTTCCTGAACTACATGTGTCGGTCAGTTACTCTAGTTCTACATAGACCATAGGAACAGTCAGTTACTTTAGTTTTACTTAGGCCATAGGACCAGTCAGTTACTCTAGTTCTACATAGAACATAGGACCAGTCAGTTACTTTAGTTTTACTTAGGCCATAAGACCAGTCAGTTATTCTAGTTCTACATAGAACATAGGGCCAGTCAGTTACTCTAGTTCTACATAGACCATAGGACCAGTCAGTTACTCTAGTTATACATAGACGACAGGACCAGTCAGTTACTCTAGTTTTACTTAGGCCATAGGACCAGTCAGTTACTCTACTTATACACAGACCATAGCACCAGTCAGTTACTTTAGTTTTACTTAGGCCATAGGCCCAGTCAGTTACTCTAGTTATACATAGTCCATAGCACCAGTCAGTTACTCTAGTTTTACTTAGGCCATAGTAGCAGTCAGCTACTCTAATTATACATAAGGCACAGGAAATGTTTTACAGCTTACTAAATAAAAATCACCACAATACTTTCATTTTCAATTTGAAGTGAGTACTCATATGAGAACAGATACTATTAAACCTTACTTTTTCTGCAGCAGTAGTGCTTTTACAAAAGTTGGCATTTGCAAATCAGTGGCTATGGAACTACCAATGTACATACAGTATGTCTAACACTGTCTTTAGTTAATGTGGTTTTACACTGATGAACAAAAATGCCAGTACAGCAGACTGAAAATCAACTGATGAAAATTCACCAGCTTTTTCTCTGACAAATTGCAATACAGTGGGGATCAGGGAATATACCTTTCCCCACTGTAGTCTGATTGCATAGATGGTATATATAATTAACAGGGAGTGTAGGGAATGCAGGGATGCTTGCCCACTACAAACAAAATTGTTTTGTCTTTTCAATCCTTTGTGAATCGATGTTTAAGGCACCAATAGTTATATGTGAATCTTTGGCAGATCGACAATGTCCTTGTTCGATGCAAGGCTATGATTCCTCTGTGAAATTGCCGTATGGTGACCATTTCAATACCGCTGATCATGTCATTTGTTTAAATTTTAACATTTTCTATTACTGAAGATTTCTCTTAATGCCTGTTTGTCTGAGGTTTTTGGTGGAAAATAGTCCATAGACTAGTCTACTAATACTCTTAACAGAGTAAATAAATAAACATTTACTGTTACCTTATTTTACATTTTCACTATTTGTTTTGCCTTCTGTAGTCTTTTAGGACTGATTTAAAGTAATTTTAGTGTGGATAGTAACCTGTCATTAGCAATCCACTCATAGCTGCTTTTGTTTTAGGCATATCACAAACCATTACACAGGTCTGTTGTATATTTAAGCAATAACCCACGCCTGGTTGTGGGTAATGCTGGATTTACCCACGGTTGGTGTGCTTTGGTCATGAGGGAAAGCCCGAGTGGCCAAACAAAGACAACCGTGGATAAATCCAGCATTACCCACACCCAGAAGTGGGTTATTGCTATTATACAATGACACTATTTAAGAAAAAAAATACTTAGTTTTCTTAAATAATGGCATTGTATAATGCCTCCTTGCTGTCCTTCTGCAGCTGTCCAGTATTCTGCTGCATTTCTGATGTACTGCGCATGCTTATGGTTACGCAGTACATCAGAACTGTGTATGGAAGCAACGGAGAAAGGAAGATCTCCATTGCTTTTAAAAACTTGTCTTGCTATGTTAAAAGAGTTTAACATAGCGAGATAACAGCAACGGAGCTCTTCCATTCTCCGTTGTTGTCCAAAAAAGAAGACTTATACTAATGGAAAAAGTCCGGGCGACCGGACTTTTTCCCATTAGTATAAGTCTGATTTACAATGTGCACGCTGACCAATCAGCATGCACGTTTTGGAATATTAATGGGGGGTCATTGTATAATTACCTAGAATTACTCTTAAGACCAACACTGGGTAGTCACTTAGGTAATAACTGCTGCAAGGGGAGTGTCATTGTCTAGAAATATACTGCCTTGACCAACCTTAACGTAGTATTGCTTTACTACTATCCATATCCATAACTGCATTTGTGCTGTATTTGCAAGTGAACACTACCTTGAGTTGTACTCCTATCTCATTATACTGGATAATTATTTACTGTTTTGTGAATACATTTTTTTTTCTTCTTGGTCATGTCTGAAAGTACTTCAGAACTCTAGTGGGATCACTTTATCAAGCTTGTTACCAAATGAGTGAATGAATGAATGAATGCATGGACAAAAATAAAATTGCCATATTCTAGTACCAATAAGTTAGCCAGTATCCATCTGTTAAAAACATTACACACACACATATAAAACCTTATTGATAAAACAGATAACACTAGAGAATCATTATAAGAATACAGTAATGGGTGAAAAAGGCCGATGTATAGAATCTTGCTTTAACATGTTTTTCCTTATAGGGTTGTAGCCGAAAATGATTTTCTTCCTAACCTAATAAAGAAAGCTATTGAAGTCAAGGATATTAATCACAAGGGACAAGGTGAGGTCCTTTTATTTTTATCTAAAAGATACTTTTGTTATACTTGGTGTTTAGAAAAGCAAATTGTGTGTAATTTATATATTTTCTTTTGGATTTGTTTACTGAATGTGGATTGGATGGAAATTCATGCAGTATAAAAAGTTGCATCGTAAGAATTGTTATAATATCTTTATCAATGCAAAAATAAGTTTGCCTGTCACATCTTGGTGTTTTTTCAAATATTTGGTTTCATTTACAGCACCAAACTGGGCTCAGAACAATTATATTTGTGAGGAATGCTTGCATGAGCAGTGAGTAGACAATAATCATTGATTTTTCAAGCAACATTGTCCATCATTTGTCAAAAAGCAATCTTTCTGGACAATAGCATTAATTGGGTTGCTTGGTTGCCTGAACTTTGGATAGTTGTCAAGAGTAGACTAGAGTAGCCTGACAACCAAAAATATCAGCACTGCAGATTTCTGAGGTTTTCATGCTTTGATGAGGTACATAGCTAAGCAGTATCAAAGTGCATGTTTTAATAACAGTAGTAGAATAGCAAATGGCAGTGTGAACATCCACAGATAATCAGTAAAGAACCTTTTGTGACATAATACTAGCTAATAACGGTCATAAGTCATTGATGTGGAATATTCATTTACAGATAGTGAAATGTGAAAGACAGCTTTTGTGCTTTTTGACAGTTTCTGCCTAGATATTCTGCTTTGCTGCTTCCTGCTGACTGACCATAAAATAACCTCAAATGTTAAATTAAATAATTAAACTTGCAACTTCTTGATTGAAAATAGCAAAGTGGCCTGTGTCCTTAGTGTATTTGTTAGACAACATCACTGATTAACTCTTTCCTCAGCATTTAAGAAGTTATTTGCTTTATGAACTCATGGAGTAACTGAATCCGTCAACTGCATGACCACGATTACATGTATGCAGGTGACATTACAGCTGACAGTACTGCACCATTTAAATATAAATGTTGCTAGTGTACATGTCATTCCAGTCTGCATATCTTATATTTCAAAATACCAATGCGCTGTGCATTTCTGAAATGACATTCAGTTGTTAGTTATATTCTATGTTATTATTTATCTTACTTTTAAGGGTATGCAGTGTATACATACTATTATTCCTGTTTCAGTCAAAAGGTAATGGGAAGACATATGTATGGCGCCAAAGTATGCAACAAATTCCACAAGGTTTAGGACTGTTGCCTGAAACTATTTCTACATGTATTTTTATACCCCAAGCAAACTTCAAAGAATTGTTCTTGGGTAGGATAGCAAATGATGGAGGTGAAATGAAGAAGAAAGATACAACTGGAAACATGGTTTTTGGGAGTATAATGAGGTGGCAGATTTTATAAACTCTCAGCAGGGTACTGTGTCAGAAGTATTGGGGTAGTAAGTGGCTGTAACTAAGAAAATTATTCTTTTGAGCTAGGACACATGATCTATATTGTCTAGATATAGTAAGGCCTTATTAAGTGTAATTCTATTTGCTACCAAAAAAAATAATTACTAGAAGATGGAAACCAAAATCTAAACCAACTGTATTTGAAGTACTGAATATTGTAACATAGATAAAAGAACTGGACGTTGGATCTTTAGAAAAGGGAAGGAGCAAATTACATGGAATTGGATGGAATTTGTGGAAACAATACATGCAAAATAATGCTCAGGAGGAGGAGCAAGTTTAAAGGCAAGGCAGGAATGGAGCAATTTATATAATTTTATACTAAGTGACACTTGTTATTAAAGAAAAAATCATATCAGTGATGTAGAATGTATGTAAATGAAAAACATGCCAATATGGTTTGTTTTATTTTCTATTACCTCAATAAAAAAATTCTACCAAAAGCCACTAAATAACCCCCACTCCAACACCCAAAAATTCTGGCATACAGTCAGCAAACTATTATATCCAGGCAGTCCTTCTACACCAAACCCTTGCCCCAACAGCTCTGCCATTGATATTGCCACATGTCCTAACTACTTCATTGACTCAATCCACAACTTAACCAAGCAAGATAATAGTACTTACCCTACTATCTCTCCTTCTCCATCTACCCACACAACCTCCTTCTCTCTTAAGCCTGCCCCTATAGCTTATATTAAATCACTTCTTAGCAAACTTAGAATATGCTCACCATCCACTGATAACCTCCTTTATTCCTTAAACTTGCTGCAAATTCCTTTGCATATTCTGTCTACTTATTAATCAGTAGATTAATCTGTGAAAACACAGTCCCAGAAATCTGGAAGAAATTCTATGTCATGCCCTTACATAAAGGTGGAAATTCTACTGACCCCTCTATAGCCATTCTTTCTCCCCTATCAAATATACTTGAAAAGAGAATTCATAAGCAGCTCCTTGATCATCTTCTACAAGAAAATATCCTTACCTCTGCCTAACATGGCTTTCACCCTAACCACAGCACATCTACTGCACTAATATCTTTCACATAGCCTATTGAGAAATCTCGTGACAACGATAAGTTAGTCTCCTGTCTTTTCCTGGACTTCTCTAAGGCCTTTGACACTGTTTCCTACAAAGTATTGTGTCTAAACTAACTACCCTTAATCTCTCCAACTCTGCAATTTGCTGGTTCTCTGGCTACCTCTTCAACAGATTTCAGTCCGTTAAATGGCTCTCTGCCTCTTGCCCCTTCCTTCCAGTCCAAACAAGGGTTCTCCAAGTTTCCATTCTTGGACCTCTACTATTCAACATTTTTACTAACTGCCTCTACATGTCCTGTCCACACTTCCCTTTAATACAATATGCTGATGACTCTACAATTATCTCTTGCTCCAACAATCTCTCCCACCTTCTCACCCTTACCCAAGAATCACGCCACTTAGTTGAAAAATGGCTAACAGCTAACCAACTCTTGCTTAACCCTAAGAAAACCAAACTCCTCCTCTTCCTCCCAAAATCTCTCCAACAACACAAGACAACCTTCACTGTCACCTCCATGAATAAAACAACTATCTTGGTAGAACCTCATACAGAACTACTAGGAGTCACAACTGATGATCAACTAAAATTCAGTCTCCACATTCAACAGTGCATTGAAAAGATTCATCAAAAACTGGGCTTACTCTACAGACACAAAAAAATCCTCACAAATGAATCTAAACTCTCTCTCACACAAGCTTCCCTACTTCCCACCCTATTTTACACCATCCCAATCCTCACTACAATCCAACCTTATGTCAAAATTGGAATTCACATATAATAAAATTGCTGGATTTACTGCAAATCAACCCTATCACTCACACCACTATCTATCTTTGAAAAGCCTACAGTGGCTAGAATTCTACCAACAACTCTTGCTACCTCAGCTGCACCTGACTCACTTCATCCTAAAACAACTCTCCTCCTGTTTTGCTCTCTAAACCCTCAACTGTCTTTATACTCCCAATTGTACACTCCAAAGCTCTGACCAACACCTCTTAGAAATGTATAAGCCTAATAGAAACATAGGCAAACTCCTCTGCAATCACTGTACAGTCATCTGCTGCAAATTAATAGAATAATCTGCTCTATGTTTAAGAACAATCTCTAACACAAACTGGTTCAAAAAATCTCTAAAAAGCAGCTTACTAAACTCATGGTCCTGCTTATGCCCTGACTCAATTTAAACAACCCTCCCCTCCAATACACCTAACCTCTCCTTACCCTTAATGATACTCAACATTTCTTCTGGCATCTATCTCCAAACATATCATCTCTATCTGTTCCCTTCCTCTATATAAATCCTACTCTAACTCCTAACAATAGGCTTGTATAAATGTTACAGTTTACCCTGAGCATATTTCTTGTTAAATTCTTGTATGTAATTTGTATGTAATTACTTTATTCTCTGTTTATTATGTCATGGTATTTCTTGTATGTATCTTTTTTTTTATTTATACAACTGGAGCTATTCTCCTTGGGCCGCTGCTAAAAAAAGGCTGTTGTCCAGTCAGACTAACCAGGTCAACAAATGTCAAAATAAAAAAATAAATAAATGTATTTATGTCTATGTTTTAAGTGATATTTTAATAAAGACATTTAAAAAAAAAACTATGTTGTCTTCATACTAACATAGCATTTAAACTGCTGCATGTCCCGGATATACTGGTATGGTGCCATATTTATTTATTGATTGACTGACATTTGATTACCTGGAAAGTCTGACTGGATAAGATTTCATTTTCGGCAGACGCCTAGGGAGAAAAGCTCCAAAGTATTGCAAAATATTTTAAGAATAATACTTTTACAATATTTAAAAATAACACAAAAAACAAATATAGTTTAAATTATTATACCAAATTTGGCATAATATGAAAACATTGGTTAAGAATAAATATAGGAAGCATGGCAATGATTTAATAGAGAAATTTTAGCCAGTTTATAGAGAAATTAAAGGTAAGTTAGTATAATACAAACCGGCATTGCAATATGAAGTAAGAGTAAAGCAGGCCCATGGCATATTTAGATAGAAAGCCGGGGCAGAGAAGTTGACAGAAGTAAGGAATTGATTAAAGAAGGGATAGTAAGGAGATATAAGGTATGGATAGATATTTTTCCACATTTAGGGATATAGTTTATCCTTATGTCTAAAACTCAGCTTTGTGTCTGCATGTGACTCTGTATCTCTGTAGTGAGAGGAACTGGAAGACAGAGACCATAAGCACAATACATAGCAAGCCCTAGAAAGACAGTAAGTGAGCATAGCTTTAACACCTTTATTTTATTCCCTGTAGCTGTTAATGGTGCCTGCAGTAGCTGTAGTGTAAAAGAGGAATGGATGGCCTTCTGTTTGCACATTATAGCTCACATGATGGTTATGATTTGCTGGTTATCTAGTGTATGTGCAGATGATTACACATTAGACTGAAAAGTATTTGACTTTGTATACATTTAATCTCATCAAATTAAAATTGTTGCATGTTATCATGTTGATGATTGTTATACACTTCTGTAATTGTTAGTCATGTAACCCAAGAATAGTTATTGTATTTCTGCAGCTTATTCTCAGTGTCACGGCTGAAAAAAACCAAATAAATTGTGTACCATGCATGTCACGGGGTAAGTTACTTTTGCACATAATGATTTTTACAGTGTGCAAGTAAATGAAAACAACTTAACCACATGACCTGCATGCTTTACTACACTGTGCCTCAATTTTTTTTCTGTCAAGGTACAAACAATTTCTGCCTTTCAGAAAAAAATGAATGCAAAAAAGTCTTAACAATTTGAAAGGCTGAAAGGTTTTAATGTATCATATTCTCATAAAACATCACCTGCTGTTCAAAAATACATAATTTTTATTTCATCATATCAGAACTAGTAACTTGATGCATACAAATACTACCTTATTGGTTATATGCTGCTGCAAAACTAAGATTTTTGAAAGGCAATAAACTATACCTGTTAGAAATGTCCATCCATTTGAGAAAGTTTATGGACCTCTTAGTCCGGCTAGGTCCTTTTTAGTGCTCAGATTGGCTTTTCACACTGCTTGTACCCATAGATGTGCATTAAATGGGATCATTGTAAAACATAGACAGAAACTTTTAAAATCTTATTTCATTAGTCAGTATCACCAATAAATATGTGTAAAATAGAGGACAATATTATATTGATTACATTGATTAAATTACCTGTAGACAAAACTGTAGAAAATAATAAATGCGCCCTTTTCTGGTCTTCATTTCCTAAAAGGTAGTACTTATGTGGGAAATGTAATGCTTACAAACAACAGGCATTAGACCATGTGTTTGATGATACACTAAAACTGCAAGGAAACCGCTCATGAAAACAGACATTACATTCTCAACTTGGGTTGGGAGTGCCTTCTGTGAAGAGTCTGCATGTCCTCTACGCAGTCGAGTGGGAGTTCGAAAGACATGCGTTGAATGAGCGTGCCTTTGTTGAAGGTTGGGCATCGGGCTGGCAGCTCAACACCATAAAAATCAACTGCAAATCATTAGCGGACCGGAGTTCCTCTGTGGCGACCCCTAACCGGGAAAAGCCGAAAGACAAACAACAACAACATAAAAGTAGGAGTTATGCTGTAATATATCATGCAGGTGTTGTTCATATTCAGTCTGTGTAATGATTAGCAGTTATTCCTCTGTAGTATATTACAGTATTGGTTATGTTTACCTGTCTTGGGTTGCCATACAGTAAAACATAATCACTGCGGGTTCTAGCATATATACAAGGTAGTAGTGAGTGTATTCTAAAACAGCATGCCATTAGTAAAATAGACAGCTTGTACTGCATTGTGATGTGTATATAGTAATATAAATATATTAAAATACCATCAGAATGTAAAAACAATGACTGACCTTCTTGAATTACTTACTATGATTGCATATCTTTGATTTGGAAATCCGTGGAGAATCTTTAGTATGCAAAACATACAGTAGTTGACTATATCCATAAAAAACAGCAAGTTTAGTTGAAGCTCTATAGTGAGCAGTCTGTAGTTTTTTATTTTATTTGCTGCAATTAGTTGACATTAATTTATTAGCAAAGGGATGAATAGATGTCTTGCAGCAGTGAGAACTGACCAAAGCTATGGCATAGGCTGTATCTAAAACAACGAGGTAGCCTGTGGTGGGAACAGTTGACAGCAGACTGATATAATTCCATACTGAGAGCATGTAGTGAAAGAAAAATGTACTGGCAAGTCCCATAAAAACAAGCACACCCTTAGAGAAGATTATAGTAAAAGAGAATTTGTGTTGGAACAGATGCCCTAAATGGAGAGTGACAACTCTTTTGATATCACCCCATTAATCAAAACATCACTTTAATGTCTTCTGTAATCTGGAATGGGTTACTAAAAATCCAATTAGAAGAAAATCAGCAACAGGTCTGGAGAATAAAATTCATTGTGGTATAAACAGAGCAGTGCTCTGTGCACAGAACCACCCTGATATAGCAAACTTTTAAGTAAATGTTTTTTCTCTGAAAATGGCTTCCATTTTGTTGACAAACTGGATTTTTGGTATACTGTTTTAATGTCCTGTAATTGCAGATGGCTTTAGGTCACAGCAAACACTGTTCATATTGGCTTATAATTACAAGAACGTTGATTTATGTATTATTATTATTATAATATGCTATCAAATAAAATGTGGACAGAAATTACTGCAGATAATAATATGACTGTGACTAGTGAGGGATAACATAAGCTGAATAACCCTAAGACAAATGTCTCTGGTCCACCTGAAAAGTAAACACATATCGTAAGTCTGTGAGACAGAGCCAATTAATTAGAGTGAGGTTTGGGTAAGATATAGCCATGTCTTGTTATTACTGATCTGAGCACTCCAGCTGTCCTGCCGCTCCAGTGAGATTGGGTGGGGGCTTCATTCTAATAGTGCAGCTGGAGACCAATGATGTCACTAATCTTTGCAGGGCCATCTTAATCATTTCAGCCAGCCCTAATCCCATTAACTTTATTTCCAGTCCAGCTTTATATTGCAAGATTACACTGGAGGCAGGTGAATACAGCCTCCATTAAGTATCAGAATCAGTATGTTGTTGTTGTTGTGTCTTTCGGCTTTTTCCAGTTAGGGGTTGCCACAGCAGAACTCTGGTCCGCTAATGATTGGTAGTACATTTTTACGTGCCGAGTTGCCAGCTCTGACGCACAACCTTCAATGAAGGTACGCCCATTCATGCATGTCTCTACACAGAAGACACTCTAGCTGAGAATCGAACAGGACAGCTGCAAGTCCAAGTATATTATTATTATTTAAGTATATTAACTGGGTAAGTACAATGGTTCAAATATCTTTTTCAGCCAGGACCCAGGCTGTTAGGCAAAGTATTTATAATACTACATGGGACAGCAGATCCAAAAGACACATCAATACATTTACATTGAATTAGAAAAACTTGAAGACACTTATGACATTATAACTTTATGAATTATAAAGGATGCTACACCAGCAACACCTGTCACATACTTACAATAATAGAATTGTAATAAGACAGCATTGTAAAACCACATGAAAATATAACATTAGCACAACAGCAGAATACTGTATGACCATTGTACACACATAACTCCTTGGTTCACAGGCATTCACTACAATAAGTACTACATTGTAATATTTTTCAATGTCAGGTATGCTGTATTTTGCATGATTCATGGGCAGCTTTATTGACAGACTTGTAGAGGTTGGTCATCTTTAGTCATGGGTGAAGCTGTCTAATGTCATGCCGAGTCACCAGGGACTAATGAAGACAGAGGGCAGGATATTTAGCTGCTAATTATCAGTATTTGTCTTACAGCAAACACATTATATAATGGCACCCTTATACATATAAGCTACCAAATACCTCTGGAGACTTCCATAAATGTTTTGTAAACCACAGGATGAACCTTACTTAGTAAAAATTACATCATATTGTGAAACAGAATGTATACTGAACTTAGCCATGATGGACCATTTTAAACAGATTTGTAACTTCAGTATGACATGGATAGAGTGCAAAAAAAGCATTTGATAGAATTTTAATTGGATTATACAGTGCTTGCATATATATATGCTTCCCCACATACTGATAAATCATCCTGCAATTATTATAAAAAATAGGTGTTCCACTTTGTAAGAGAACCTTGAAAAAAACAAATTATTATCCCAGGAGTGACATCCCAACAAGAAATTTTCTAAGGCAATTTTATACCAAAAAAAAAACACAAGCAATATTCTAAGGTGATTCTTTACCATCATTGCCTGATCTACCTTGCCCTCTTTCCAATACATTGTATCTCAACAGATTACACTACAGATATAGCTTGATCTCAAGAAAACAATCATAATAAAGACATGTTGCTTTATTTTTGTGTTTGATTTAAAACGTTATTGCTTATTAACAAAAGACTGAAAACATAACTATAAGTGATATAAACCTTTCGATATAAGGACATTTGGCTTTGAGAAATACACAAACAGCATTTATAGCTAACAATGGAAACACCACGATAATATCAACATGGAGAGGAATGTTATAAAAAAGAACTGCAGAGAGAGGGAGTGCATACATATCTAGGAATAGATAAAGGGTCAGCAATACAGCATGAACAAATGAACAAATGAGAACAAAGTTTAATAATGAATGTCTTCAATAGTCAGTCTAATACTGAAAGCTGCTTTCACATATAGGAATAAAGCTCATACCAAGATTCAGTTTTTCCCATCATATTCTCAGAAGACAGAAATTAATGTTGAAAACTACCTTGACACCCAGAAATAAAGTTCAAACAATGAATCTGCTTGCCCTCTCTATTTTAACTTATAATACCTGTTGTTAACACCAGTCTATTTGAGAAAGCTAGGGGATATCCTAGACCAAGGATGCTGAGACCATGGATGACACAGGCACAAAGCAAGAAAAAATGCTTAATGACTACCTGATGATACCTAAAAAAACAGTAAATAGCAAGATTATATATTTCTAGGTCTGACGGAGACATTGACATCCTTGAAAATGACATATAGGTATAGGTCTACAGTTGTAGGACTGCATATACAATTGTTGTTGTCACCAGATCCACACAATGTTAAAGTTATAAAGCCATGAAGAAAATAAGTCCAAGACGACATCCTTGATCAGATTAAAAGAGCCATTTTCAAAAAGTGTAGGTTTGGAAGTCAGCCAAGAAGTGAAAGTCCTACAGAGAGAGAAAAAAAGGAAAACTGGAAAGCCAGAATTATACTAGCATGTATGGAGAACTACTGGAACAACACATTTTGATCAAAATACATGAACAGCTAATGCCAAGTGAACTGAAACCAAAATATGTAAGCTTAATAATGGCTGCTTAAGATAGTGGACTGCATCCATTTTTTTTCTCAAAATCTGTAGGACATTTTGGAGATAGAGACAAATATTGCCTATACATAGGTTACATTGTGTTGTGGCTTTGTATACTTATGAGTAAGGGTCTCTGTACTAAAAGGCACAATCACATAGCAAGGCTGTTACACTAGAGACTGCAAACATTAGACGATACAATCATGAGACAAGCATTGGCAGTACAGACCACAAAGAATGAGTGAAAAATGAAGACGCAATTATCACCCAAAACCATCCGATATCAATAGTCAAAAAAACAGAAACAAGAAAACTAGAGACTGTAGTTAAGAAAAAAGAACAAATACAACATTCATTAATAAAATAGCTACTCTTAGTGACTAGTTATGTATACTAAGATGCATAAAATCATAAATATTGAAATTTGCAAGTATAAGCTAGTGCAATCTGGAATACTGAACACACAGATAATTATAGTTGTAGGAGGAGGAGCAAATGAGAAAATAATTAAAAAAAAATCTTATTTAAATATGTTGACAATACATACACCCCATGTGAACTACTGGCAGAGACAATTCTGCATACATTGTTGGTGCTGAGATGAGTATTCTTGTCAAACATCAAACACTGTAGTCCAACTCATATAATATGATCTTTAACTATACCCTGACTTAGGAATGGGGTCCATTTGTGCCATGGTATTAAAATCCCTAAACTTCTGGAGAAACATAAAAAAATTAATTATTCACTGTATTGATAACCAAATAATATTCTCCTTTTTAAATTCTTTATTATGGCCCTTGAGTCTACAGATGTGAGATATGGATAAGGAAGGAAGGTAGAGGCGCAATGTCAATACAAGCATGCTACTGAGTCACTGCTTGCTTAATATAAAGATCTCTGGTGCAGCCTAAGTGATGTATGGAGAACATCTCAGCATAAAAATGATATGATTCTCTCAAGCATTGTTATGCAAATAAGCAGTGACATTCTTTCAGTGACTTTTCTTTTATTTCACTCTCGTTTCATAAGGGAAGCTGAGCTTTCTTTGCAAATGTTCTTACCCGAGGCATCTTCTACTCAGAATAAAATGCACAGTAGATAATGTATAACTAGTGGAGAAATACTATTTTAAGGTTTGCAATAAACCAGGAAAAGTTTAGCATTTTGTACTAAAAATGAAGTTCTAAGTTCATTTGAGAAAGTGAATTTCCCAGAAAGATAAATGTATACCTTCTGCTGTAAAATATTATTGAGCTATCTTCAAATCAAATTATACTTTTCGCAACAGACAATGCTAGCATTATTTTAAGTTGGCTGCAAATTCTCTGCATCTTAGAAATATATATATATTACTTATTCTTAAGTGCACCAACATTTTTATTTTTGCAGTGTTGCAAAACTGTTAGACTGGAACTCTGTGATATCATAAACTTTAGAAATGAATTTAATATGTAATATTCTAAATGCTATCAAGAAACTTATTTCAATTGACTATGGGATTTTGTAAAAAAGTTCTTATCAACCCATTTACTGTACAAATATATTAAGTTCTGGCAGCACAATTATCTAGTTATCATCAAGTGTTTCATATACCTAAAAAAAAAAAAAAAAAAAAAAAAAAAGAGAGACATAGGTCTGTATTCATAGTTGATTGTGCATATATGGTAGGTGTATTCCTTATGCTTATGAATTAGTGTAGCAAAGACAAGATTCAAAGAAGTCATTCATGCTAATGTGAAAGGCCTTAAAAATAGTGAGACGTAAATGGGAAATGTTGTAAAGTGGCATATGCTATGAGGTGGTTTTGCAATTCATAGTCTAACATCTGCATGGTACGCACAACCATTATTAAAAGTGATACTTACACTTGATATTGCAGTTTCCTTTGGCAAACTTGTTCCCAGTCATCCCTTCAGTAGTTTGTCCAATTATGGAAAGCACTTTCTTGACAGACAAATTCATTATTTTTCCCTAGCAATCCCTTGTTTAAGTATGCACAAGCACTAAAATGACACAAAATAAATTATTTTGCCACGTGATCACTTCAGCAGTCTGACCAGTATGCACAAGTACTTCCCTGACACACAAATGAATTATTTCCTCAGCAACCTCTTCATAAGTTTGCCTTGAGTATGCACAGACGTTAAAATTAAGCATTTCCTCAACCAGGGGTTGGGAGGGTGGCCTCATGGTTAAGGTGTTTGCCTTACAAACACAAGATGCAGGGTTTGAGTCTCACAAGGGATAATTGGCTAGGCTTACAATGGCTCGCAAGGGCAGTTAGCCTAGTACTAACCTATGAACCAATCCCTTCAGTAATATATCCAGATATGCACAAGCACCAAAATGATACATTTCTCCAAGAGATCTCCACCTCATATCCCCATATTCTCCAGGAAAACTGGCACTTACTAGTATAAGTTCAGGGTTGCTTATACACTTAGTATACAGGTCTATATTATAAAATCGAAAAGACCTTACCGCAAACGCTCACATAAACGAAAATGCCGGTAATCGAAGTTGCAGTTGTGGGGGGCTGTGCACCCCACTCCCCCCTCTAAATATATATTCTAACTCTGAGGTCACACTACAGTGAGGAAAGGGCAAGTATCCCACTCCTCACTGTAACACGACCCCACAATCACGGTTTCAATTTCCAGCATTTTTGCTCATGTGAGTGTTCGCGCTAAAATCTTTTCGTGCATCTAATATAGACCCTTAGTATGCTAATTACCTCATTATAGATTCAGATCTATGAATCTTGCTCTTACACAAATACCTACGGCCCCTTTATCACATATTAGCTGTCACCCTATTGCTTGGGCGTTAAACATGTTATACTTTTGTGATGGGGGTCATGTTTATAACAACTCCTTTGCATTTCTGTATTCATGCAAATGTCTGGGATTTGCATATCCACTTACCATCACTCTTTGCAGATTACTGCTATAAACATGTGAATCCCTGGACTATGAAGACCAGCCTTAAAGATGCAAATGTTGACAGAGTTGGAACTGTGTTACTTTCTTAAAGTTTTTATCTCTCCCTGCATTTGTTTCTTTTGATATAGTTATGCAAAAGATTTGTCCACAAAAGTTATTTCAGCAATGTTGCAAAGACCTTTGTTTAACATAACATACTATGTGTCTTAATGCATGTGTATCAGCAATAGCAGAGTAACTTCAAGTACGTATAGATCCTGATTGTGTAGATAGAAGATTTTTTGCAACAGAGATAGATGTAACAGCAAACAGTTGTAGTTTATTCAAGAGACAGCCAATAGGATTCAGACTGCATTGCCTTTCATTGATGGTTTATAAAAAACAGGAATTGTTGGTCCAGGTGGATGAAACAGCTTTCAGTGACCATATGTAATTGTAGAACTCCCAGCTGCATAACTGAATTGGCTTTTAGTGTCTTATTAGTATTTTAGCTTTTTTGAAGTGTTTCTATTTACATTTGGTAAAGGAACTCATGCAGTGCTAGCAAGAGTTTCTCTGGACTTACCTTTTCCGTACTCAGATGCCAGATAGAGGGGAAACTGAAGAACCTGGTTAAGTAAAGGTACAGCTGCCTCAGCAAATGACATCCTCTTGATTTAGAAAGATTATATTGAAGAACTTTTGGGCCTAGTGGCCATCCTCTGCTTTGAAGAGGCAGTGAGGTAGATGGTGGGCTCAGACCATTCAACAGTCACATTGTAACAAGATAATAGGGGTAAATGAGAACCAGTTGAGTTAAGGGTTCACATAATAGTTACGGTATTTACCTCACACACACACTATATAGGATTTCATTCTTACCTTTAAGGGAAATTGGCTAGGTTTAAAATGACCTACAAGGGCAGTTAGCCTAATACTTACCTATCAACTTATTTGGAAATGTTTAAGGTAAAATAAAGCCAACTCTGTCCATAAATAGACAAGTCAGGGTTTGCCAGTATTGTCTTTATATGCTTTGTGGAACTTGCAGACAACATGTGACCTCTCATCATGTAACTTCTAGTAGGAGGTTCTACAGAAGTACAGACTCACTGGGCTGCTGCTGTGTGCTGTTTGTTCACTGCTTTTTTTTTAAGTGAAAACTACATCACCATTCTTGGTGTTATGAAAAAATATGGTCAAAGCTGAAGAAGGATTTTGTCAAATGTATGTCTTATCTATTTCCCTATTTGTAGTGTTAAAGTGCAGGATATTGAGGCACATCTGATGTTTGTAGAGTAGGATCATAGGATGGTAGAATCAAAGGATCATATGAGATTACTAGGCTATTGACCCGGAGGTCATTTTAAGCCTAGCCATTTCATCCTAATGTAATACCATGAAAATACTAGTCAATATCCAAGATTACATTTGGTGATGACTGCCCCGTGTCCAGGAGGGTTGTGTGTGGTATCCCCAGTAAGAATTTCTGGTGCCCCATCCACTTGTCCATGTTCCTCTTGAACAGTGTCATAGAGTTGCTCTATTTCACATGAATTGGTACCCTGTTCCAAAGACACTGCAGCTGCTGGGAGATTAATCTGTCCCTCCAGTATGTCTTATTTAAGTCACAAGCCCTATTTAGGTCCCTGGAATGTGTAGCCCTAGTCCTGTTTGATTTATGGATATGCAGCAAGTTCATTAGGTTTGGGTCTTGGATTGCTCTGTAGGCCAGGCATAAGTCTCACCTAAGAAGTCTATACGACATGGAGTATAGTGACAGGGTGTTTAGTCACTCTGTCTAAGGTACGTGTAGAGCCCCTTGATCTTCTTTGTTAGTACCAGTATGAAGACATCAGGGTCGCATCCTTCTTGTTTGCAGGCAGTGTTGTTCTCTTGGTTTAAACAGACTGTGATATCTGGTGTGGTGATTGTAAAGTTGCTTGGGATGAAAATCTGCATGAATATTTCAGAGCCTGGGGGGCAGAAAGGCTCAAGAGACTAACCAGAAGATAGGTGCAGTGATGGACACACTTCAGGTGTTAATCTGGACTGTGGTGGTAAAATGAGAGCTGAGTCATAGGATAAATCTCTTATTTCACTGTTCATTATGTATTCCCATCCTTATCTGTGGTCACCAGCTTTGAGTAGATGCTAACAGAGAAAATGAAGTCCCAGTGCATGCTTGTTGGGTTGATTCTTCTTGAACTATTTGTTTGCTTGCCAGTACAGGAAAATCACAGACTAGAAGTGCCTGCTGAGTTTGTTTAGTCATTAGGATTCCCCTGGCTACTTCCCACAGGAGGTATTTCAAGCATAACTCCATGGGAAAAGAGCATAGAAGTAACTGAGGACATGCTGGGGAGATTGTAGTTCTCAGTTTAAATAGAAATAGCTGGAGATTCTGATGGAGCTGAAAGTGACTGTTGTTGAGGACAAGCTAGTTTGGTTAAAAAAAAAGATAGTTTGTTTTGCCCTTCTCAGCTTTTTGCTCAAGGATCTTCACAAGAACAAGTAGTTTAAAAATGGATAAATGGATGGATAGACACAAAATTGTTTGACAACAGCTAGCATATCAAATAACACTATTACAAGATATGATCATTATCTCATTGTTATCAGTGTATTGCAACTGGCATATGGATAAGGAAAAAATATTAAGATGTGACAAAGAATCTGTGTTGTGGATGCCAGAGATAGAAACATTTCTTAAAAAATGTGAATATAGAGACATTGCAGATGTAGATATAAAATGTTTTAGTATTGTAAGACATATGTATGTCATTTTCTATGAACCACTGAAGGTATGTTATATAACTAACTCAATATCAGGTTTGAGTTGCAGAAAAGGATGGCTTTTTCAAATATTAGACCCTATGGTAAGATACAGAAAATGTATTTTACCTTTATACAATTTTTCTTTTGCTGAAAAAAATAGCAATATAAGCCAGACATAAACCAAAGTAGCTATGTTTTTGTCCTACCAATGAAATAAGTAATGGTATTACTACTAACAGGTAGTTAATGTTTTTAAGGTGCCTTCAGATATTCTGGACTTAGGCTGTTATTATACAAATGCAGTAGTCTTGGAAGGCCTATCGTCATTAAATCTATTAACTGGCACTTGGTGAAAAAAAATGCCCAGCAAATAATGGCATGCAGTGCAACTGTCAAATGTCTCTTTTACATACATTGGTCTGGATTCATGAACGTCTACACTAGATGCATACCATTCTGAATGAATAGACAACATAAGCATCATTCCAACCTTCTTCCTCTTAATTTTAGTTTTCCTACTGATTTTCTTGCAGCCTTAAATAATGAGGGGATTCATAAAGGTTACCACAAAATGTAGACTACATGTACACTTAGTATAATCTGTCTGAGTGAACAGATAGCACAAAAAATGGAGTAGGGATAATCTTGAATACAGATCATGTAAAGATAGTTTATATTTAGTATAGTCGGTCATGAATCCAGCCTTTTTTTTATTTACTTATTTGACTTTGATTAGCAAGAAAATTTCACAAGGGACAATTAATTTTATCATGCGCATTTTTAGATCACTGAATTGACCCCTTTACTTATGCAAAGTACAATCTGCAAGAATTAATCTACTGATTTGTACAGGCTACAGATTCTTTCAAAATGTGTTACTCAAAATTCCGGGTAACACAATGGTAGGTACGTTCTGCTTTTCTCTGACTCTGCTGTACACATGTATTCTAAAATACACAAAAAGTATATTTGAAGTCAAAAGCTTAACATGCTACTTTACGCATTGATTCAAAACTGAAACGGTGTTTGGAAAATAATGAACCCAGCTTCAAGTAAGAAGCATATAAGTGACATCCAGAATGTCATACCTAGCTTTTATACATCATGACAAATGTGCAGTGCTGCCTGAAGCTAAGAGCAATATCTGCCACACCTGGATAAATGTTACACTAATACACGTTATGGCTGGAGAGCACAATGACTTCCACTGGCACCCCAGGATTCTGCCTTCTTTACTCCAAGCTAAGTACTTTGCAGTGTTTTTGTAGCATCGGTAACTGTATCTTGCCTTACACTGTTTCACAATTGTACAAACTCAGTGATTTCCAAGAGAGGCTATTAATAAATTGCCAGTGCTACAGGCCTGAATGCTGCCAGATAATAGCTAGTTAGTTTTTGCAGAAAGGATGGAAGTGTTGAAATTGTTCTACAGTTTCCAGATGCTGTAATAAACCATAGCTAAAGTTCTGTGTATTGTGACACAGTGCCAGATGATACTGGCTCAGTTTCTAGTGAGGGGGTAGTGTGGGAATCACATAATCAGGTGACCAGATGTGATGTCATTCTGTAGCCAGCACTGAAACTGTATTTGAATACTAGTGAGAGATGTGAGGAGTGCACTCTGTTTTGAATCCTAATAAGACACTCATCAGTTTTCATCTTGCCTTGCTGTAGTAAGTAACTAGGAACAGTAATTCTTCAGTCAGTTAGGAACATATAGTGAGATTAGCTAAATGTTTTTCTGTATCTGTCTGAGTCTTTTCATCTGTGTTTTTTTCTTGTGAATAAAAACTCTTGTGTTTACTGTAAATATATATTCAGTATTTTCATGTTCTTTTTTATTTATTTTCATGTTCTTTTATTATTTATTTATTATTAAATATATCTAAACCCTTCATTATGGTTGGTCTTCTAAAAAATATTTAACATTTGAGAGTACTTGCATTTATTTAGTGGCACTGTGGCTCCACATTCCTGAAAGTCTTTGAAACACTACCATTTGATAAGTATTAATTTTACTAAGTGTAGTTGGGTATGCTGGTAAGAACCTTAAAGTAACTGGCTTTGGGTGTTCTGGTGGCAGTAAATCAACCTTATAGTATGGGTGGAGGTGGCAGAACAAGTAAGCTGTGCCAGCCTTTGCCAGGTGTGTGTGTGTGTGTGTGTGTGTGTGTGTGTGTGTGTGTGTGTGTTTTATTTCCTAGGTGTGTGTGTGTGTGTGTGTGTGTGTGTGTGTGTGTGTGTGTGTGTGTGTGTGTGTGTGTGTGTGTGTGTGTGTGTGTGTGTGTGTGTGTGTGTGTGTGTGTGTGTGTATGAAAATCAAATGTCAAAGAGAGTGTGTGTGTGTGTGTGTGTGTGTGTGTGTGTGTGTGTGTGTGTGTGTGAGAGAGAGACAGCTACTTTGAACAGGGGCACTGAGATCACTGATTTCACAGAGTGGGTGGTGGAGGACTTGGTTTGGAACACTTGGCTAAGGACTCAGCTTTATAGTGGTCATTGGGGAGTTTTATTTGGGGCCTGGAGAGAAAACCCAGCCCCAAGACTAGAGTGTGCATTCCCTGTGTGCTATTAAGTGAAATTATATTTGGTGTAGAGGACTGCATCTGAAAATACTGTGTGTGTGTGTGTGTGTGTGCATGTGCGTGTGCGTGTGTGTGTGTGTGTGTGTGTGTGTGTGTGTGTGTGTGTGTGTGTGTGTCTGTATTTTTCTCTCAGTGAACATTCCCCATCAGTGTCAGTGTGTGTGTGTGTGTGTGTGTGTGTGTGTGTGTCTGTATTTTTTTCTCAGTGAACATTCCCCATCAGTGTCAGTGGTGAATATTGAGGTTCCTTAATCACTAGCCCAGAGGAGGGACGTCACGATAGTATTATAGTAGCTATAGGAAAAAGCAGCCTGTCTTCTAATTGTAGATGTCTGTAATTATGCTTCTCTGTTTCTATATATATATTGCAATAATCAACCATCCACAAATGCTTATAGCTAATAAAATATGTTACTTAAAATTAGAGATTGAACACTAGTAATTAAACATGCAGAGAACATACACTGTTGTGTAGGGAAATTCAAACAAAAATGATGAACAGACACTTATCTACAAAAAATGCTGCCATCTAGTTACATATTACCATCTCAAAGGAAACTACCACAAATGAGAATTTACTCAACATTTTTAGAGACCCAAGCAAAACTACATATCCATAAGATAACTATATCTTTGGATAAGTAGGCTGTCATGCTTTTTTTAATGTTTAATGAAAAAATTCCTTCAGTGTTTATTCAATGTTTGTGGCCTAATATAGGTCTTTACAGCACATGAAAAAAAAGTAATGCATAGTTCGTCAGAGTAAGTGCCACATTACTTAGTAATATTACAGAGGAGTTTCCTGGTATGGATCAATGTTGGTAAATATTCAGTTAACACTGATTCCTTTGGCATGTCCCCCCTCTACTCTTGTTCTACTTTTCCTGACTAAAGGGAGAATTGGTGCTGTACCAGGGACCCACTAAACTCCTGATTAGATAGACTTCTGTTGTTTTGCTCCAGCTGCTGAATAAATCTGCAAGTTAATAATAGCCAGTTTTTGTCACCATTTACATAGTAATAGCAGTAGACACAGAGCGCGGTTTGTTCAAGAATTTTTATTTGTATTTCCCGCTAGCAGAGTATGTTTTTATGTTTGATTATCATTTTTGTAATACATAATTTTAACTAAAATATTCATTACTCAAACTATAAAACAGTGTGACTGGCTGATTACTGTAATGTACAAGGTAATTGTACAAAACTTGTGAAATATAATGGTTTGTATCTGTGTTTTGAAGCCAGAGACGACTTCTTGCTTTGGTTGCAGCTACTGTAAAAGTAGTATGACACAGCTGACTAATTTTAAGAGTGATCAATATCTGTGCTGTAACAGACTGCTCTGTCTAAGACAATGTGTACTTCAGAAGCAGAAAGGTGGAATGCTAATTGAAAGGAATCATTATTCATTTATGGAACTAATTGATCATGTGTGAATGCGACATAGTATAAGTCAAAATACAGTTAACGCTGCAAAGCACTGAGCAGAGAGTAAAGAGGGCAGAATTCTCGAAGGTCAGTGGTCATAACTCTGCTCTCCAGCTATACAGAATGACTGCATGTGGCAGATATTTTTCACAGCCTCAGGGAGCAGTGCACATTTGTCATATCCTCCTAAGGTTTTGCCTGATATATGTTAGCGGTAGTGGTGGGATTTAGAACTTTGGACTTATATAGCTCACAAAACATTTTTTTCAACACAAGTTTGTATAGTCTTCTAGCCACAAAGTAAACCTACAAAAGTACACACTATACAGAAATTGTTATATATTTAGACAGAGGAAGTTAAGCACCACTCAGTATAAACTATATAGATTATTTAAAGATGGTGGTACAGCTAGATGATAATATTTTTATAAAGGTAACAGTACAACAATATTTATAGGTAGTTACTAGGCTATTTACCTTTGTAGGCCATTTTAAGCCTAGACAATTTTTCTCAAAGGTGAAAATCAAACCTTGTACGTGTCATCTGTGAGGTATGCACTTTAACCACTATGCCAAACCTAACCCCCTAACCCTTTTGGGGTATTTATGTTTATGTTTATTTCAGTTTCTATACAAGAGTGTTTATTTTCTGCATATGTAATTACCAGTGTACTTTGCATATTTTTTTTCATCCAGAACCCCTGTTTTCCCCGTTTTGGTTATGCACCTCACCCAATAAGCCCATCCACCTTCCGTCTGAGGGCTCAACTTATAGGTTATCTTTTTCACTCAGGGGAGGCATGGGACAAGCATTGGGAGTATTTCTGTCATCTACAGGGTTTTGGGGATTTTTGTTGGCCTATGTCCCCTCCCTTCCCTTATATGCCTAGCACAAGCTATGACTAGCTGGGCATAGGAAACTACTGCATGCCCAGCCTTCTGGACATAAAAGGGCATGCACTGTCTATCCCATTCTTCAAGCCTGAAGTCCATCTCCCCTGAGCACCAGCCTTCAACAGCACTCAGAGATATCAGCATTTATCCTCTCCACAGGATAGGAATATGCCTTCCTTCCTGCCAACTCCGTCAAATGCGCAAGGTGCTTACTGAACTTGGGTTGCATGGGTTGTAGTGAAGGCTTAATCCCTCTAAGCCACCAACGTGGCAGTATTTTGCATAATTTAAATAAAGTATTTTATTATTCTACTATAAAAGTTTGAAGCTGGATCATCATTAAAATGTTTAACATTAACTGCCTGAAACCTGTGAAATAAAACTATTGGTATATATCCTTTGAAACAAGATTTCTTTTTACTGCAGCTACTGTAAAACTAATGTGGTCATTTTGGCCAATCTTAAGTGTGTTCATTAACTATAATCTTGGAGTGTCAGAATGATCTAGGTGGCGGTACTATGGTACTTTAGAAATGACAAAGATTGATGACACTGGAAAGCTATTGTTACTCACTCCACTAAAACAGTGTGTGTGTGTGTGTGTGTGTGTGTGTGTTTGAATTTTGCCACCTTTATACCACTGAGCTTCTTTTTTGAGTAAAATCTGAGCTAGCCATTAAAAATGTCATATACAGAAGGCTGTGTAAACCTGAAACGTGTCATTGTAGGCATAGTAGGTTAGCTGAGTTTAACTTGTCTTACAATTCTTTTCAGGACTCTGGGTTTCCATGAAGATGCTGTGTGGAGATCTCAATCAAATTAGGAAAGATCACCCCCATCTAGTGGACAGGAGTACTGTTGTAGCTAGGAAACTGGGATTCCCCGAAATCATCATGCCAGGTAAGGGGTCAACAACTAGTAACAGAGTGACTGAGAGGACCTCTGATCTGTGAGGGAATGTTCCACCTGCTAACACACTTCTTCCGAAAGTAGACAATTTGATCCAGTGTCAAAGTACATTGTCTGTGTCAAATAATCAACTATTTACTGTAACTTACTTGTGTTGCTTAGTAACTAAAACCAAAATATATGTGACTGGTGACTGGGAAGGAATGGAGAGACTGGATGAATGAAGAATGCCTGTGTGTGACTGTGCTGGAGGAAGTTCTCCTGGGCCATCAGTGAAGAGTATATAAGAAAAACAATCTGGTTGGAAAAGTTAGAGGAAACTCATTTTTCAGATAATATATTATAGGCAGAACAACTGAGTTTCCATTTTCTGGAAAAAAAAAACTTGTTAATTCCAACTGTTAACTATCGGAGTATTAGAAAACACAAACATTGCATGGAATTTAACATTTTAGACAAAGGAACTCATTATAATACTGTAAATGTGTATATCCTGCATTTTCTTAGAAACATTTTGAAATGTTGCTTATATATATAGAGAGAGAGAGAGAGACAGACAGACAGAAAGAGAGAGGCTCACTAAAAGTTATAACTGAGTCAAATTAATGACCTGAAACTGCATCTGAAATTAAAAATCCCAGACTTTATCACAAGAAAATGGAATGTCATTTTTAAGAACTATAATTCAATGCTTGGCATTATAAGGTAGGAGGAAGAGACAGTATTTCAGAGATTATTGTAGGAAGCCAAATAGAGGAAGTTAAATATTCTTTTTTCCTGAAAAGATCTTAATGGAAAGTAAAATGACCACTGGAAAAAAAAAACACTCATACTGCAGTATTATGTCTGGTGTTTGTGAAGAGTCTGCCTCAAGCAATGTCCTACAGCATACAGGATACTTTGATTCAAACTGTATTTTAGGTGGCACAACTCAGCACATTGTTTCTAGTTCTAATTGTATTAGGACAATTCAAACATAAGGCATACCTATATAATATGCATTGTTTCCATAGCTGTGCCATAAAATATTCTGGCTCATATTCAGAAAGGGTCCCACAAGGTGTAAATGGTGTACACCTCATGCTACCCTTAATGTATTTAGAGACATTTCTAGCATGGTGCTTTGCCTGTCATACTGCCACACACCCCTAGACTAAAGAGCAGCCATAAGGGATATACTTAAGATGTGGCATAATGGGGATACCAGACACCACAGATATGACAGTCGTTGAATGTCAGAAGAGCAATAAGAAAGACTGACACAGTTATAAGGATATGTTAAAAAGGGGGATGCATGCTTTTGACAATGTTGTACTAATTTCCACATTGAATTATGCACTCCCATACAGACCTGAGACTTTAACATCATGCACATAGGCACTTGAGATTATACTTAATAAAGTCTTCAGATGTATACCCAAGTCTCTTAGCAGATAACCCAAATAGATTAGTATTATAAAGTCAGATTGCCTGGCTCTCAGCCTGAGAACCAAGTTAACTGTGGGCACAGTAATTCACAAACTGCTAGAAATTGGATATTGCCCATTTCTTCACTGAGCATCATAGTTTAAAATCAGAAACAAGCAAAAAACGTGATGAGTGCACCATGGACTATGATACAATTCGGAAATAAAATGAATAAATCCAAATGATCTTCTTGATAGATAAAATCCACGTTTATTGTAGACAATAAAAACTGCAGCAAGTAGCAAGTAGTAAGTGCTTTCGCGTTGTTACCCAACGCTTCATCAGACATAAAAGAACTAAAAACTCGCCCTTTATAAACACCTGTGTGTTGTGATGTCACAAATCCCTTAAAGAAATAAGCATAAAAACACACAATTTCTCATTAAAACACAATTCTTGTTAAAAAGAATGCTTCAGTTATCTATGTAAAAAATGCTTACAGATCAATGTTTCAGGGGTCTTGAAGCTAAAAAAGGCTTAATAGTGAGTCTCTCATTAAGCCCAAATCTATGGGCTTGTAGCTTCACAATCCATTTACCTTCCCTTTCTTCGATCTTATTTTTTATATGTTACCTAATCTTCCATCGGTATTAACCATTTCAAGGACCAGGAATCTAAACGTGTGGTTGTCACCTAGGTCCAGTATATGTTTAGCCAGTGCATTCAATACATTTCTTCTAGTTATAGCATATATGTGTTCTCTAATACATTCTCGTAATGATCTACTGGTCATCCCTACGTAAAATTTCTTACATATTTGGCAATCAGCTAAATATATCAGATTGGTGGATTTGCAAGTGGCATGATGTTTAAATGTATATGATCTTTTTGTTTCAGGATGTATGCAAATGTGGGTGTTAGCAATATATCTACATTGATTGCAAGTTTGGCAGGCAAAAGTGCCAAATTTCGTGTTCTTTTGCACTGGAATATATGTTCTATCATAACAAAGTAACCTATTTAATGAAAGCATGTTCTTATAGGCTATTCTGGGTCTGGAATCAACTAGTGACCTGATATTATCATCTATCATAAGTAAGTTCCAGTGTTTGTTAAAGATCTTTATAACGTGATTGTTCTTGTTCGTGTAGGGAATGACAATCCTATTGGTACTGGGTGTGTGTGTACATGCCGGTTGGGAATGCTGTGCTTTGGGTCTCTTGATGATCGGAGCTCCCTCATTGGTTCTGATGGAATCACATTCTGAAATTGCTTCAAACACTGATTTCCTGTTGTAACCCCTAGATATGAAGTTGTTAGCTAAGTTGATTTTCTGTTGTTGATATGCTGTGTGTGTGGAGGTCAACCTAGAGGCCCTGATGGTTTGATTTTTCACGATGTTCCTATAGATATGTTGAGGGTGCATGCTCTCACGATGTAATAAATTGTTCCTCCAACATTCCTTCCTGAAGAGTTCAGTATCAAAACCATGATTGTTCCTAATAACTCTCACATCTAGAAAATCAATCTTGTCATAAGAATGAGTACAATCAAAACTCAAAAAATCAGTTGAGGCATTCAGATAACTAACGAACTCAAAAAGTTGTTCAACGGTTCCTCCCCATATGAGGAATACGTCATCCACAAACCTGTTGTAAAATTTCAGGAGGTTAAGGAATTCAGAGTTACTATTAAACACAAACAAATGTTCCCAATGCGCCAACACCAAGTTTGCATAAGCGTTGGCACATGGAGTGCCCATCGCTACACCCTTAACTTGTAAATAGTAGTTATTATGATAGCATAACACATTATTCTCAAGAGTTATCTCAAGTAAAGACATACATCTGTCAATCATATGAGAAGTTAGCTTACTTTGTGTAAGAATAGCTCTAATATATTCTGTACCTATATCATTAGGAATGGATGTAAATAATGATCTTACATCTAAAGTGACCAGTATACATTCATCATGAGAAGAAAAAGAATGATCAAAAACTGCTAGATTCTCTAAAAAATTGGTAGTATCTTTCAAAATATGTGTAACTTCTGAGACAATGGGTTTTAGTGTCTTGTCAAGATAAATCGAAAGGGGCTCAGTCAGCCAACCTCGACTAGACACTATTGGACGCAAAGGAGGATCTACTGCATCCTTGTGTATTTTAGGAAGACCCCTGAATGATGGTACTAAAGGCTTGTCTATTAAAAAATAAGAATATAAATCATTATCAATGACATTGGTCAACATCAAATCATAAAGCATAGCATGAACATCTTTGATAAGATTATTTAAACTGTATCTAGGTAAGGGTAAATATGTCCCATTGTCAGAAAGCATAGATTGCATTTTTGCGACATACACAGAAGTGTCCATTACAACAACTGCACCTCCTTTGTCCGCTTGTCTGATAACAATAGCCTCATTGCCTCTTAGCCCATCTAGAGCCTGTTTCTCGTTGTGTGTCAAATTAAAAAATTGAGGTTTAGCATTCGTATCATTATAAAGTTTAAACAAATCATTCTCTACAGCTTGCTCAAAAGCATCCAAAAACGGATGCTGTTGAGGTACAAACGTGGATGGCTTTCTGAAAGGTGTATGAATATTGGTAGATTGGTCATCCTGTTTGCCATATAACAACTTTAGAGCTAAGTTCCTTGTAAACAGCTTGACATCCACAATGATGTCAGTGACATCATTGCAACATGAAGGGATAAAACCAAGTCCCTTATTTAGGACTGAAATTTCAAACACATTTAAAGTATACTTAGAAATATTTACAACTAAGTTGTTAATGGTGGCAGTTTCAGTAGAAAAACTAGGCTCATTTATGTTTTCGATCGCCATACCTTTTTTATCGATGGCGTATTGTCTTCTGTATACTTCCTTTTGTTTGCTCTTGTTTGGGGTGACCAAGTTCTCTTTTCGTGGGGTCTGTAAGGTAGAGGAAAAGAAGGAAGGCCCTCTCCCAAGCCGAATAAATCGTCCTCGGCTTGGATTACAAAAGGATCAATAGAGAGCTGTTTATTACGCGTATCGTTCCCTTTACTTCTCACAGAGTTATCTTTCTCAAAGTGTGTCACAGTATCAAGTCCAGAATCAATGTGTACTTGTGCCTCAATCGTAACTGCATTGGAACGGGAAGCCGTTGTCTTGTTAGATGTATCAGTTATATTATCAAGTGTCTCCACTGTGGGAGCCATAACTGGATCCACACGTACCGCTTCATCTGGTGACGTCAGCGACGTGGCAGTAGTCGACTCCACTCTACATTGTTGCTCAATGACCGTTGGTGGTTTACGCGAATTGTCAGATGGTTTATGTAAATTATCTGATCTCATATTGATGTTTTCCTTGGGCCAGGAAAAAACGTGGGATTTGCTAAAGTCGAGGAAATCCCTCTGTAGCTTTCGTTTTTTCTCATGAAGGCATTTGATGTCTAAGGAAGATATCATATGTTTCAGATCGTTAAGCAACGTATTTAGGTGTTCAATGCTTAATAACACAGTTAGTTCTTTATATATAGCTTGAATATCATTCTTCAATTCACTTATAGAGGCATTGTAATGTTCAATTAATATACGTATATACGAAAAACTAGTTTCAATATTGCATTTCTGCCATTTGGCTAAAAGCCCCGGTTGTGAATCGCCGAAAGTCGGCATTTTAAGCACTCTTAGACCTCTCTGGACCAATTTAAAGTTGAGGCAAGCTTCCATATGCAGTTTCTGCCATTGGATGTTACGCAATTTATGGAGCTTGTTCTCAAGATTCCTTGTAGTCATTGTTATCTCCATATTGTTTCTAAATGAATGTGCCGCATCTCCGACCGCATTGAGATCTGAGGCGGTCAATTTGAGTAATGGGTTGACATTAAAATCAACAAGTCCATCCAAATCAAATATTCCATCAGCTTCAAAGTTCGATAATTGCTCATTAGGCTTAACGGCCATGTCCTGGCAGAAATGTATATGCAGAGCAGTATTAAATGAAAAAGAACCACACTGCCAGGTAAAGCACTCTCCTCAAAATGTAACAAAGGCAAGCAAAAAAAGTGATGAGTGCACCATGGACTATGATACAATTCGGAAATAAAATGAATAAATCCAAATGATATCTAGGGGTTACAACAGGAAATCAGTGTTTGAAGCAATTTCAGAATGTGATTCCATCAGAACCAATGAGGGAGCTCCGATCATCAAGAGACCCAAAGCACAGCATTCCCAACCGGCATGTACACACACACCCAGTACCAATAGGATTGTCATTCCCTACACGAACAAGAACAATCACGTTATAAAGATCTTTAACAAACACTGGAACTTACTTATGATAGATGATAATATCAGGTCACTAGTTGATTCCAGACCCAGAATAGCCTATAAGAACATGCTTTCATTAAATAGGTTACTTTGTTATGATAGAACATATATTCCAGTGCAAAAGAACACGAAATTTGGCACTTTTGCCTGCCAAACTTGCAATCAATGTAGATATATTGCTAACACCCACATTTGCATACATCCTGAAACAAAAAGATCATATACATTTAAACATCATGCCACTTGCAAATCCACCAATCTGATATATTTAGCTGATTTCCAAATATGTAGGAAATTTTACGTAGGGATGACCAGTAGATCATTACGAGAATGTATTAGAGAACACATATATGCTATAACTAGAAGAAATGTATTGAATGCACTGGCTAAACATATACTGGACCTAGGTGACAACCACACGTTTAGATTCCTGGTCCTTGAAATGGTTAATACCGATGGAAGATTAGGTAACATATAAAAAATAAGATCGAAGAAAGGGAAGGTAAATGGATTGTGAAGCTACAAGCCCATAGATTTGGGCTTAATGAGAGACTCACTATTAAGCCTTTTTTGGCTTCAAGACCCCTGAAACATTGATCTGTAAGCATTTTTTACATAGATAACTGAAGCATTCTTTTTAACAAGAATTGTGTTTTAATGAGAAATTGTGTGTTTTTATGCTTATTTCTTTAAGGGATTTGTGACATCACAACACACAGGTGTTTATAAAGGGCGAGTTTTTAGTTCTTTTATGTCTGATGAAGCGTTGGGTAACAACGCGAAAGTGCTTACTACTTGCTACTTGCTGCAGTTTTTATTGTCTACAATAAACGTGGATTTTATCTATCAAGAAGATCATTTGGATTTATTCATTTTATTTCCGAATTGTATCATAGTCCATGGTGCACTCATCACTTTTTTTGCTTGCCTTTGTTACATTTTGAGGAGAGTGCTTTACCTGGCAGTGTGGTTCTTTTTCATTTCATAAAATCAGAAACAGGACAATGCTCTTCTGAGACTTCTGTCTCTCATCTGTTGCACTGACCAGTGGTTGTGCTAACTCTGCAGCTGGTTCTAAAACCTAGACCTCAGTCCCAATTACAGTGAAGGAAGCATTGTCACTAGTAGTGTACCTCCCAATTTGCCTCCTTACTTATCTGGAAAATAAAAATATAAAAATGTCTGTGATGCCAACTAAACTATTTCAGTATACAAAGCTGCAGTTACTGTTAAATAAATTAGAGCTAAAGCTCTACAGGCTAAAGAAACTCAGCTGTTAAAGTGTTTTCATCAATTATTGCATCCTTTTGTTCTAATGCTTTCACAACTGCACACTATTTAATTTGTACCATTTTGTTTTGCTGTAACATTATAGGAGCATTTGTACTTGTCCTTGTGTTATTGGTATTGAATAAGAAAATGTCCTTGTGATCAGCCAACACATTATACAATAAAATATATTTGCCTCTTGTTGTATGTATCAGCCAATGTAGTAATTGTTCACTTACTTACATTTTACTGCAGTTTCATAGCATTTTCTTCAGTTGTTACCATGGATTCTACCTTATTTGATGTTTGATCTCATATTAAGTCTTTATTTAACAGTAAGCTTTTTATATGTTTACAGTGCATGCCATATACAAGCTTATCACTTAGCAGTGTATTATAATAAATACAATGTTCTAAGAGCTGGCACATTTAGAATAAAAACAATTCTGCATAAATAGCCCTGGGCTTAAAATGTTTCTTTTTTTAGTTTCTACACAGTCTCTATGATTTTAATGAAGGTTTCAGTCATAAAGTAAACTGCGGTATAGCCCATAATCCATCTGTGCTGATGTCATTTTACTAAGCAAAGCATTAATAAACTTGTTATTTCTCTTGTATGTTAAAGTACTACTGTTCAAGTGATTTTTTTGCACACTAAGATAAAAAGGACATACACATTTCCAGTTTGGGATGCCATTTTGTACCCACTTCTTTGGGATGACATTTTGTACCCACTTCTTTGTATAAGTATTTGCTTTAAGATGTGAGTGTTTTATAATATGCCAAAATCACTGTAGAAAAGTTGTATGCAACAATTTCACTGAATAAAGCTCTTCCTTAGAATCACTAATTACCTTCTTTTCTCCTTTTTAATTTCTCCAACTGTTTTGAAATTTTAATACTGTAATGGGAATGGACCCAGGGTATGATTAGAGTGCAAGAAATTAATATTACATCAATCATTCATGTTAGCCAAGATTCTCATGTATAAATCACCTTCTGCGGCTTTTAAGCAATCAGTTTCTACCCAAGTTATTTGAAATAAAAAAAAAAAAATGCTGAAAGAAAATCACTTCACATTGAACTTTCTAATTTTTGTAATTACACAAATTGCCATACATTATTTTATTCTCATTTGTATTTGTTTAGCAAGATTAATACATTTATCAAAATGGACCAGTTGCAACTGCAGCCTGGTGAAAAAACAAAAACAATTTTAACAAGTAGTAAATTTTGGCAGAGATAAGACAAAAGTACTGTACACAAATCACACACATGGACACACACACACACCTCCAGTAAGTAGTCTCCTGAAAAAAATTGAATTAGTCATCTGTACACAGAAATATCATATTATGCATTCTTAATATGATGACTATTATTATTGTGACATCTGTACACTATATCACTCACACAGCTGTCCTTCTAAATATGTGTTGGGATGAAGTTTTTGTCTCACTTGTTGTATTATTTGTTTACTTTTATTTTTCCTTCTTGTGATTATTTTTGCAGGTGACAGACTGGAAAAAAGTGTCTATAGACAATGGAAAACCTCATTTTCAATTTGTTGTATTGTTAAGAACTTGGAATTAAGGCTATGTAAATATTATAAAGGTGCATACACATGGAAAGGGAATACACATGCATTTATGCCTATGAGTGGGTATGCACAGGCATATGATTAGAAATAGTTCTACTAGTAGAAATCCAGCATTTGGAAGCAAGATTTGATACATTTGTACAGTATATGCACAGACACAAAGGTAAACACCTATATGTGTGTACATATATATATATATATATAGATATATATATATATATATATATATATATATATATATATATATATATATATATACACACACACAGCAGTGTGTGTGTGTGTGCATGTGTGTGTGTGTGTGTGTGTGTGTGTGTGTGTGTGTGTGTGTGTGTGTGTGTGGCGTATGTGCATGCGTGTTTGCGTGTGTGTGTGTGTGTGCGTGTGTGTGTGTGTATGTGTGTGCAAGCACGCATGCGCACTAACGACATATATATATATATATATATATATATATATATATATATATATTTATATATATATATATATATATATATATATATATATATATATATATATATATATATATATTACATATGATCGATAGTTGGTTTCATCAAAATGCTAAAGCCAGTATAACTGATCAAAAAAATTGCTGATTGGAAATACCATCTTTTTTTTGGAATGGGGAATAGTGTGGATCATTGAATGTGCCCTTCCCCCACTGTTTTGTGATCTCAGAGATGGTATATAATTAGCAGAGGATGTGGGGGTACATTATATAATTATGTTATAAGCATGATATAAGATCTTACAACAGGAAAAGATTATCTCCACTTTAAGGTACTGTGGAAAATGTGGTAGGAGAGGAGCATATTTCGACCCAGTGTAGTATAGCAAGAGGTAAAGCAAACACTTAATGTACTCATCTACTCAAGGAATAAGAAGGGGGACTGGGCAGTGACACTATTACAGAGATCCAAAATAAAATCAAAGTGAAGAGAATCAGCATACAAGCAACTAAGGGAGTGTAGAATCTGATTCTAGTTAGATGATCAAAAGAACCATGCATTACAAAACCTGCACCAACAAAGGAACAACATCAACTAAATGCTTTAAGATATAGCAGAATAGGAACTGAAGGGGAACTGATAGAAAACTCTGACGTAAAGTCTGTACTGCACAGATGTCTGTGGGATGGGGCATGGCACTACTGTCACCAATGTTATGGGGCAATATGACCACTACCATCACTCTGACACCCAGATGCAGGATGCCATCTGATATGATGTGGTGATGGCTGTCACCAATGGGGTTTGAATCCCAAAACTGCCAAACAGTGTTGAACAACAAGAAACTGCAAACGTGCTTTTTTCAATAATTTACAAATGCCCCAACAGTGAAAAAAATAGAATATGTACTGCTGTGGGTATGGGATCCAATGTCCACACCTGAATTGGACTGCACTCAGGTCACTTATAGAGATGAGTTTTGTAAGGTAGCCCCTGGCCCATTTCTCACTGTCTCTATGAACTATTATCTTCCATTACCCCTTTATCTATGATAAATGCTGTTCAAAAACATATTAATTGCACACACACACACACACACACACACACACACACACACACACACACACACACACACACACACACACACACACACACATAGATGCACACATTCACTTCTTGGAAAAGCTGTCAATTCTTCAAATCCCCACAGCTGTTCTCTAAGCATGGTAGTACTGCCACTACCCTGGAATAGCTAGAAGTTTCCAATTACTTTCTCCTCATAAATTAAACCAAATGTGAAGTCATATACACTAATATTTTTGTTGAAAGCAGGCTTGAACAGTCTAATGGGAGACATATGCCACATACCTTATTAACCAACAATGCAAATAAAGCCTAACCTCTTCTCAGATAAATAACAGTGCAAATATATATGTATATATACGTGTGTGTGTGTGTGTGTGTGTGTGTGTGTGTGTGTGTGTGTGTGTGTGTGTGTGTGTGTGTTAAGCAAAAAAACAAATGCAGGACAACCTCAAAGTTAGTAGCGAAAACCACAGCAGGAAAACAGGCTGGAACCAACGTATCTTTTGTTGACACAATTTTATTACATAGAGTCAGGAAAAAACAAGTAGTTCAGTTCTGTTATCCACAAAAACATAAAATCACGAAAGAGTAACCCAAGTAGATCAAGCGCTTTCGCCCGGGCTCTCCCGGGCTTTTTCAAGATACTTTAACTAAGCAAACCATATGCTTATATACCCCATGTTTAATTAATTAATTATGTAATTGCTTTATTAAAACCTTTTCAAGTGTTTTTATGCTTAAAGCTATATTCTCTTCGTAAAATTCATAATAAATATTGTTTGTACAGTGTATTTATGTTTCTTAGCTCCCAGCACCTATTATAAGATGCTTTGTTTGTCCGGAATGTTTGTTTATATGTATGTATTGTTTTTATAAAATTTTTGAGCATTTGATTTAAATGATTTAATAATTTAGGTAATGTTATGTTGTTTTTCTTCTTAAAATAAGCTGTTTGTACAAGCAAACTTTTTCAAAAGAACAGCTTTTCTACAGTAAGATGAATTTTTTCTCTCTTCTTCCAGTACTGTGCACATTGCATTTAAGTGGAGAACCTTTCTTATAAAAATTAATAATTAATAGTGTTTGGTCATCTTTTAAAATTTGGTTTTCCTGATTTGATTGTTATTACATTGGCATTTCATGGATATGTACTACGTTTTTTTATTTATTAAAATTACTAAATTGATACTATTGTATTATTGTTGAACTACTATAGTTTCTACATTAATAAATATATATGTTTTCTGTTTTAAAATATGATTTATGCATCCTAAGTTAAATTACTATAAATTATTATAAATAAATTAAAATTAAAATTAAAATTTGTGTGTTCTTGTTTGTTGTTATAAATAATTAAATAAATAGTTAAATAAATAACTTTCTAATTTGAATAAATAATCAATTATTAAATTTATTATTAAATCTGTATTAAGACCTTATCAAAATTGTAAAAAATTATTTAAAACATATTCTCCCTAATATCTGTGTGTGCATTCAAATTCATTATTATTTTATTATAATATGGCCCTTTTTTGTTTTAATACACTGCTTATACTAACATGTTCGTTTAACCCTGGTGCTTTTGCAGCATTTAGTTTGATTTGACATACTAATTCTCTATATTCCAGGGATGTTTCCCAGTCCCCCCCTCTGATATCATTTTTCACCTGTTCAAGAACTAAGAATTTCAAATTCATTTCTTTGCATATTAAAGAGTGTTTGAAGAATGCATTTGTTTCTTTCCTTATTTTTATTTCATATAAATTTTCGTATACTCTTCTTTTTAAGGTTCGTTCTGTTTTTCCTACGTAGAAGGACAAGCAATGTTGACATATTCCTAAATATACTATGCCCTTTGTATTACAATTGTAATGTCCTAGGGCATATAATCCCATACTTCTAGATTTTAAATATAATCCTGTGTCATTAAGCATAAAAGCACATTGCTTGCAAGCTCCACATTTGTAGGTGCCTCTCATTAATTTTGTGTTGTTTGAATTATTAATTGTTTCATTTTCAAAGAGATTTTTAAGGTTATTATTTCTTTTCCTTATAAACTTTGGCAATTTTGGAATCATTTTGTTAATCTCTAAGTTATTCGACAACACCGGCCAATATTTAGTAATGATGGCTTCTATTTCTTTGCTGTCATTATTGAAGGTATATGCAAATGCTTGTTTTTTATGAGGAAAAGAAATAATAACCTTAAAAATCTCTTTGAAAATGAAACAATTAATAATTCAAACAACACAAAATTAATGAGAGGCACCTACAAATGTGGAGCTTGCAAGCAATGTGCTTTTATGCTTAATGCCACAGGATTATATTTAAAATCTAGAAGTATGGGATTATATGCCCTAGGACATTACAATTGTAATACAAAGGGCATAGTATATTTAGGAATATGTCAACATTGCTTGTCCTTCTACGTAGGAAAAACAGAACAAACCTTAAAAAGAAGAGTATACGAACATTTATATGAAATAAAAATAAGGAAAGAAACAAATGCATTCTTCAAACACTCTTTAATATGCAAAGAAATGAATTTAAAATTCTTAGTTCTTGAACAGGTGAAAAATGATATCAGAGGGGGGGACTGGGAAACATCCCTGGAATACAGAGAATTAGTATGGCAAATCAAACTAAATGCTGCAAAAGCACCAGGGTTAAACGAACATGTTAGTATAAGCAGTGTATTAAAACAAAGAAGGGCCAAATTATAACAAAATAATAATGAATTTGAATGCACACACAGATATTAGGGAGAATATGTTTTAAATAATTTTTTACAATTTTGATAAGGTCTTAATACAGATTTAATAATAAATTTAATAATTGATTATTTATTCAAATTAGAAAGTTATTTATTTAACTATTTATTTAATTATTTATAACAACAAACAAGAACACACACATTTTAATTTTAATTTTAATTTATTTATAATAATTTATAGTAATTTAACTTAGGATGCATAAATCATATTTTAAAACAGAAAACATATATATTTATTAATGTAGAAACTATAGTAGTTCAACAATAATACAATAGTATCAATTTAGTAATTTTAATAAATAAAAAACTGTAGTACATATCCATGAAATGCCAATGTAATAACAATCAAATCAGGAAAACCAAATTTTAAAAGATGACCAAACACTATTAATTATTAATTTTTATAAGAAAGGTTCTCCACTTAAATGCAATGTGCACAGTACTGGAAGAAGAGAGAAAAAATTCATCTTACTGTAGAAAAGCTGTTCTTTTGAAAAAGTTTGCTTGTACAAACAGCTTATTTTAAGAAGAAAAACAACATAACATTACTTAAATTATTAAATCATTTAAATCAAATGCTCAAAAATGTTATAAAAACAATACATACATACAAACAAACATTCCGGACAAACAAAGCATCTTATAATAGGTGCTGGGAGCTAAGAAACATAAATACACTGTACAAACAATATTTATTAAGAATTTTACGAAGAGAATATAGCTTTAAGCATAAAAACACTTGAAAAGGTTTTAATAAAGCAATTACATAATTAATTAATTAAACATGGGGTATATAAGCATATGGTTTGCTTAGTTAAAGTATCTTGAAAAAGCCCGGGAGAGCCCGGGCGAAAGCGCTTGATCTACTTGGGTTACTCTTTCGTGATTTTACGTTTTTGTGGATAATAGAACTGAACTACTTGTTTTTTCCTGACTCTATGTAATAAAATTGTGTCAACAAAAGATACGTGTGTGTGTGTGTGTGTGTTACAGGAATTACATCACAAAAGAAAGATGGATTCTGGTTTTTCATCTATTTTGTTTGTTTCATAGGACAGAAAAGTAAGTTGTGTGATAGAACTTCAAGTCTTTAGTTCATCTGTGAATCTTGCTATTCAGCCCACTTGCTCTGCGTAGCCATTTTAAATGGTTTATAGTCTGTACTCATGTGAAACTTCTGCCATAAAGGTAGTTTTTTAACTTTTGCAAACCTAAACCATGTCCAGATCCTCTTTCTGTGTGGCTGTATAAGACTCCTCCCTTGGTTGAAGTCTGCAGCTTAGATACACTATGAGGTGCTCATCTCCCTCTGAGAAAATCTGGCTAAGTACACTCCTACACCATGGTTAGAGGCATCCAACTGTACAGTGAATTCTTGACTATAATCATGACTAGTTAGAAAAGGGGTCCACCAAGAGCATCTCCCTGAGCTTTTCAAATGCCTGCTCATAGGCTAGTCTTCAGACAACCTTATCAGTTTTATTTTTCCTGTTAAGGTCTGTTAGGGGATTACCTATTATACTATACTAAGGAATGAATCTCCTATAGTATCCTGCAGCCTCTATGAATGCCCTTGCCTGTTTCTTGATAACAGGGGTAGGCCATACCCAAATATCCTCAATCCCAGCAGGTTCTGGCCTAATTATTCCACAACTCTTTGCCACTCAGACAAGATACCTCTGCCATACCCACTTGACAGTAAGTCAGCCCTTCCCTTCGAAATCTGCCCAACACTTTCCTGACATGTTTCAGTTCTTGTACGTAGGACTGGCTGTAGATTTCTATGTCATTCAGGTAAGCAAGGGCATAATCTTTGGCTTCAGACAGGATGCAATTTACCATCATCTGGAAAGTTACTGTGTCATACTTCATAGCAAAGAGCATTTTGCAAACATATACAAACTAAATGAGTTCACAAACACCAACTTCTTTCTAGCTGCAGATGTTAAGGCACCTGCCTGTAACCTTTGGTAAAGCCAGTAGTAGTCAGATACTTAGTGCCATCCAACTGGTCCAAGGCACCAATTATTCCTAATGGGGTAAGCATCCAACTCTGTGTGAGTGTTCATCTTCTTGTAGTCCACACAAAACCATGCTTCTTTGGCACCAGCACCACTGAGAAGGTCCAGACTCTGTTGGACTTCTTTTAAAAGAGCACTACTGGTGAGGTCCAGGAACTGTTGGACTACAGGATTACTCCCATTTCCAACATGTCCTTCAATCTGTCTTTCATAATTTGTTTAATACTTTCAGGCACTCTTTAAGGAGCTTATTTGATGGTTTGCTATAGTCCTGCTTCTATGAGCTGCTTCAGTAGGTGGGTAAATATCTCCAAATTCCTGTAATCTTGCTTGGATTTCCTGAACCAGGATATGTTTTTTTTGTGGGGAGATGGCCACTGAGAAGGTCTACCTCCACATCCCTCTTTGGGTCCTAATGCAATTCTCTACAGATACTAAGTTCCAGGGTCTGTCTGTAATATCAGGCATACCTCTCCACTGACCAGATTTTCCCAGAATGTCCAGATTTTTGCTTCTTATTTTTTTCCTAATAACATTTGTAGTTTTCTGGTAAATCACTAAGGATTGAAGTCGCTAAATAATGACACACATTTGAGTTTCAGACTTAAAATCCTTCAGAAAATGTATGCTAATACAATCCCATTATTCTAGCAACTTTCTAAGTTTATAAGAGCCATATTTAAAATATGTCCCTATTTTTGGGCCTTTGTCCTCCCATTATTTTAGGATTTGTCCATATTTCTTTTACTCAGGTTTCGGGGCTTTATCATGTTAACATGGTACAGCTTGCGCTTCTACTTCCTGCCTGGCATCACTCACTCACTCACTCACTCACTCACTCACTCACTCACTCACTCACTCACTCACTCACTCACTCACTCACTTATCTTTTTCACAGTAGTGAAGGGTTCCTCCCAGGCTGCTTGAAACTTGTTGTGTCTCACAGGAATAACTTGACAGAATACTCTCTGGCTCTGGCTATACTGTCCTACCAGACCTTTTGTTGTTGTGCTTGTGCTAGGTACTCCTGGGCCATCTCCATGTGCTTCATGAGTCTAGTCCTGAGGTTTAGGGCATACTCTGTAACAGAGTCATTGTGGGAATCACATTCACTCCCATGCTTATGAAAAATTAAATCACGGGGTCCACTTACTATGTGAATATATACTAGCTCAAGAGTAAAAAAATTGTGGATCCCTAGGAAACCTCCCTGTATAAAAAAGAAGATAAGGCAGATACTTGTCCCTCTCCCTCTTGAACTGGTGGGCAAATGCTTTCATCATGGTCTTTGCCATAGAGTTAGATCTTTCTACCAGACCTTTTGTTTGTGTATGATAGAGTTTTCTCCCACACTGCTTCCACAAACATGCCAGCATTTCTGACATAAAGTTGACACCTCTCTCCATTAGTATTCCCTCAAGATAACTTAGCCTGCCGAAAATGTTTAGCAAAGCATTTGCTACATTTTCTGCTTTAATGGAAGACAAAGCCACTTCTTCTGGGTATCTAGTAGCATAATGCACCACAACTACCATGATATATTTTGTACCTGTGAAACTTAGACTACTCAGACGTCCTACAATATCTATAGCTATCCACTGAGAAGGCTCCAAAACAACAGACCAAGGCATCAAAGTAATCTTAGCTTTGTCTACATTCTTAGCAACCTTTTGGCACTGCTCATAGGTCTGCTAGTACCTTGTTACATCATTTGCAATCCCAGGCCAATAAAAATTCTGCATGCACCATCTTTTAAAACACTGTATGACCATATGACCTGCAAAAGGAATATAACAAGCTATAGCCAGAAGTGCCATTTGAAAGGCGCTGGGTACTACCAACTGCTGTATTACTTCTCCTTAGCCTCTCTTCAGTGGTTCATTTCCCATACAACAAGCTTTCATTCTAGTACATGGACTTCCTCTGCACTTGAGTAGATGAAGCCTCCTTGGCTACCTCCCTAAAGTCTTGAGAGCTGAGCTTGATACAACTTCTCATTAGTGACTCTTCTCAGCTAAACTTACAAAGGAAGTGTGGTACCATCCGACAGTGATGCCTCAAGTTCTGGATGACAACTATTGCTTAACTTTTCCCTGGAAGTATCACCTTCCAAGAGAAGCCCAGGACATTTCCCCTGCTGCGGATCCAATTTTGCATCACTTCCAATAATCAGCTCTCCCTCTGAGGTAGCCATGTTTATAGCCTCAGAGAAATTGTGGGCTCTGGTTGGATCATCTCACAACTGCCTCCATCATGAGATTGTATTCATGCTTGACTGCATGTAACTGCATGCACACAAGGTACTTCTCTGTCAAAGTTATTCCCTGTTAAGCCATCAGCATGAATGTCCTCAAAGATGGTCACCTGCTTACTCCCTTGCTGCCATTCCCAATTCAGGTAGACTCTGTCAAAGATACCTGAAAAGGTTGCCCTCCTAAGGCCCTAACTGAAGTGGACTGCTTGTAAAGTAGTGCTTCTATGTGACTATTGCAGGTTTGACTATGATTATGTCTGAGGCAGCATCTCTTCTGGCAGTGACCTCCTTCTCTTCCCTTTTACCATGGTAGGATATAGACTTTTGTGATAGTTAAGCACAGCTGTAAAACTTGGACTGCTCAGAAGTTCTATAATGTCTATAGCTATCCTCTGAGATGGTTCCAAACCAGCAGACAAAGGCATGAAGTAGCCTTGGCTTTGTCTACATCCTTACCATACCTCTCAACTTCTTGGTTCAAAAAATCTGGACAAAGCCAAAAATAATAGGGGGACAAAGCCCCGGAAATAGGGACACATTTTAAATATTGCTCTCATAAACTTAGAAAGTTGTTAGATTAAAAGATATTGTATAATTGTACATTTTCTGAAGGATATGAAGTCTGAAATTCAAGTCCCAGTCATTATTTAGTGAATTCAGTCCTCATTGATTTGCAACAAGACTGCACAAAACCACAACTTTTATGAGGAACAGACCAAAAATATGAGGCAAAATCTGGACATTCTGCAAAACTCTGGACAGCTGAGAGGTATGATACTTAGCAACCTTTAGCACTGCTCACGAGTCTGCCAGTACCTGTGAAACTTGAAGTCCTGTAATACATCCCATCACTAACACAGTGTGAATTATGCTTGATGCTGCCTGAGACCTTTGTGTTCTCCCCCCTCCCCCTAACCTTAGTTGACAGAGAAATTCCACATGTTCCATTTAGTTACATTTGAAACATCTAAATCAAAAGCCAAGCATGTACCCAGATCCATGGCTTTCCATTGTTCTGTGTAACCTGCTGTGATGGCTTAGGCTGCCTCCTTTAGGTTTCCCTTTACCCATGTACAGAGTTACCCCATCCCCTCAATTATACAGTGGCAACCTCCTAGCTGGATAAAGGTCCACTTCCCTTCCCATATCCACAGGAGTATTGCACTCATGGTCTGCAAACCAAGTCCTAATATCCTCAGGCGTAGTACAAATAGCTTGCTCATAGAACAAAAGATCTGCAAGTGTTTCATGTGTACTGATCTTACTTATGACACCTAATTATTTGCTGATTTCTGTGATTTTACCTGTCTGTTTCCAGTATTCCCTAAGTTTATTTCTATACAACTCTGATAACAATTTATAACAAGCAAGTAAACATTCTTTAACTTTGGCATATTTAAGCTATCATCTTCAGAGTTTAGACATTGCATGCATTGCTTTACCAATGAGTAAGGGAGTTAAAATCCTTACCCACTGCCCTTGATCAACTTGGTGACAATTACACATTTTTTCAAAGTTCTTTGTAAAGCTATCCAAATCATGCCCCTCTTTGTATTGGGTAAGACATTATTTATACAAACCTAGTCTTCTTGGATGTGATTCCCCCTTCCCCATGGCATATATGTCTCTGGCATAGGATGGTAATCTCCTTTATGTCTCTGGCATAGGATGGTAATCTCCTTTATGTCTCTGGCATAGGATGGGAATCTCCTTTATGTCTCTGGCATAGGATGGTAATCTCCTTTATGTCTCTGGCATAGGATGGTAATCTCCTTTTCAGGCTGGCATTGCTTCTCTCCCTCCCCTGCTTGTGACTATTTCCCCTTCCCCATGACATGTATGCCTCTGGCATAGCATGGTAATCTCCTTTATGTTTCTGGCATAGGATGGTAATCTCCTTTATGTTTCTGGCATAGGATGGTAATCTCCTTTATGTCACTGGCATAGGATGGTAATCACCTTTATGTCTCCGGCATAGGATGTATTTTCATTTGAATTCTTGAAATAATCCTGTATTTTTATGTACATTTGCTTTCATCTGTTTTTAAGACTTCCACATTGATTTACAGCTCAAAGCAATAATTCTTCTCATCAGTGAAATTTTCATGGTCAGTACTGCACCCCCTCCCTCCAAATCCTTTGACTTAAAGAAGCATACTCTAGGTTGCACAACACAGAGGAAAGGGGAGTAGAGAAAAAAACTTTGAAAGACTCATTGATATGATGAGTTTTGCTGCAATGAGCTTTACGGTTCTTGACCACACACAAAAAAACAGAGTTGATGTCAAACCACAAATGCATAAACTTAATACACTTAACTAATACATGATTTTAAACAGAAAGTACTTTTGTCTTAATTCGTTTACTAAGGCTCTGTAAAGCTGCCTTAAAACCCATCCAACACATTCATTTATACTCCCCATCATCACGTGACAAATTCCTCCAGTTATCAAATATATTTAATTAAAAGTAAAAAAAAAATGCATACATTGGTTATTTGAACCCAAATCTAAAAGATTCTGTCTTTTCCAAAATATTTTTCTAAAAATCTGCTTATAGTTGTATACTATTACCCTTAATTTTTTATAGGTGCATAGGTGTGCACTAGGCTAATGACCATGACCAAAAGTGCCTTTTTAAGCCTAGCCATGTATCCCAAATCTCTGACAAGTTCTGGTACCCTTGATAAGTGTAAGCAGGGGCTTGGGAGATGAAACATTTACAAGCAGGGGCCTGGAAGGCGAACAATTTGATAGCTGCCTGTGACCATTAGAGACACAGGTACCGAACCAGGGAAGAATTTCCTATTCCCCATCAAATTGTCCAAGTTACACTTGAGTTGGCTTAGGGAGGAACTCTATTTCATATAGATGGAGAGCCTGCTCCAGAGAATTGGTAGTCTGTCTCTCCAGCAGGTCCTATTTATATCACAGGCAAGGCTTAAGTCTTTAGAGTGGTTAATTCTATCACTGTTTGTGTTGTGAATATGTAGATGTCCATCAGGTTGGGGTTCAACTATACTTAGTATGCCAGGCATAGATGTCCCCTCAACAGCTTATAGGAGACAGAATATATGAATAGGACTTTGAGTTGGTCTGCATAGGACATGTTACGTACTCTTTTAGTGAGAAACTTCTGTGGATGTTCCATTTGTTGGATGCGCCTGGTTAGGTACATACCAAAGGAGACACTGTACTCAATGATAGGTCTAAAATTTCATACCTCTCAACTGTACAGATTTTTGCAGAATGTCCAGATTTTTGCCTCGTATATTTTGTCCGTTTTTCATAAAACTGTTGTTTTCTGGCAAATTAATTGCAAATCATTAAAGACTGAAGTTGGAAAATAATGACAGAGATTTGAGTTTCTGACTTCATAACCTTCAGAAAATTCATGCTAATGCAAAATGTTATAAGTTTGTAAGAGCAATACTTAAAAATTGTCCCTATTTTAGGGCCTTGGCCCCAGTATTATTTATAGCTTTGTCCAGATTTTTTGCTCCAAGAGGTTAAGAGGTATGGGTCTAATGAATGCTAAATATAGTGGAACAATGACCTCATCAGACCTAGATGTCATACCTTTGTTTATAAGTTGCACAACGTAGAATGATTCCCTCACTACTGTAGACATGTGATGGTCAGATTACTGCTACACATGTCCTCAAGTCCCTGACTACTGGGTCTACTTTTAGGAGTGTGTTGTAAATATGATAGTTACAAAGGGTGGATGACTTGAAAAAAGATACTATTATGCATTTCTTGGCATTTAGTTTTAGTCCATGGCTTTGACACAAGTTATTTGTCTATGTCAGCCCTTCCTGAAGAACATTAGTGTCAGTAAGGGATTCGATGACTACTCTTAATTTGCAAATGACAGCAAATATGGCCAGCCAGAGGCCCTTGACATACCTCTCAAATGTCTAGATTTTTGTAGAATGTCCAGATTTCTGCCTCATATTTTTGGTCTACTTCTCTTAAAATTTGTGTTTTTCTGGCAAACTGCAGAGGATTGAAGTCACTAAATAATGACGTACATTTGAGTTTCAGACTTCAAATTCTTAAGAAAATGCAAGATAACACAAAACCTGCTATTCTAACAACATTCTAAGTTTAGAAGAGCAATATTTAAGCTCTGTCCCTGTTTTGGGTCTTTGCCCACCCATTATTTAAGGCTCTATTCAGATTTCTTGTGTTAGGAAGTTGAGAGGTATGCCCTTGACATTGACATTGACATTGACTTCAGAGAAGTAAATGACAAAAAGGAGTGGTCCTTGGACAGATCTCCAAGGTGTGACTGGCCTCTTTGTAGAGGTGGACTCCCCAGTTCTAACTTCCTGGTTCATGTTTGTGAGCCAGCTGGCTATCCACCAGGTGACATAAGGGTTTATACCTAACCTCTTCAGTTTAACAAAAATGCCTGATTGAGTCATTGTGTCAAAAGTCTAAGCTAGGTCAAGGTAGACAATATGAACAATTTTCCTCTCATCCATTGCTTTTGGTGACCTTTCCAAAGAAGGTTGAGTAGACTTGACCAAACCTGCCTTTGAGGAAACCAAATCAGATTGGTTCCAGTGTCTGGAGGTTTCCTATGTCGTTACTGATCACTTCCATGGTAATTCTTTCCATGGCTTTGCATATGAGATTAGTGAGACTTATGGATCTGAAGTTTCCTGGCTTTGTAGATAGCCCACCTTTGTGCAAAGGGATGGCTGCTTATGTTCTCCATTTGTGAGGACTGAAGCTTGTTTGGAGGCTATGGTTAAACAGTGATTCCAGAGGATCTGATATGTCATGTTTTATACTATTCAGATGGCAACATGGAATATTGTCTGGGCCCATCTATGGAGTGTTCTTGGGAGACAGCACCGAGGACCTATTTCATAGTGATAGTAGGGGGAGTTATATTTGATGGTATTTCCTGAGGGGGAGAGTTCGAGATTAATTTGTCTGCCAGTAGGTTGGTAATATTTTCTGGCTCAGTATATGTGTATCCATTAATGAGAAGCTCTGCACATAATTGTGTAATTTAAGTTTATTCTTTATCCATGACTTAATTCTCACCACTTCATTTAGTAATAATGGGAGCTAAGCTCCCAGCTTAATTTTTTTCTCTCATTTTCTTTATATTCAACTTATTTACTACATCTCCTTTCCTACTCTCAGTATATACTATTCCTCAGTATTACAGCTATAAATCACATTTCTTTCTATCATCCTGCTATATCTTTTTACTATAACAGCAGTGTTACACATAAACCTACAATATTTACATTTCACACATGAATACATCCCTGTCATTCCATTGTTCTGTGTTTCTCCTGTGTCTCTTTCCAATGCACTTTTCATGGCTGGCACTTTTTTGTAAGAGAGCACCACACTTTCTCCAACACTTTCCCGTATCTTTATATTAGCATTTAATATCTTCCAATTGCAGTCTATAATCTTTTCTATTTCCTTATTATCCACTAAATATTCTGACAACATTCTGTTCATTACATGTGATGTAACATTGCATCTGATGTTGTTAATCTTCATTCATTCATGACACACTTGGGTTACAGTTCCATCCTCAGAACCGACTTGGCTGTTGTAACAAGCTTGCACCAGCCAGAAACTCTAGAGAGCTAAGGTTAAACATAGTGCCCCACCCCCCAAGATCTTGTTTGTTGCGTAGAATTTTAAGACGCGTCAGGCCATGCTCTCAAGCTAAGTGTTTATATTTCTATATATTTCTCAATATTTCTTTCTACTTTAAAGCTCCCCTTTTTGATATTTCTTGGTCACTCTATTTTATATTGTTGAATCAGTGTGTGAGTGCTGTTTTAGCTACCTTTTACCTTTCTGGTATTTCTTCCTTACAATAGTTGGTATAGTTCCCTTCCCTCTTACCTCTGGTATCTTTCAAATACCATTGCTGGTATTCTTTCCTTTTCTTTCTCTCGTTACCCTTCTGGGTATTTCTTGTGTTATCATTGTTGGTACCTAAAAAAAAAAATAAATAAATAAATCATTCGCTTGCTCTGTTCTTTCCCATTAGAGTGTGTGTGGGATCACGTGAATGTTTTTTCATTGTAGTGATTTATCTGAACATGGCTGACAAAAAAGGTACCACAGGCTTCAAACAATGTGACAAATGTGGCAGGAAGATGCCCAACTCAGATGGGCATCTTTCCTCTGTGTATTGTTTAGGAGTGCTGCATGTACAAGTCCAACCTCTGTGTGAACTCTGTAAGGGCAGTAGTGCCCACACCCTGGCAGAGAATAAGAACAAATTGATTTTAAAGGAGTTGTTAAAAAAAAACCTATCTGGAGGCTTTGTCTGAGGTGGAGGTGTCAAAACCTCTTTAAAAAGAGTCAAAAAAGAGGAGCCACTCAGTCCCAGCGTCTCCTCAGTCACAGGAACCAAAACCATCTAAAGGACATGTTTCTATGGAAGTGAAGCCTAAACAACCAAAACTGGCACAAACATCTGTCTCAGCACCAAAGTCTAAGACGCCTTCCACCATGCCATCTTTTTCCATGGACCTGATTACTAGAGTTGCCATGGTATCGACCCCTTCCACAGAACCACAAACCTTCTTAGCACTAATAATAGTTTCCCCTTTAAAATCGGTTCCATCCAAACACAAGTGTTTGCTACGGTGCTGAAGGTCGAAACACTAGCCAAGACTCATTATTCCCCATCCATTGACACCTTTGTTGGTCAGCAGCTCTGTCCCTTTATTGATCGATCAGAATCACCCTCAGGAATGTCTCTTCATTCCACCACGAGCCTTTTGGAGCTTCATGTAGTTAGACTGGTGGATCAGCTCTTAGCAGCCAGAAGTATTCCAACCCCATCTAGGACCTTCCTCCCACGTTGAGTCAAGATTTATTCTCCATGGACTCAAACATATCTTCCTCCTCCTCCTACCTCTTGCAGGATTTGGAACCCTCAATGCTGACGCCTCTCCTGGTGCCAACTTCTTTGGTACTGATGGGGGATTTCACCATGGTTCTGGAATCAATTCTGTAAACTCAGCTCTGTTGGAGCTGACCCATCCATGTGACTGTGTTTTAGCTGTTGGCTCCAGAATCCCTAGAATGGCACCGATATTTTCTTTGGCAGTTCCGAGTCCTCTCGCAGCTCATTCTCTAAGAGTGGGCTTGTCAGAGTGGGGGGTGTGACTCTGGTTCTAAGGTTGCCTTTCTCGGTTCTGGTCTCCTATCCCTCTTCAGGTGGGACTGCCTTTCAGATTGTGGAGAGAGCGCTCACCTCAGCAGGCTCACAGCTGGCATCCTCGATGTTGGAATGTCATATCTCTGTGTCCTCTGCTTCTAAGATGTCACAGTCGACTACATTGGAGCAGCAGGCATGAAGCAGCAAGACACCCTACCACAGGGTACCATCTCTTCAGACTACTCTTCAGACCTCCTCCCCTAATGAGCCACCTCACAAGAGATTGTGCAAGAGGAAGCACATTGATTCTCCAGAAGAATATTTCACCAAGGATACAAACTTCAGTGCAGGGGAAGGGTCCTCACGGTTGCCCCCTGAAGATGTCTCCTTTGGAAACATACTGGAAATCTTAAAACAGAGGGGTGACTGGAAGTCCACCAACCCTTCCTCTGAGGAATCTGTGGATTCTTAGGTGCAGATGATATTTACCAGAGTTTACCACATCCCCTTTGATCTTTGTCCAAGGCAGTAAACGAGAATTCCTGACATTCCACGCAGTCAAAGGGATGAAGCAGCTCAAGAAATTCAAAAACTGCTCAGAAAAAGAGTCATCCAAACAGTCCCACCAGACCAAGTAGGATCCAGATTTTACTCAAGATTCCTTTTAGTGCCAAAAAGACAGGGGACTGGAGGCCAATTGTAGACCTCAGTATCTTGAACAAGTTTGTCAAGCAGACAAAATTCCGGATGGTCACAGTTTAGTCTATCCTTCTTTTTCTGGAGAATGATGATTGGATATGCTCTATAGATCTTCAGGATGCATATTACCACATAAAAATGGACAGGCGCTCCAGAAGATATCTCCACTTCTGTCTGGGAGCCACTCATTACCAGTTTCATGGACTGCCCTTTGGTCTCACCACAGCCCCCAGGGTATTCACCAAATGCATGGCAGTGGTAGCAGCTCATCTAAGACTACAGGGATTCTGGGTGTTTCCATATTTAAATGATTGGCTTCCTACTACTCCCACCAGACATTTACTGCTTCACGACTTATACTACACTCTTGAACTGGCAGACCTCTTAGGCATTTCAATAAACAAAGAAAAGTAAAATTTGGAATCCACCCAAAACTTAGAATTCATTGGAGCAACATTCCAGATCCTGTCTGGTTGCACTACCTCTTCACAGACTACAAAGTTTAAGGTCACAGCTCCAAGCAATACTCTCTCAAGACATAGTCGCAGCTCACTTAGCCTTATAAGTACTAAGATCAATGGCAGTGACAATCACCCTAGTTCCCCTTGTGAGATTCCACGTGAGGCTGCTTCAATGGATCTTAGCTTGACAGTGGTCTCTGTTAATTCAACCCATGTCATACACAATTTGTGTAACAAATCGATGCAAACAGGATCTGAATCGATGAATGAAGAGTTATGGAGTCATTCCTTTTCACCCCCTCGGCCCAAGGCCGTAATGACCACAGATGCATTCCTGATAGGGGGGGCATTTTCAGAGAAAGACAGTCCATGGCACTTGGTCCTCCTTAGAGGTCAAATTGCATATCAACATCCTAGAACTGAGGGCAGTGCTTTTAGTGCTGCAAGCATTCCAATCTGCCCTTCCATCGTGGGCAATTGCTATCCAATCGGACAACATGTCTGCTGTCTGGTATATCAACAAACAGGGAGGAACCAGATTCTACCTGTTATATCAGGAAGCCATGAGAGTATGACCACTTTCTGTTAGCAATGCACATTCCTGGGAGTTCCAAAGTGATTGTGGACAAACTGAGCAGATGCATTCTCCTGCCTTGTGAGTGGTCTCTCAATCCAATAGTAGCAGCGAAGATCTTTGGTCATTGGGGTCAGCTTTGCTGCAGTCTATTTGCATCTTCCATGAACTACAAATGCAGCAGCTACTTTGCCCTAATCTCCCCTCAGGGGTAGTTTGAGAGAGATGCTCTTCTGCACGATTGGCCCCCAGGACTACTTTATGCCTTTCCTCCCAATCCCTCAATATCCCAGTTCTTGAAGAAAGCGCAAAGGTTGAGAAGCAAAGTGATCCTCATTGCTCCATATTGGCTCTGTCAAGTCTGGTTCCCCTTTCTTTGGCCTCATCTATTTCACCATCTGTGGATGCTGGACCCAATTCCTGGGTTCCTGTCTCATCTGCAGGGGCTGGTCCATCCCAGCCTACCCACTCTCAAGCTGACTGCTTGGTACCTCCACTTCCAGTAATTGCCAGGCAGAATAATCTATTGTTCCCAGTACAAAAGATACTTCTGGCTTCTCATAAACCATCCACCAGGAAACCTTATCTTAGTAAATGGAACAGATTTGCGATCTGGTCTCAAGGAGAAGGCCTAGACACCTTTTCAGCCTCGATTAATAATGTGTTGGACTATTTGTCAACTTTACTACAATCAGGAGCTTTAGCATCTACTATTAGAGTTAATTTGGCAGCTATTTCAGATTTCCATAATGGCTTAGATGATTTTCCACTGATATCTCACTGCCTCTGCAAACCCTTCCTAAAGGGAGTTATGCATTTAAAGCCACCTTTTTAAGAGTCCATTGAACTTTGGAATTTGACGTTAGTCTTACAAACTTTGACTCGTAAAACCCTTCGAGCCAGCAGCCGCCTGTGACATAAACTTTTTTATCTTGGAAGACCTTATTCCTGGTAGCCATCACTTCAGCCAGAAGGATATCAGAATTGCAGGCCTTGTGTGTAAAGCACCCATACATAATTTTTCATAAAGAGACATTATCACTTAGGACTAATGCCTCCTTTCTACCCAAAGTTGTTACAGACTCAAATATTAACCAATCCATTGACCTACCAGTTTTCTTCCAAAATTTTTCAGACAAAGGGGAATATTGTTTGCACTTGTTGGATGTACACAGACAATTACATTTTTACTTGGACAGAACAAAATCCTTCAGAAAATTGGACCAACTGTTCCTGTCTTTTTCAGGTCCTCAACTAGACAATCCAGTTTCCAAAGTCACCTTGTCAAAATGTCCAAGAGATTGTATCACTTTTGTTTAATATTAAAATAAAATAAGTCTATCAGCTAAAGTCAAGGCTCACTCTACCACATCAGTTTCCATTTCGGTTGCCTTTCATTCTAAGCCTCCATGAATGACATTTGCGCAGCAGCTATATGGACTACCCCTCATGCCTTTATCACTCATTACAAACTGGATATGTTCTCCAGGGGAAGAGCATCCTTTGTCTCTATGGTGCCCAGGAATATCCTTCCATAGGGCCTCCTGGGACATGAGGTAGCTAGAGACTCTGCCCCAACTGTCATGAATGAATGAAGTTTGACATCAGATAAAGAAGTTATGTTCTTACCATAATGCTCCATCTGTGTTGTCGATCTTTATTCAACTCTTGACATTCCACCCTCCTACCCCCTCCAAAGGCTCCTAGTGGTCCAGAACTAATCCTGTTTCAGTAGTAGGGCAGTTGCTCAGACAAAGCTTCCACTTTTTTGCTTCTAAGGGCAAATTTGATCTGAAGGGAAAGGAAGAGATACACTATGGGTAACCTTAGCTGAAGAGTTTCTGGCTGCTGCAAGCTTGTTACAATGGCCTGGTCAGTTCCAAGGACGGAACCATAACCCAACTGTCAAGAATGAATGAAGATCAACAACATAGATGGAATGTTATGGTAACAGCATAACTTCTAAATTTTTTGTTTATATGTACACACTCGCACACACTCACATGATATAGTACGTATACATAAAACGTATACAATTTAATATATCCATATATATATATATATATATATATATATATTGATATGAATAGATGGCTAGATATAGCTATATATATATATATATATATATATACAGAAACAGATAGTAAAAAAATAAAACCTCTGTCTAATTGACCTATCTGAAAATCAATGTCCCACTCATAAATTTCATCAACAGATTGACAGTAGATGAATTATATGATCATGCTAGCTTCTGATAAATATTCCATCATATACTATTGTCAAAGCTATCAAAGCTGTTCCAGATCTTGTGTCATTTCATTATTTTCCCTCCATATGGACAAAACTATGAACGTACAAACTTTGTCCAGGCTACCTGCTGTTAGTTACCAGTTATGGCTAATATGAGATTATAAATCCTTGAAGGTAGGCTTTTCTGTACATTTTTCAGTGTCTGACATTGACTCTTCGTTCTGATTTTTTTAAAAAATGTTGTCATTCAATACAAAAGATACCGTTTTAAAGATCTAATTAATAAAAAAAAAACACTATTTTTTTATCTGAGATAAGACTTTTGAGTTTATTTCCTGGATAAAATTCTTAGTATGTCTTTCATCTGAGTCATTCATTTCTGGAATATTAGAGAATCTAGATTATAGAACAGTTTTGACTTTGCTGTGTAGCATTTTTTTAACTGTTTTGACCCAACTGAGTAATGCATTGCACAACTTTTTCCCTTTTTATCCTTTGTACATTGACTTTACTCCCTTTTGCTTTTGTGTTTAGTCACAAATCACATTCCATTTCAAATACCATTTTTAACAGATAAAAATTAATATCTTATCTTCATTTACAACCATTATATGATTTCCAAAATTTTAAATACTTAGTATAGTAGTCCAGTGTATTTGTATTAGCTATGATAAAGATAGCAGAGGCATTTTGTGGTAATAAGCAATTTAGGCAAAAAAAGTACATCTGGAGTGGGTAGCTTTTCATTTATAAAGAGCTCATTTCTTTCCTAGCTGAAATGTGGTAGGTCTTTGCGGCTGTCAGTTTAAAAGTACAGTGACTCTATAACTGTTTACATAGAATGGGCAGGTGCTCTGAAGCTCTACCTTCTTTGTTGTGCAAAGGGATAAAGCCCTGTCTATGACTCAGGTGATCAGGGTTCAATTAGCAGCTTGGACATCTTTGTAAAGATGCATGTAACTATCATGGGGGAGAAGAGGGTGGTTTAGGTCACAATGTATCCTAATCTTCTTGGAGCAGGGTGGAAGATGCAGATGTCACTTGGGCAGCCATGCATTCAGCTTTCCAAGGTGCACTCTACTGGTCTTCATCATGAGAAAGTGGACTCACATGAGGAAGGTGTACTAGCCCCAATGGTTATTCATCTGTACACTCCCCACCTAGGTGGTGTGGTTTAGGGACATACTAACAAAAAAACCCTGCATGACACTTCCTGCAGCCAACTCGTACCTGTGGCAAACAAATAGGCCAGCCTGAGTAAATGAGGCTGATGGTCTGCAGGCAGTGGGGAAGAAAAAGAACAAACAAAATGAGTGCTGTTCTACAAATCAAACAAATTCAGATTCAAATCCAAGTTTATTAACATGCTTAATTACTAAATAGTTTACAAAGTCAAAATAAATTGCAAAATGGCAAGACAAAATAATACTTAAGAGACACTGTTAGAACTGTTTTAAGGCTGATCAAGGATTTATGTATTTTTATCTTTTTAAAAATGCATATTACATGCATTATATGTATTTATTTATTTATTTTATTTAATTAATTTATTTAATTTGGGGGAGGCTTTTTTGGCTTTTTGCCCCTGCTGCATGCTGATCACCAGCCTCTCTCTCTTTGTTAACTGGGCCCTTCAT
>NC_056730.1:602642431-602829931 GCF_019279795.1 Protopterus annectens | reverse complement strand
AACAGTCAGCCATAAACCTTCACCATTTGCTTTCATCATAGAGAAATAGATGCTAAAAAGGATGGATTGGTATGGATCGCTGAGGAACTCTGCTAGTGACTGGCCTCTTGGTGGAGGTGGCCTTACTTATTTTGACCTCCTGGGTCCTATCCGTGAGCCAGTTGCCTATCCAGTGGGTGATAAAAAGGTTTATACCTAAATTACTGAGCTTGTCTATAATGCAGCATTGTATCAAAAACCTTGGCCAGGTCGAGATAAGCTGTGTGCACAATCTTACCTTCATCCAATGCTTTGGTTAACAAAGCTAAACTGTGATAGGTCCAGCATTTACAGGTTACCTATGTCCTCATTTATCATGTCCATGTTGATTCTTTCCATGGCCTTAAATATGAAGCTGGTAAGACTTATGGTCCTGCAGTTACTTGGATAAGTGGTTGGACCTACTTTGTACAGGGGAATGACTTGTAGCAATCTTCCCTTCCTTGGGCACAAAACCTGACTGAAGGCCACAGTTGAAAAGTGATTCAAGTGGACCAAAGAGTTCATGTTTCATGCTATTTACTAAACATCCTGGGATGTTATTGGGGCCCATCAATGTAGTGTTTTTGGCCTTAGAAGGTGCATTGATGACCTGTTCCGTAGTAATGGTTGGGGGGATTGTGGCATGTGGTATTTCCTTTGGACTATCAAGGGGGAGTGGGAGGAAAATTTGAACTGAACCTGTCAGCCAAAAGGTTGGAAATGGCCTCTGTTTCAGTGTGGGTGATGCCATTTACAATAATATTTGTGCAGTGTTGTGTATTTCCCTCTTAGCTGCCTATTTAGATTGTTTGGGGGGCTTTTAGTATGTATGGCTTTGTTCCTCCTATGTTTGGCCAAGGATTTTGTCTTCTGTTGTATAACTGACAGATATTGTGATTCCCCCAGGGTGACTTGCCTTTTGAGTTTGTCTTTTTTTTAATATGAGTGGGCACAGCTCACTCTGTACAGCTATCAGTATGGCTGTACAGAGATTTTATAAATAGCTCAGCATATGCTATGGTGTTTACTGGGTTTAGGAGTATTTGGAATTTAGCCAAGGTATTGCTTAGTAGAGAGAAGTTAGCCTTGGAATAAATAGTTCCTAAAGGTTTTGGTTTCGCTGGATTCCCATACTTACTTTTTATTTAAAGTAAATACTACCTTATGGTCAGATCTGACAAGCAAAGTCATTACATTGTATGAGGAACATCAAACTCCCCATGTTCAAGAGTACAAGGTCATAGATGTTTGCACACTAGGTAGGGGAATGGACCAACTGCTGTAAGATCTTGGTATTAACAAAGTTTAGGAATTGCAGGGCTTGTGCATTAGAAGTGGTTTAGGATTCCCATGGATATTGTATTGGATTGAATGGTGAGGGACTCTAATACACTGAGGTAGGTAGTATGGATTTCTTGGGATAAGGAGGGGGACCTATAGGTTGCAAGGATATGGCATGAAACCTATTTATGGTGAGCTGCACGTGTATGAGTTCCAGTGGGTTATATACTTTAGTCTGGATGTGAGGTTGTTTTTAATACACACTGAGACTCCTCCACCTTTAGTTCCCTCCTGTGCAGTAAGTGGTCTGAAAGTGTGAAAGGCATTATAACCTTGCATTGCTGGTCTACTCTCCATGACTTTAAACCATGTTTCCCTTACTACACAGATGTCTACACTCTTCAGGGAGAGGAAGGCTTGCAGGAAGTGGAGTTTCTTGTTAAGACTTCTAGCATTGAGCAGTACTAGCTTCAGATATTCCTTCATAGATTCAGTTAAGTTGGTAGGTTAATCTGCTTGATATTGCCTAAAAAAGGCACCATGGGGATGGAAAAGGTATTTGCCAATATCCAAAAGCCTAGAGGGAACTGCTAACCATGTCATCCCAGGTCATCAAATAGTGTACCCCCTTGGATTGACACCAGAAGTTAAGCTAAGTTAAAATCAATCATTTTCTGTTGGTAATACAGCATCATCCTTGGAGAAGGTAGTGTGCTGCTCAGTGCTAGGGTCATACCTGCCTGAGACACATAATCAATGAGCTTGAGCATGGCTCACTTCATATAGTTAAGGGAGGTATATCTCAGGTCATTAACATCTACATAGACTACAACAGAGTCATACTGGTACCTGTGGTTCAGTGACCTGAGTGCCTGTGTAACTTCACAGTTCCTAGCTCTGGAAAAGCAGCTTACTGTGACTCTCCTTACTCAGTCTGGTGGGGGAGACATCAGTGTGCCTCACTACAGAATCACAAATGACCAGGAAATGTGGCTGTGCTCTGGTTTGACTTAAGGGCTTCATAGCAGAGGCATTAGATACAGTGCTATTCTGTGAAGCTGTGGGTGGTGTTTTAACTGAATGTTTATGTGATGGCTGAGGACACCTTCTTTGATTGTATTGTGCAGGGGGTCTTAATGTTTTAGGAAGATTATCTGTACATGCCTCAGGATAAGTAGTTTTATGTGTGGGATCTTTACCCTGTGCAGTAGGTGTGGTGCAAGTGTCACTGACAGCCTCTATAGGACTAGTTTTGGTTGTATGAGAGAATTTTGCCTCCAGCATTAAAGTGTATTTACACCTCTCACATACTTTATCAGTTTTATTAAGAATAAGTGGGTTTTCAGTGTATGTGAGGCAATTGCTACAATGCCTCAGAATATCCATCTTAACTAGACTGATAACAGAGTCAGGAAATGCATATCCATGGCTACTGATCTGCTAGGGAGGAGTGAGGGAAATTTAAATACTCAATAGGTCAATAACACAAGGAATTTGATGAGCAACGCTAAGTTATGTGCAAACTAGGTGCTCTAGTAGTTTGAAAAGAATTGTCTAGACAGTAATGCCACAAGAGTGTAAACCACAAACCTTCCTCGTGTAAAATAACTGGTTTGGAGCCCAAGTGCTTAAGTTGTAGCAAAGACATTTAAAATAACAGGCACAATAAGCCTTCATCAGTAATTCCCAGCTCAGAAGGGTAGAGGCTACCCTCTCCTCACACAAGAATGTAGACCACAAACCTTCTTAATGTAAAATAACTGACCTGAAGCCCAGGTGCTTAAACCAAAACTAAGACACTTTTAGAATAAACTATCTCTGCACATACTTTTTTACTGTCATAGGAATGATAATACACTTCAGTTCATGAAAGTAAACAATATCCATAGCAACACTTATGCAAAAGATAATAAGATATATTCTGCAGTACTACATTTGCCCTGATAAAAGTTGACAAATATATAATTACCACATATACTTTAAATACCTTTCATTATAAAAACACCCTCATAGAAACCAACTGAATAACATACAGAAACTAAGACAATGGCTGGGATTCAGAAATTACACTACAAACGGTAAGCCCTTTTTACTACTAGCAGTAGGCATTTCCAGTTCAGGGACAGCCCTGTCACGTACTTAATCTTGGAGAGGTACGGCATCATTGTGGACTGTCTCTATGGCCTACCACAAATGCTACTAAGGTATTCCAGGGAAGTGACACATGATAATTAGCCATGTGTCTCCCCTAGAAATACCTGCAATAAATATTTTATGCAACTGAGCAATTAATAGAACAAGCTGGCTAAGTAAATCACAACTACCAGGCATGTTAGTTAAATCTGCCAAAAGATTGTAATCAAATGTTACTCCCAATGGGGGAGGTGGTGTTAGAGGTAAGTGTTGTGGACGATAGGTAATGTTGGTGGGTTGTGAGTGTATGTGTGTGCGTGTGTATGTGCGTGTGTGTGTGTGTGTGTGTGTGTGTGTGTGTGTGTGTGTGTGTGTGTGTGTGTGTGTGTGTTTGTGTATATATGTGTATGCACATGACTCTGTGAATATATGCTTGTAGGGGTGTTTGTGGTTGCCATAAATAAATTTCCTAGCACTAATGAATAAATACTGTAATACAAGGGGGGGAGTAACTTGACCCTAGGTGCATATATGAGCCATATCAGTTGATAGAGTTTACGGAAACTCAAATTTCATATGTTTGAGTCCATATGATCGAGTTTTTGAAAACTCAAACCTTTTGAATGGAGATTGCTGTACAGCAAGGATCAGGAACTTTACTCTTTTCTTCAATGTAGTGCGAGCTCAGAGTTCGTATATATAATTTGCAGGGGGTGTGGGTAATATATTTTTTTTATGTTTGAGTTTTCAGAAACCTGATCATATGGTCTCTTCAATATTTTTTTTTGAGTTTCCGAGAAGTTGATCATCTGACATAGACCCATATACATATAAATCCTAAGTCACTTCTAAAGTTAAATGAACAACATGTTTTGCAGCACAAAGGCCATACGGGGGGGGGGGGGTTACTGAACACCAGGGCCACTCTTCAGTAATAGCCCTAATCCACTTACAAAGCTAGTAGCATATAGGATTTGGAGCAGAAGCACAATATTCTGTGAAGGATGAAACTCTAATATCTGTCATTATTGACTGACTGTAGGGTTCTGTGATATACGGGGGCCATAATGAAAACTTTTGGCAAAGACTGGACAAACACTACATGATAACAGTAAGTCTTTTTAAATTTACTCTAATTCACTTAGAGAGTTAATAAATCAATAGGCCTTTTGACCATGATGTATTTTTTGAGCAATAGGAAGAATATAACTCTAATGTGTGACATTACTGACTAACTTTAGTCATTCAGTATTTATAAGAAATGCACAAAAATAAGATGTAATAAGTAAGATGATGTGTCCATGTATGCATGTGTGTGCATTTGTGTATGTGCGTGTGTGGGTATGTTTGGATGTGTGCATGTCTTTAGTGGACTTGAGTAGAGGGATGCCTGTGCCAATGCAATGCTTTGGCCACCAGTGGTGATTATTGCAAGGTTAACAGAAAAGCATGTGAACACTTGCAGTAATCATCAAGTAATTCAGAGATTCACATTAGCCAATAACGATGTCTTTCCTCATTGCGGCTAATATCTTTCTGAATCACTGGCTTCTTCAGTCTTGCTGAAAGGCCTTTTTCGATGTAGCCTTGCTGCTTGCAGCTGGTATTGTTACTGAATCCTGACCAGTGTCTCCTACAAAAACATATATCACTACAAATAAATATTTTACTTGCTGGTGAGATGGAATCTAATCCAGAACTTACTTTCTTTAGCTAATACTTCCATTGTCACATTAGTGATGGCATAAATAACCAGCATGACCTAAAGATCTTTCACATTAACATCAAAAGCATATGTTACAAAACAGAGACCTCTACAGCTTGACTGGTCACTATAAACCAGACACCCTATGCATTACCGAAGCATGGCTCAAACCAAAATGAATGGCTGAAGATATACTAACACCTGGCTATAGCATGATAATTAAAGATAAACTATCTAAAAAGAAAAGATCTAGCAATTCTATATTCATATCAGCTTCAGTTAACAGCTACCTGCTTAACAGGCAGATCAACATTCCTTATTATAGTTCTGAAAATAACCATAGACAGGATGCAACATATTAGCACTTTATGTTTTTCCCTAAACTTACCTGGAACAAATCTTACTGACATTTGATTATGGGAAAGTCCGAATGTGTAAAAGCACATTTTCTGTGGATGCTTGCAGAGAAAAGCTCCAAATTATTACAAAACATTTTAAAAACAATAATTTTACAATCTTCAAAAATAAAACAAAAACATCTGCAGTTTAAATAATTACAACAAATTAGTGATAATATAAAAACATTGATTAAGAATAGATACAAGAGTTATATGACAGTCATTTAATATTTATAGAAATTTTAGACAGTTTGTAGAGAAATTAAAAGTAAGTTAGTCTAATACAAACAGGAATTGCAATATGAAGTGAGGGAAAACAGGCCATCATAATCTGTTCTCTGATCTTTTCTGCAATTGGAGATACTTTGGCTTCTACTCTTATGTCCTCATTTCTTTGTCTGTCCAACAGTGTGCATGCTACCGCCCTTCTCAGGCACTTCATTGCCATCACCTTTAGCTTCTTCATCTGCTTTGCCTTTTCTGCCCAGGTTTCTATACCATATAGTAGTACTGGTTGCACCACTGTCTTGTATACCTTAATTTCATCTTCTTTGGCATTCGTCTATCATACACTACACTTGAGACTCTATGCCACATTCTGGCTTTGACCTTTTCATTCAGACTTCCCTTCTTCTCAACCACTCTTCCCAGATACTTGAAGCTGTTTACCTGTTCCACTATCTTCCCTTCTATCTCAATTCCCAGCTTCTCTTGATTTCCCCAATTTGCTGCCATTACCACTGTCTTAATCTGTGCTTTGTTTCATCCCACATACCTTCAGTTTTGCATTCCACTCCCCTATTGTTTGCTGAAGTTCTTGCACAGAGTCTTCCTGTAATGCTACATTGTCTGCATACAACAACTTTGTTGATCTGTCCCTCCAACCTGTTTGCTAACATAAATCTTCACCAGTATGAACTGAACCCTGGTGTACACCCACTCCCACTGGGATCCCCTCTGTGAGGCTGAACACTGTTCCTACTTGAGTCATGGGTCCTTGTACATAGCCTGCACTAATTCTACCAATGTATCTGGTACTTTGAACCACCACAGTACTGCCCAGATCAGCTTTATTGGGACCTTGTCATATGTTTTCTCCAAGTCTAGGAATGCCCAGTCTGACTTTTTCTTCATCTCTAACTTCTTCTCAACTATCTGTCTCACTGCAAACATTGGGTCAGTTGTGCTGCATCCTGTTCTGAATCCAAACACCTCATCTTCCATCTTACATTCTACTACTCTTGTGTATCCATTTATCAATCACCCTCTCCAGAACGTTCATGCAATGTGATAGGAGTTTGATGCCTCTATACTGCCCACATTTGTGGATGTCCCCTTTGTTCTTGTACACTGACACGAGTATGTTTATTCTCCAGTCATCTGGGATACGTCTTTCTCTCCACACTGCTATGAACAACCTCAGGAGCCATTTCTCCCCTATCTCACCCAGCATCTTTATCATATCTACTGTGACTTCATATGAGCCTGCTGCTTTTCCTGACTTCATTTTCCATAGTGCTGTTCTTACTTCTTCTAGGGTGGGCTCTTCTTCTTCTCTCATCATAGGCTATTTCTGGGGCAGTGCAGTTTCTGTGGGGTTTTCTTCATTCAGAAGCTCCTGGAAATACTCCTTCCATCTGCTTTAGATGTTCTGTTCACTGGTGAGCAGGTTGTTACTGGCATCTCTTATGAAGGGTGTCTGACCATCTTCTTTATCTTTCTGTCTTTGCCTTGCAACCTGATATAGTTTGTTTGTGCCACCTACTGAGTCACTTTACAAAACTTGGTAGACTGCCCCCAATGCTGTATTCTTTGCTATTGCAACTTTCCCACTTCAAAATAAGAAGGAATGAGGGCGTATATGAAAAAAAGTAAAAGATACAATGCAGAATAGGTAGTTACTATTAGGGATAGTTGTGATTATGAATGGATATAGTGCAAAGCAGTATGGGAAGGAAAAAGATAGGAATGGTGCTAAAAATTAAATGCAGGTAGGGAAGTAGGGAGCAAGAAACAGAAGTGTACGCATAGAAGTAATAACGTTATCTGGGGAGGGTTTTTTGAATAAGAGGCACAAGTGAAATGTGTATGTAGGAAATATAATATTAGGGTAAGGGGGTGGGTGGAAACTGAGAGTATGGTAGTGGGCTACCCACTCTCAGTTCAAATTATAACTATCAGCAATCAGTTTACAACCAATACAAAGCAATTAACAAACAGATGCAAAGTAAAACAGGTTATCTGTAATTTTCTGAGGCTAAATATCTGGCATAGGCAGTATAGTCTACTGGTCAAGAAAAAGAGGACAGTGACCAACTTGTACAAGGTCTTTAAAGTGCATAGACTATCTGACTATCTGACTATCTGACTATTTAACAGAGACTTTCACTAACAGAGCAGGTATGTATTTAACTGATGAAGTTAATGCACAGTAAGGTTCTTCTTGATAAATGTGCTTACATTATACAGTGACAAAAACATCAGTAAACTTGTAGGAGTAGGGTCTTGTGGTAGAGCTCCTGCAGCATCCAGGTCAGGTGTAGTGACCACAGGTTCTGCCCTATGATGGAAGATAGTGACCAAATGTAAGTGGAAACAACACTGAGAAGATATTTAACAATATATTCTACTGTCTTAGACAACATTCTGTCTTGGATCACTTCAAATACAAAATTCAGCCTTTTAATTCTAGGCAATGCTGACATAGGCTGGATCTCTACATCTTCCAGGAAACATAATAGAAAACTTCCTCTACCACTAAAACTTCATGGCAATTTGCAGCTAATACCTTAAACTAACAGAATAGCAAACCAAAAGGAAAACAAAGTACAGTGGATTAGATTTTGATTCTGTAACTGATCACCACTTTCATGTGCCTGCTGTAAAAATGTCGACTGCATAAATTTAACTCTGCAAATTGGAACATCCAAAAGGTGATTTCAGAAAACCACCCCTCCCCATCCTCCTCTGCCTCCCCCAAATTGTGGCTTAGAAGGATCCTTGGGCCAGTGCAACTACTTAATTTAACAAATGTAAAAATAAATATTAAAAATAAATAAAATATCACAAAACATTTAATTTTCACCCTGTATCATTAGATCAAGTAAAAATAAAGTAAGCAAAATGTATTTCACTAGCTTCAGAAAATATATTATATAATGATCTAAGAGCTGCTGCTGAAACAATTTCCTGTTAGTAGCAATACTTAAAAGACCTGTCAAGGAGCAACATGTCCTCACTTTGCGTAAACAAAGCCTTGCATAACTAACCTGTCTCACGAAGGTCTAATCCCAACTCAAGTTCCCTTTTAGTGGGTGAACAATCCAAAGATTGGTGAATTGTGCTTCACAATGATAGGATCAAAAAGCAACATTGCTATGAATGCTTGGCTACCACAAGCCAGTTATCTCTGTGGTAACTTTTCTGACACCTCCTGATAAAAACCCAAAAAGCCAGCAGGATCATGAGGCCCGCTTTCATGGTCTGTATTCATACTGAAAATCAAGATCAAGTGAGCTGTTGCACTTCTGCTCCAGTCGAGGTTTATGTCCTCCCTGTGCTTGCCTTAGGACACCTGCATTGCTCTTTGACAGGTGTACTGCCCCAGTCAAACTCCCCACCTGACACTGTCCCCAGAGTGGGTCATGCCCAAATGCCTGGGTGCTTGGAGCCAGAAACGAGAGCCCCAGAAGGGATCACCCCCTGCCTTACCAGCTAAGTGAAAAAAAACAGTAAGTGTAAATGCTACTTCACAAAGGTGATACCCTTACAGACCTCTCAAGCTATATAGCTGGATCATTTCTTAAAGATTCCAGAAAATACATTCATAAAGAAACTTTCGACCACCTAATAAGAAAACTTGCTTTCTCACAGTTAACATGGATTTAGATCAGGCCACAGCCCATAATGCACTTTACTTACTTATCTGAACCAATTCTGCACAATGGAAATTAAGAACATTTAGTAGCTGCCCTCTTCCAAAACCTGTGTATGGCATTTGATGCACTATCACACCAACTCTTTATGTTAAAAAGGCCCGTTAACTTGGATATAGGTAAAGAGACAATCAAATGGTTTGACAGCTGCCTCTGTGAAAGATCATGGTGTACTCCTTAGCACAATGTCCTCTGTAGCTATGTACCAGTCAAAGTAGGAATAGCACAGGTAACCATAGAGATATGTATAAGCTTGATATAGCTACTACTCGGCACAGCATACTAATGACTCTGCATTAGCCACTCCTCCTCAACAGAGTTGCCATTTATCACAAAACAGTCCTATAATACCTTAGAGCAATGGCTAATAATCTCACTGCTGATTCTAAGTGTTAAAAAGATATAACTGATTTTATTCTGTCCTGAAATGATTGCAAAGCAAAGCTCAGTATTGATTATATGAACCATTAATAAGTACAATTGAATATCTAAGTCACAATAGACGTTCTCAAAAACATAAACTTTGATTAGCATGCTGGGTTTACATAAAGTAAAACAAACCAGAAATTGGGCAAGTTATACAAATTAAAACATTTTCTGTCTTAAATTTCTTTGCTAATTAAATTTTACTCCCAGCCTTATACACATCCACTACTTTAACCAATATTCAAAAAGGAGCTGCACAGACCTGAATAATGTTACAATAATACAGATAAATCTGCTGCTAACTTCTCTTAGTAAAACATACTACTGAATGGATTACAAAAATATGATAGTTGAAACTTCAAATTACTTTAATGCTATTACAACATAAATTAGTATTTTATTTATTTCCTGTTTGATGACCGGGGAAGTCCACTGGGACCAGGAAGCCCGTTTTCAGTGGAGGTCCAGGGAGAAAAGCTCCACAGAACAAAGTACAGTTAATACAGCAATGTATACAAAACAGTTACAAATACAAATACATTTCAAAGTGGTAGACAAATTATGTACAGTAATTACATAGAACAAAATTTCGTGTCGATTTCAAGTACAAATACATTTCAAGGAGAAAGAGAAAGAGAAAAAATTATTTACAATATTTACATAGAACAAAGTATTATGTGGATTAGCAGTCATTGAGGAATAACCATGCTTTTAGAAAGCCTAGATGTACTAGAGGTGACAGAGCTAAGTTGGCAAAATACAGTTAAATTTCCATTTAGAAGAGAGGTAAGAGTGAAGCAGAGTTTTAAAGTTGTCAGTGTTCTGCATAGTCCTTAGGGAGGGGGGAGAGAATTCCATTTTTTGGCTAAGGAGAAGGAGAGGAGAAGTTGTCTAGCGGGTCACTTAGGTTTGTGGACAGTAATTAAGTTTTGGTGTTCAGATCTGAGAGTTCTATTTCGGATGTATAGGGGTAGAATGTTAGTGAGTGCGGGGCATTTGGTGGGGTTGAATATTAGCCTGTGAGCTGTAGTAAGTTGGAGGTAGTCCAGATCGGGAGTTCTAGCCAATTTAGATTTTGGAGGGCAGTGCAATGATGGGAGGAATATTTGGCTTTGGTGACAAATTTTGAAATTTTGATTTAAAGATTTTCAAGTTTGGATGAGATGGAGGGAGACAGATTTATTAGTAAGGGAGCACCGTACATTAGGGAGGGGAAGAGACAGGCAGAGGTGAGAGTTTGTCTAGTAGAAGGTGAGAGGAAGTGATTGTTTCTGAATAGTATGCCAAGTTTGTGATGTTTTTTTTTTTTTATATTTTGCTGTACATGAGTATGGAATTTTCGGTGTTCATCTATAGCTTCACTGAGTAATTTAGCAAGGGGAATGCCTTCAATAATAGAGTTGTTTTGGCTTATGATTTGGAAGGAGCTTTTATCATAAGGGAAGGATTTTGAGGGTGGGAATAATAATATTTTGGATTTGTTTGCATTTAGAGAAAGGTGGTTTTGAAGCATCCAGGTCTCGGTGGTTGAGAAGGCGGTCTGGGTCTTTGTTTGGAGTTCGGGGAGGTTAGTGGCAGAGCAGACTAAAGATGAGTCATCTGCATATTGTATGATTTTGGCATTAGGGATGGCAGGTGGAAATTATTGATGAAGATATTGAACAGCATTGGACCAAGAATGGATGCCTGGGGTACAATGGTAGGGGTAGGTAGAAAAGGTGAGGTGCCTTTTCTCCATTTCACAGCCTGAGATCTGTCAGACAGGTAACTTGAGAACCAGGATAGGGTGTTTTGGAAGAGATTTAGGTTAGAAAGATGGCTCAGAAGAGGGGTATGGGAAACAGTATCAAATGCCTTGGAGAGATCTAACAGAACTGTTAATGGGTGGGAGGATGGCAGAATATGGGTGGGAGGATGGCAGAATGGTTAAGGTGTTTACCTTACACTCACAAAGTGCAGGGTTTGATTCTCACAAGGGCTAATTGGCTAGGCTTAAAATGGCCCACAAGGGCAATTAGCCTAGTACTAATCTATGGATCAGGCTACCACTATTTAAAGGCAAGCATGGCTTAGTGGTAGGTCATACAGACTAATGTTACCAAGGTCCTGGGTTCGAGACTGACTAATACCATTTCCCCAGAATTATGGGCTTGATTGACTGTATCTAAGAAAGCGAGAAGAGCTGTTATCATGCTATGCCCAGGTCAAAAATATTGTTGGCTTGGAGTAAGAAGTTGGTTTTGAGTTGGGAAAGGCATAAGTTGGAGGTGGATACATATTTCCAGGATCCTGGAGATTTGGGAAAGGATAGTTTGGGATATTAGTGTTTTTGCCACTAACATAGACAATAAATATCAACAGACCAAGCTTAGGTGATCATGATAAAATCAAACAATCCCTTTGGAGATTCTCTCTTTCCCTTTCTAGCATACTCTTTTCAGTACCTGTTGCAAGAAATCAAACAATTGCTTTGGAGACTCTCAATTTCTATCCCTCTCTCTCTCTTTTCAGTACCTGTTGCAAGATCACAGAGCTGTACCCCTGTTAATATGCAAACAGAATCAAATATTGCTGTATTTTAATCAAACTAAAATAACTAAAACCTGTTACCTTCCCTGTATATAGTCTTATACATGACTACATTTGCAAATTTCATAAAAACTTTCAAATAACACTAAATGGAGAATAACATTCTATTCCTAACCCTGCTTGTTCTTGCTATCTTTTGCTTCCTCTTCATCTCAACGCTATCTTTTCCATATCTAACCTCTCATAAATCCTGGAGAACAGAATATTTTCTTACATATATGTATACTTCTTTCTACTTTTATCTCTTATGGCTTCCATTTTGTATCTACTATATCCAGTATTATATTATATTATATTATACTATATCAAAACATCTTTTTCCCTAAACCATGGACATTGGACATCTTGTAAATCATTGTTGTTTAATATATTTATATAATCTGTTATTATTAGGTAGTTCTGTCTTTTGATTCATTTTTGTTTTATTTTAGCTATGTTTATTGTGCAACTCATAGCTGTGTACTATGCTATATAAGCTATGTTATATAAACTATTGTACATATGTAAACACATTTAATTACTTGTTTTTTACTGTGATTCCCATAAAAGGTCTACTAGCTTAGGTGGACCAAAGAAAAGGGCTGGGGATAGTCTCTGCCTCTACAGTAATAAATGTGTTATCTGAATGTGCATTTGCTAAATTACCATTTGTATCTTGATTGTTGCTTGCGCGGGTACTACTGCCTCACTGTTCTCATTGTAAAAGTTGTTCTTACTCAGTGTAAATATTATTTCAGCCTATTATGTAATCATGTAATTTCCTTTGTTCAAAACTGCTATGATAATTGCTGTAATAAGCATGCTTGCTTCTTTGTAAATACTTGGTGTGATAATCAGATTGTATTCTTTAGCATTGTAATTTCTGCCTTATGGGCCAGGGTCATAGATGAACAGTTATTTATTAGAAGTTTAGGTTAAATTATATAATATTTATTTATTTATTGACATTTGTTGACCAGTAAAGTCCACTGGGTCTGGAACCCATTTTTAGTGGAGGCCCGGGGAGAAAAGCTCCAGTACTAAAATATATACATAGTTAAAGACATTAAACATATTTTAACAAAGAAAATTATTTAGATTAACTAGTACAAAAGGTGTTATAAAACTGACAGAGTTACTATATACATATACATATGTCAACAATTGACAAGAGTTCCTCTGTACATATAATACCTATACTAGGCACAAAGTACCAAACATTATCATATGATTTATCAAGGTGTATTCAAAAGAACTTTTGAATTGATAATCCAGATAGGAATAATTAAGTTGTAAAGGTTTGATGGAAGGAAAAGGGAGGTAGTAGTGCAACAGTAAATAGTAACAGAAAAGTAAGGGGGATATTAAGGCATTTAGGAATTAGACATGGAAGGTAAGAGAAGGTAAAATATAAAATGGAAATGTGGCATTGGAAAAAGTTAGCATAGTGACTGAAAAGTGAAAAGAAAAAGAATTTTTGTGACGAGGTTGGTAAGAAGGCAGAGAAAGAAAATAGGGGATAGGAAGAAAAAAGAAACATATATGATAATTTACGGTGATTTATAATTTTCGGCACAGGAACAGATCTCATTGTTAAGGAAGTATTTCTTCAAAGATAGTTTGAATGATTTTAATGAGTCTAGGAGGGTGATATGTGTGTGGGGGGGCATTCCATATCTTAGCAGTGGGATAAGATTAAAGGTTCTGACCGGCTCTTCTGTTAGGTGTGATAGTGGTTAAAAGCTGTTTATTAATACTATGCAGATTATGGTATGGGGAATATGGTTGTAGGATGTGCTGCATGGCAGGGCAGCTATCTGGTTTGTAAATTATTTTATGAACTAGAGTTCATAGGGTGGAATCAAGGTAGTGTTGGAATTCAAGCTAGTTTAATTCCTTAAGAGCTTCACAGTGTTGTGATTGGTAAGGTATGCCAGTTGCAAAGTTGACAATTTTATGGTAGAATGATTGGACTGGTGAAGGTTGGTGAAAATGGGGGCCCCATATAAGAGGGATGGGAGCAGAAGGCTGTTGGCAAGTGTCTTTTTGATGGGCTTATCCATGTAAAGTTTGTGTCTATAGAGTCTGCCAATTTTAACATTTTTTTTATTGTACTAAGTATATGTTGTTCAAAGTTAAGTTTGTTGTCTATAGCAGTGCCTAGGAGTTTTGTATGTGTTACTATTTCAATTTTTGAGTTGTCTTGTGAGTATATGTTTGGGTCTTGTAAGACTGGTTTAGTTGAGAATAGCAATAGCTTAGAATTTTTAGGACTAAGTAGAAGTTGTGCTTCATTTAACCAGGCTTCTATGGATGTAAAGGCATTTTGTGTTGTACTTAGTAGGTTTTGGAAATTATTGGAGGAGGAGGAGGGGATGATAGTGGAGTCATCTGTGTATTGGATGAGCATACTTTGAAGGGAGGTAGTATGCAGATCATTTATGAAAATATTAAAAAGGAGAGGCCCAAGGCTAGACCCTTGAGGAACTACTGTTTTATTAACAAGATATTCAGATAAGCTACCTTGCCATCTGATACATAGCTGTCTATTTGTTAAGTAATTACAGAACTATTTGTGGGAAGATTGAGAGCATCCAACTATTTATAGTTGCTGAAGTAATTTGGGATCTGACACTGTGTCAAAAGTCTTAGACAGCTCTAACAGAATTACTGATGTTAGTAGTCCAGAATCCAAGGTTTTGTTCGCCATGTTTGTGAAGGAGAGAAAAGCAGTGGCAGTGCTATGTGCTGGATGAAAAGCATGTTGTGTCAGTGTAGGTAGGTTATTTTCAGTGAGATATTTTATTAGTTGTTTTTGAATACATTTCTCCAATAGTTTGGATAGAGAGGGGAGGATAGAGATGGGTCGATAGTTGGTTAGTTCATTGTTTTTGCCACATTTGTACAATGGAGATATGATGGATTTTTTCCAGAGTTTAGGAATATTGGATTCTATGATGGACTTATTAATGAGGATGCTGACAGGGTAGGCTACTGCATCAGCAGGAGATTTGAGGCATTCTGAGGGAAGGTTGTTGGTGGATATGGAGCAGGGTTTTAGTTTTTAGAAGAAGAAGTTTATGAAGCACATAGCACATAGAAGTTTATGTGCTAGCAAGGTGGGTACTGCATGTACAGAGAAAGAAGAGGCTGTAGTGGGATTTTTTGATGTTCGTGTAGGAGGAGAGTTGTTTAATGGCAGTTTGCCTGAGCTATAGGGTTGGATTGTCTGTGAGGCTAGAGTAGGTATTAGGTGGAGAGCGATTTATAATTATAAGGTTTGGAATACTATTGATGACATGTGAGTTAAACATTTGAACTATTTCATGTGGTTCTTTGTCTGGGGCTGAGGATGGGTTTCTGAGGTTTCAGAATTAAGGAGTGAGGAGACAGATTTCCAAAATTTGCTAGGGTTATTTGCTTGGGTAGGATAGATTTTGAAAGAAGTAAGTTTTTCTGTCTGTGATTACTATTTTTTTGCTATATTCCATAGCTGTTTATATTTAAGTTTGTTGGCATTATTTTTATTTTTGCACCATTCCTTCCATGCTCAGTCTCTGGACAGTGGTAGTTGTTTGGTGGCTTTAGTCAAACAAGGGGCATGGTTTAACTTTGTCCTTTTGATTCAGATGGGGGCTAGGGTGTTAAGGGTATCTAAGAAGACTTTATTAAAGTGACTAACTGCTCCTTCCAAAGGTAATGTTTTAGTGGGGTCCATTTCATGGATTTTAGTATATTATTGAATATTTGTTGGTTGAAGTTAGCTAGATTTCCAGATGTTTTGTAAGCATAAGGTTTCATGTCATGAATGGATACACTATAGGTATATACTGGTGAGTGATCATTTAGGATGTGAGGGAGGGTACCAGTGTCTGAATCATACCTCTAAACTGTACCAAATTTCCCAGTTTTTACTGTTTTTTGAGGTCCAAATAATGGGGTGCCACAATTCCCGAGTGGCTCCCCTTAATTTCTGAATTTCCCGGCTTTTTTTAAATTTTTTTCCAGCTTTTTGGGCTGATGTCATTACATGCAGAGGAGTGCACAATTACATCAGCAGCCTGCCAGCCTGGCAGAATTGGCTGAGGGCTCGAGTCTTGAGGGATTCACTATATGTTTTTCTGAGCAGCCAGCAAGTAGTGTGCAAGCTGTTGGACACCTGGGAGTAAGCTATTGGACGCCTGGAGGACAAGTCAAGTAAAATCTCAACATACTAGTTGAGCATTTTTCTTTCTGCCACAAAACACATTAGTTGAGCATTGCTCTGCATGTAGAAGTGATTTCAATTACTGTTCACACTGTTGTATTTTTCTGCTGTGAGCATTTGCATTTGAATCTGTCTCATAGAAGTGATTTACTGGTCTTTCTCTGCCGCGAGCATTTGCATTTGATTTAGTTCTGCATATAGAAGTGATTTACTGGTTGTACGGTTTGTTTTTTACTGCCGCAGGCATTTGCATTTGAATCTGGCTCACAGAAGTGATTTACTGGTGTTTTTCTGCAGTGAGCATTTGCATTTGAATCTGGCTCTACTTATAGAAGTGATTTACTGGTCGCACTATTCCTTAAGGCTCTGCATATAGAAGCCATTTACTGGTCGCACTGTTTCTTAAGGCTCTGCATATAGAAGTGATTTACTGTCCCTTAATTGTGTGACCCTTGCTCTGCATATAGAAGTGATTTACTGATCGCACTGTTTCTTAACGCTCTGCATACAAAAATGATTTACTGGTCACACTGTTGTTCCTTAAGGCTTTGCATTGCATATAGAAGAGATTTACTGGTCACACTGTTGTTCCTTAAGGCTCTTCATATAGCAGTGATTTACTGGTTGCATTGTAGTTCCTTAAGCCCTTTTGTCTAGTGTCTTCATTTGCTAGCTTGTTCTAATAAATTGTATGTGGGTTTCTATGCTACTGAAACTTGATAAATGCTATCCACTCTTCTGTTTAACCTGTCTAAGTAATGGGCTGGTTAAACAGATTAACATTGCAGTTGTCAAAGAAGTGTTATTTAATGTAATTTCATTTATTTAGTGTAAGCATGTTGAAAGTGCTAGCTTGTGCTAAAAAACGTAATGTTATATTCATTCAGTTATTAGTTAAGCCTAGTTTGACTCTGTCTTTCTGGAATCTGTACAAATTTAGCTTTGTTTTTTTTCCTTTCACTACTGCATCTTCAATAATCTACTTGGTGCAATTTTATTATACAAGCAGATCCCATTCTATAAAAAAAGGCCTCCTTCAGAGTTAAGCTTTACAGTCTCCTTTTCTTTGAGGTTTTAAAATTAACTGCTAGTCCAGTTCTCCCTTTGTGTTTATATAACATGGTAACATTTGACTTTATCTTCAACAAACATCAGATTGAGCTGTCTCTGTAAGTTATTGCTTGGGTATTGTATGATGCTTTGATTTTTAACTGGAGGCTGGGCTATATACCCAACTGTTTGTGTACCCCTGGCTTAGCCAGGCAGACAATTCTGATTGCCCCCTTACCTAGTAACTATGAACATGTTGTCAGTCTGCCACCCATTCCCTATTGAAATACTACTAGCTTATCATTTTTAATGTAACATATGCAATTTATTCTTCAAGGTCAGCAGGTACTTTACTTATAAATTCTTCTTCTTTTAGATTTTCCCAGTTAGGGGTCACCACAGCAGATCACCTTGTCTGCTCATTATTGGTTGTGGAGTTTTATGGTGTCGAGTTGCCAGCCCAGTGCCCGACCTTCCACAGAAGGCACACACATGCATGCACTCATGGCTAGGTCCAATTTAGAGTGTCCAATCCACCTACAGCATGTCTTTGGGATGTGGGAGGAAACCGGAGCACCCAGAGGAAATCCACACGACCACAGGGAGGACATGCAGACTCCACACAGAAGGCACCCCAGCAAAGGATCGAACCAGAGAACCTAGATGAAACAATGAAATAAAAAAATTGCTTGCTAGCAGCAACCTCTTCATTAGTTACAGATTTCTTTAATGTGGAATTATTTAGATGACTTTTACTTCTGCAGACATTGTGCATATTTACTGATATTGGTGGATTGTAGAAGTCTGAGTAGACTTTTATTATGGAAATCTTCTGAATTGGGCAGTTTTGTCATTATTGCTTCATGCACTTTGTTTCATTGCTTACTGGAAAAATGTTCAAAACAATAAATTTAAAATACACTGTAACAAGTGTGCTCTATTATACAAGCAATATAATTTAATGGAGTCAGGAAGGTGTATCAACGAACACGTGCATGTTTCATGTGCAAGGGGCCTATGATTTGAAAACAGCTCAAAGATAATCTTTATCCACCACTGGCCAGATGCATTTTCTTTGAATGTGGGTTTCAATGCTGTTTCAATGAATGTGAGTTTCAAGGGCAGAGAAGTTTTAATGCTAAGTCTATTTTCATTGTGAGACTGTATTGCTTTGTTTAGCAGATGTCTATTAGTGTTTGTGCTATAAAATGTAAAATAAAAGTTTTAAATGAAATCCAAATAATTATTGTAGAAGTAAAGCAGTATGCACATTACAGTGTTTATGGTAAATGGGGTGAAATAGCCAACAATGGAACAAGGGAACTTTGTGGCCATATTTTGGTTGCCTATTCAGTTTGTGTTTGAAAGTGGGTATCCCACAATTCCATGGGAGTGGGGGTAGTTACATAATTATGTATGCAAATGTTATGTTAATCAAGATACAGATTTGTACCTATTTGTCATGGGCCTTTGTCCAGATTTTTGATGTTTCCAGGTTGAGAGGTATGGTCCAAATATTTATGGGGGGGGGGTGACTAGGATCCAATCTAAGGTTGAGCAGCATTGGTTATTTTGCATTCATGTAGGGCTGGAGATAAGTTGCATGTAGCAGTGCAGATGTATGCTATTTATAGGGGAGTTAGAGATTAGATATATCCAGTTAATGTTAGTATCATCTAGAATGATAGTTTCATTGGCTAGTTTTTGGGTTGTCCAAGAAAGAAAACCTTCTAATATACAGATACTTTGACCTGGTGGAATATACAGAGCTACAATGTTTAATTGTTTGGAGTTGTTCATTTTTAAGATTACTATGATTAATTCAGGTCTTTGAAAAGATGGGACGATTCTGGGTGGCGTAAGCCATACAGAATCGGGCTAGGCTTATAATTGCCCCAGGGCAGATAGCCTAGTATGAACCTATGAACCTATTTAGAGTTGAGGGTTATTTTTAAATGGTTACAGTAAATTAAGGTGACATTGCTGCCTTTTTTATGTGTTCTATCAGTTTGTAAAATATTGTAACCTGGGGAAATGATTTCATATCTAGAGTATACGATTTTAAACAGGTTTCAGTTACAGCTATTGCATTAGAGGAGTATTGCAAAAGCCATGCATGAAATTCAGTAATTTTGTTGCAGATAGTGCATGTGTTTAATGTAATAAATAGCACTTGTTTTGTTGAGGGAGATCAGAGGAAGTTTTGTGGATGAGCAGGTCCTGGGTTGAGATAAATATCCCCACACTTGGATAATTTTAGGAGAAGATTTAAGAGAAGAGGGAAGTGGTTGGATTTTAGTGGTATGTTCAGGCACTATGTAGATTGTTAGCTTTTGTTTGGTGGTATAGGGTAGGATTTGAATTTTGCAAAGTGTGTGTTGGTAAAGTTGAATAGGGAGAATGCTATATTAGAAAAACTAACTGTGTGGGCTTGTTGTAGTAGGGATTGAGTAGAGGTTTTTATGCAAAATGGAAGTGCCTGGCATGTAAGTGACATGGCTTGAGTTAGAATGCCTAATAATGTCAATAGAACTATTATACTCATGGTGACTTAAGTTAATTGGCATGGTTCAGAAATTTTGGGCAAAAAAGGGAGGTTTCAGATTAATTAGGCAGGAGTTGTGATGTCTAACTTAGGGGGAGTGTGGTAAAATAGTAGGTGAGAGGGTGGAGTGGTAGTATGAGCTGTTAACTGGGTAATTCATTTAGGGGAGGAGTTTACTGAAGTATAACTGTATGGAAAGAGGGGGTGGGTGGAAATGGGGGTAGGGTAGGGGAATGGAGCAGGGCCATAGAGCCTGAAAGTGGCTGTCAGAAACTATAAGTAAGCTTTCCTAAAAATCTCGACACTAAGCATTAATGCTGTATTTTAACATGCAATAAAGAGAGCCAATAATGTTTGATGATGCTAAAAAGATATAACTGTGGTGTGCTTAGACTAATGTGTGTTTTACTAGAAGTCAGGTGTAGCATGATAGTGTCCACACACAGAAAGAGGGAAAGGTAGAAAAAAAAGAGTGTCTTAAAGCTGGCTAGGTTGACCTATTAAATATTTGTTAATAATATTTCCCCCTTTTCTTTTCTCTTTCCCCAGACCTTACATTCATGTTTTCTTTATAATGGTCTCAGTAACGCAAGTCACTAAGTTTATGACTATCATTACATTTACTAAATCAATATGTTACTAGATCATTGACTCAGTATTTTTAGCCTTATGGAGCACTGCCAAGGCCTGTTCCTTGCTGATATTTGGGGGGTTATGCTAAAAAGGATTTCACAGGGGGTAGTGGTGTGTGATGTTAGAGTTAAATTTATCAGCCAATAGATTTGGTTTGCCACCCTGCTAGGTGAAGGTTTCACCATTTACAAGCAGTTCAACACACTGCTGAGTGCTATCTTTAAAGTTACTGAGATAGCTGAAGAAGGACCTGCAATTCCTCTTAGCCTGAGAGGCTATCTTGGGCTCACAACTGGCCTTGTAGGACTTAATTAGACCTCTTAGCTTCTTGTTTAGTTAAATCAGAGAGCTATTGTCTTTATGAGAGTTCTTCTTTCTAATTTTGGTTATGAATTTTTTCTTCTGTTATAAACCCTGTTGAGATAAAGATTCCACCAGTGGAGCTGGTTTTTAGTGTTAGGTTTTAGCTTACTTCTGGTAGGCACAGCAGCCTTGATGCAGCTATTTAGATGTTTGTATAGGATTTCTCTGAATAATTCTGAACTGGTAGCTGTGTTCTCAGAGGTTGTGGGCACCTAGAATTTTGACTTGACAGAATAGTTCTGCAACTGTTACAGGTTTAGTTGTTTTTTTCTGAGTTGATTTTTCTTTGGAAGCTGACGGTTTTGTGATCAAACCTCACCAGTGAGGACATGGCACCAAGGGGAGATGTGTGTGTGTGTGTGTGTGTGTGTGTGTGTGTGTGTGTGTGTGTGTGTGTGTGTGTGTGTGTGTGTGTGTGTGTGTGTGTGTGCGTGTAATGCTTTCCTGTGCTGGTAAGTACTAGGTTCAATATATTAGTGTGCTCTCCAACCAGAGAATCTATCTGGTCCACAGTGTTTAGGTTGATAAAGTCCAGGAAATGTACGTGTAAGTTAGAATCAATGTAAGTTTCCCAGTTTATAAAGGGTTAGTGAAAGTTACCCATGAACCCATTTATTTCATTGGATAAAGAGCACCTCTAGCAAGTCTAGGTATAGGCTGTGAGATTCCTGGGTGAGAGGGTGACCTACAGCTAGCTAGCTAGCTAGGGTTTGGTAATGGACCTTGTCTATGATGGCTTGGACATGGATTAACTCCAGGCATCATCCTGTTTAATCGACCTGGAGATGTATTTGCTGATAACATATTGTAGATCAAGACAGCTCCATCTTTTGTCCCTGTCTGTGATGCTGTTAGTACAAATGTACAGAAGGTCCTGTAGTCTTGCACTACCTGAATACGTTCTACAGCTTTAAACCAATTGCATTACCTAAAAATAAGCCTCTGAGGGATAGATAACGATATAGCCAATATCCAAAAGCCCAGGGGTGGTACCTTTAGACCATTCTTTTCAAAGTGACATGGTCTGTTAACCATGTCCTCCCATGTTAATAGATACTAGATCCTCTTGTAGTGACACCAGAAACTAAACCAGTTGTGATAATCAGTAATTTTCCGTTCATACTGTTATATCATCCATGGTGAAGGTACAATACTGCTCAGTGCACGGCTTGTTACTGTCTGAGACACATATTCTGAGAGATCCCTAATGTATTGTTTTGTATAGTCCAGTGAGGTTCCTCTCAGGTTTTTTACACTTGCATGGACTATGACTGAATGATATTGGTATCTGTGGTGTAGTGACTTAAGTGCATGCATGATATTGTGGATCTTAGCTCTAGATAGGTAACTAACTGTGATCTTCTTGTCCAGCTTGGTGAGGGGGCATCTGTGTGTCATATAATGGAATCCCCTATGACAAGAGTAGATAAAGTGTTTCCTTGCCTTATAGAAAACAGCTATATACATTTTAATGGTGAAATATACAAGCAGAAAAAAGGAGTAGCTATGGGCACTCCTTGTGCGTCCTTTTATGCTAACACTGTCTTACATAGATGGGAACAAAGGTTTATTTTTTCTACCACCTGGGTACAATATTTAGTGCACTACAAGAGGTACCTAGACGATATATGCATTTTTTGGGCAGGAACCCATGATGAATTTTTGGATTTCATCAAGTATTTAAACTCAACCACCCATTTTTTATCTTTTACGTATATGATTAGTAATGACGAACTACATTACCTTGATGTAACCTTATACAAGGATCGGGTCAATAATGTATTCCAATCTAAACTGTATAGGAAGCCAACCTTTTCTAATACATACTTACACTTTCAGAGTGGACACCCCTTCTATCAGAAAAAGGGCATTGTCAAAGGACAATTCATAAGAGCTTCTAGAATGTCCAGTACTACACACGATTGTTTAGAAGAGATTGACTTCCTAAAATCTCTATTTCTTGAAAGAGGATACCCCTTAACACTTTTAACTACTTTAGCCCAACAGGTCATGGGCAGCAGAGAAACACTCTATCCCCCTCTTTTAGGTGCAGATGTGGTTGTTCATCACACTGACATTAAAGAGCCTGACCACACTTATGGCAGGTTCATTTATACTTACTGTCTCAACTCCTTTGAAGTTGAAAAAATTTTCCACAGACATTGGCCAGTTCTTTCACTACATGATGAATTGAAAAATATTATATCACCACACCCAAAGTTTATTACTAACAGGGACACCAACCTCAAAGAAATTTTTGAAGGGAACAACCATACCAGAACGAACACTCAATTGCCCAAAGCAGGCACCTTTAAATGTGGTGCCTGCAAACAATGTAACACTATTTTTGACACCCCTAGTATTTACATTGCTTCTAGGAACTTTCTGTTTAGAGCTAAAGTTTTTACAAACTGTGGCAGCAAAGGAGTGGTATACTTAGGGTTCTGTACCACCTGCACTAGTTTCTATATTGGCAAAACAGAAAGGCCTTTTAGAAGAAGAATTTATGAGCATTTACATGACATTTCTAAACAAAAGGAATCAAATGCTTTATATAAGCATTCCTTGGTTTGCAAGAATTTCAAATTTAAGTTCTTGGTATTGGAACAAGTACTTCCCAATGCTAGGGGTGGCGACTGGGAAACAAGTCTAGAATATAGAGAACTTTTCTGGCAACTCAGGTTAGAAGCAAGTAGAGCCCCAGGTTTAAATGAGAGTGTTAACATCAGCAGTGTTCTCAAAATTAGAAGAGCTCGCTTGTAGGTTTGTAAGTAGACATACCCTTCACAGTAAGATCATTCACTGTTGTAGGTGTCTGCTGCAACATGACTTTTTAACTACAGTAAACTTTATGCTTGTATACTTTTTCAACAATTATTTCTCTACAGATGTATGTTTTCTATTTCTACTATTTTTAAAATTGTTTTAACATTCACCAAATATATTTAACACAAAAATTATGAACAACAGGAATACAGTTTTTAACATAACTGATAATGCAGTTCATTTAACAGGTTTTATATGTATACACACTTGCTACTAGAGTTAATACATGAGCATTAGCACGTACATTTTTAAACAGTGTATTTTATGTTTCAAATGTGCAACGCTTTGTAATATGGGTACTTCTTTTTAAACATATGAGCATTTCTCCTTTTTAAATTATGAGTGTTGCTTCACTAAAGTAGCACTCCTCACTAATTGTTAATTGTTAATTGACTTAAGACTAACAGCTAATTAGCTAACCATGTGATAGGGAAAGATATATAAAATGGTACTGTTTCCAATGTTTGAATTCATTTTTGACTTGAAAAAGCTTGGTATCTAGCCGAGTGAAAGCGCTTGTTTTATATCAATAAATTTTCTTGCAACTACCCACTTGGCACTCGTTTACTCTGTGGATTACGTTGGCCAGATCCTGCTTTGAAGCTTGTTTTTCTTTGGTTTGGTGATACTGTTGCTATTTATTTATTGCCTTATGGCTTTGCTTTTGCAGGATCTTTGGGTGTAGGCTTATTCTGGTGTTTGGTATTTTTTCAGCTTTATTTCTTAGCTGTTTTCAATAATAATAATTTCATGATGGTAGTGTTTCATTTTTTAATTATTTTGACATATGATATCACCTTGAGAATCAATAGTTAATGCAAACATTTTCTTTATGGTCAGGTACAGGGTGCTAAATGCTTTCCTAACCCCATTACTGTTATGCTTTAGTAACTCCATTCTTTGTGGTATAACAGTAATGACTGATTTAACAAAAGTGTCTCATCTATTAAAAAGGCAAAACAATAAAAAGGAATACTCTTCAATGATGTGACTCAGAAAATGGCTTTTAACCTCTTTGACCTTTATTATTATTAGATATACTATATTCAGTTGCATGCCTTTACATATACATGCAAATCTGAATTACATTACATTGTGTAGGAAGTAAACACATTTAAGTAGGTGGGCTGCTGTGTGTTGCTTTTGTTTCCTTAGTGATAAAACTGTATTTTAATATAACTGATATAACATTTGAGTACAGTCATTTCCAGTTTTAATTTTAACCTTGTTTTCCCAGATTTCACCTTTAGTTCTTCGCTATTTCTTATCAATGTTTATGATGCCACACTGTAAGAATAATGTACTGACACCAAAATGTAATACCTCTCATTCTGTTAGAGTAAGAAATATGGACAAAACCATGAATAAAAGTGAGACAAAGGCCCCAAAATAGGACAATTTTTAAATATTGCACTTGCAAACTTAGAAAGTTGATAGAATAGCAGGTTTTGCATTAGCATTCATTTTTCCGAAGGATATGAAGTCTGAAACTCAAATGTCTAACATTAATTTTGAACTTTAGTTTTTAATGATTTACCAATAATTTGCCAGAAAGCCACAATTTTATGAAAAATGGAACAGAAGTATGAGGCCAAAATCTGGACATTCTGCAAAAAACTGTGCAACTGAGAGGTATGGTAATAAGGATATATTTGAATGCTAGTCTTGTTTAGAAATAAAATGAGGCAGTGATGTCTCGTACAATAATATACATTGCTACTGCAATGCATATGTATTTTTCAACTTTCCTTTGTGTGTCAGATCTCTGATTATTTTCTTCTTTGTAAATGATAGCAATTTTCTTTGATTTTTGTCTTAATAATAACTTATTTTATTAATTCAGCTGATCCAAATTAGACAGAAAAGTCATGCTTAAAACTGTGAAGTAATCATACTTTACTTGTGTTGTGTACCTATATATCAGTTTATGTGTTTTCTGTCTGTCTTTATACCTCACTGTGTGGATCTATCTGTCTGCCTGTCTATGTATTTGACTATTAGTCTAACATCTCCTTCTTTTCAAAAATGTGAAAACGCTGCCACTTTAACTCATATCATTCTTACATATAAGCACAACAATTTGGAGATCGACTGATATCATATATTACTGTACTTAATCGGAGTAGCTTCATCAGTTAAGAGTAACACTTACACACTTCTGCACTTTGTTCAAATCAATGCAAAATGTCTTAAAATGTTACTTGCTAAGGAATATGAAAACATGTAAATGATGGTACAAAAAAAGACTGTGATATTACGCCATGAAAGGAATATGACAAAAACAAGAACAGTCAGCTTAAAGCTGCCTGCAAATTCTAAAGAACTGACTTAGAAATAAAATTACTAACTTCAATTTGTGTCCATGGTCCAAGATTTAGAGATGATTGTTGACAAGTGGACAAAAGAAGAACAGAGCTAAGCTCTTCTCCAATCTGCTTGTTTCGACCTTAGGAAATTCACTCTTATGAAACATGTTAATTTACATTCAGATCTCCTTATTTGGCTTCACTTGCTAGACTCCTCTTGGTTAGATTATCTTAATGCCTTTTACCTAAGGATTCCAAATAAAGAACCCGATCACTTGAACTTGGTGTAGACCTTCACTGCTCAGATACTTGGTAGGGTATCCAGGAATCACATTATTATGCTCGTGTTGAAGGGACTCTACTGGCTATCATTAAGGCAACGTGTCTTGTATAAAGTTCTTGTTGTGGTACCTTTATATGTCCATGGCAAAGGTCTCTCCTACCTACAAGACTTCTTTAATTGGCATCAAGCAACCCAGTGTCTTCCATCTGTCTTCCAAGGGCTGCTGGTATTTTCAGTGGTTCACCTTCCAGGATTTAGGCATTTCACATAATGATCCCTACCTCAGGAATCTGTTACATGGCTGTCTTTAAGCATGCTTTAAAATGTTGTTTAAACTTCAGTTTAAGTAGCCTTACCTTGTCTTGACTGCCTTAATGATACTGATAATTCAGTTCTCTTTATATTATTATCCTCTTATTTTATATCAATTTTGTGTAGTCTGTATTTCTGTGTTAATATCTTATTTACTTTTCTTATTTTCTGACGTTTCTTGTTTTTTTTGTCTGCTATTCTCCTTATTGCTGTTTAACATTTATATTGTACCTCATTCAAAGATGAAGTTGAGTAAATTGTTGCCACTGACCAACTGATGCTTAAAGACTGCTGTGCTGACTTGAGAAGACCGTTACAACAAAAAATTAGTACATGTGAAAGAGAATTCAGCTTGTAAAACTTCAAATTCAAAGATTGTGATGACACTCCTTAACCTACAGTTATAAAACACAACTACTTTGAATTAAGGTTATACCAAGACTTAGGTGGACTATAGTACCACACTGCTGGTAGACAAAGCCCTTACAAAATGCAAGACCTTCTAAACACACTCTCACCTCCCAACAACAAACACCAGAAGAGCAACACCTTTAAATTTCCTTCTGCTTTGCCTAGAATATGCTCTATCTATTATTGCCATACACTCTGGCCAAAATACTACCTTTATTCAAGCAGCCAAAATAAAATGCTGAATATTTCTTCCTCATTGCCAAGAACACAACATCACCTTAAGTAAAACCAAGTGAATACCAGTTGCAGCTCTAACATTGTTTTTCCTATAAACTGCTTAACAGCAGATCCTACCCTTCATTGCCAATAAATTAAGATTCAGACAGCCTTCTCTCTGTGTAACCGTGAAAGGACACTTTTGATCAGAGCTTACTTTTACCTGACCAAAGGGGCAAGGACCTTCTCAAAACTTATTCCTGTATGGTGGAATGTCCTTCTCCAAGACTTGGGAAGCACTAACAAATATAACATATTCAAAAGAAAAATGAAGTTATATATATTTAATTGTTACACTACACGTGCTTTCCAAATCCAGCATAAATCAAAATAAAAATGTCTATTCTATTCTAAAATACTGTATTTTAGAAAATGTTGACTTCTGTTAGTTGTTAGAATCACAATACACAATGCTACATCAGGATTTCAATCGGACATAGTTCATATGTTGCATACTGTGTACATCCTGCTCTTGGAATACTTTTAATGCATATTTAAACCTTAATTATTCTCAAAATTTCATGTAAACAATTGTATTTCATCTTTACATTGTCTGTTTTGATAAAGCATATTACTACAGCCTATGTTATAATATATCTGTTTAACAAGGCTGTGTTTTTTATGTTTGTGAATAGTCATTGATCCAGGTCACAGTTGAAAAGGGTTAAGTCAATCAGCTCACTTAGCCAGTTAGCAAATGTTAAATAAAATAAAATAAAATACAGTTTCTTTTTCTTCTTCTTTTGGTCCCGGTTAGGGGTCACCACAGCGGATCACCTGTCCGCTCATGATTGGCAGTGGAGTTTTACAGTGTCGAGTTGCCAGTCTGGCGCCCAACCTTCCACAGAAGGCACACACACTCACACCTAGGGCCAATTTAGAGTGTCCAATCCACCTACAGCATGTCTTTGGGATGTGGGAGGAAACTGGAGCACCCGGAGTAAACCCACATGACAAACTCCGCACAGAAGGCACCCCAGCCGAGGATCGAACCGGAGACTTCTTTAAAAAAAAAATGTGCCAAGATAAGCAACACTTTTTCACAAAAGCTACTACTTTAAATTAGATATCTAGAAGACATACTATGTTTTGTACCTTTTTAACAGATAATCACGCAAGTCTATCATTTATTTCTGTGGCAACAGAAGTAAATAAATGTGGATTTTTAAAGTAATCTGTATGTGATTTCACATTTGAGCTTTAATTACTAACATAATGATCCATTAAACATTTTTCAAACAATGCTTGCTGTTTTGCATAATTGAGCCATTCACTAAATTTTAGGTAGAGCAGATCTTTTTAATATAAAAAGTAAGCATTCGTATGCAATATTATGACATATTTCTTTACAGTAGTTTAGTATGAATAATGCAATAGCTAAATTTTACCTCAGGTAACTAAAATTTCCTAATAGTCATCAAATAAGACTGACTATCCATATGAACTAGCACATCTATGTAGACATGACTGTGATGCTAAAGTCATTCAAATAAAAATAATAGCACTTCAGTCATGATCTGTCGCAAAGATATACACATTTTAGTTTACAATATATACAGTATACCAAATATGATACTCCATTGTTAAAACAACTACTGCTTGTCCTTCTTCACAAATATTTCTTCTAAATACCCTCAAATATATCTTATATTGCTTTTATCAATGATATTATTTATTTATTTGACATTTGTTAACCGGATATGTCCAAATGAGCATGAGCCCATTTTCAGTGGAGGTCCAGGGAGAAAAGCTCTTCACAAAAAACTTGGCAAGGCAGTGTATAACAGTTTCACAGACAAGTTTCAAATACAGGTGTATACCCAAGTACAGACGTGACTTAGAATACCAATAAGAACTTAAATACAGTACATACAATACATGAACTATTACATTCAGCAGACCATGATGTAAAAGATACATGAAGTCAATGCTGATTACTGTAGTCACAAAAGATGTCCAGAAGTAACACAAAGTAGAGCAGGCGCAGAAGCTTGGGAGGAAAAAAATAGCAGATAAAATAATATAACCAGGTAGAGAATATGAGTGCAGTACCCAGGGAATATAAGGACACCTGAAAGTAAGGAATGATATGCTAAAAGAAATAATGGAGGTAGAGGATTGAAGGTTGAGAGAAATTAAAGTGAGCAAGAGTTAGAGTTAGGTTGGACTTTGGCAGGAGCAGATCCATGAGTTTAGTAGTGTTTCTTTAAGGCCTTTTTGAAGTTGAGTGTTAGAATAGTTCTGGTGGATAGAGGGAGTTTTCTACAAGCTAAGGCAACAGAGTAGCTATATAGATGTTGGCCAATTGTTTTTTTGGGGTTTATAGATATCCAATAGGAACTGGTCTGACCCCTGGAGAGAGCAAGTAGGAGTATATAAGGAGATGATGTATGAGATGTCAGGGCAGGAGGTAGGTTTGTTGAAGATGGAGTGAGTAAGGAGCAAGTGAGGAAGTAAGAGCTGGTGAGGGAATTCAAGCCAGCAAAGAGATTTAAGAGAAAGGCAGTGGTCAGAGTTGTAAGGATGGTTTGTTGTAAATCTAGTGATTTTATTATAAGTAAGTTCAATCTTAGACTTTAGAGATGATTGTAAGTTAGTTAGGATTGGCGAGGAATAGAGCAAACTGAAGAAGGTAGGCATTGGTGAAGAGAGTATAGAGTCTTTGGTAAGGAATTTTTTATTTCAATAGGGCAAGCCCAGTTTTTGCTGGGTCTTTTTTATGCAGTTTTGGATGTGAAGATCAAATTTAAGTTGATTGTCAATGATAGCACCCAGGAGTTTGGTATGTGTTTCAAAATTAATAACACTGTTGATAAGCAACGTGATGGTAAATGATGAGAAAATTATTTTGGGAGGAACAAGAGAAGTTTGGTTTCCTTGGGATTACGTATGAGTTGATTGTCAGTTAACCAAGTTTCAAGAGAGATGAAAAAGTTTTGGGTTAAAGTGTGGAGATGAGAGAGATTGTCTGAAGTGGAGGTGATAGTTAAATCATGTGCATATTGTATGAGAGAGAAGTAAAAGCAGGAAGCATGCAGAAAAGTAGTGAAGATATTAAATAGCAGAAGTCCGAGAATGGAATGGTGCGGTACACCTGTATTGCAGGGAGGAAAGGAGAGCCATCTGATGAACTTGTGTCTGTTAGAAAGTTAGCTTGAGAAACATTTAAGAGAACAGTAAGAGAGACTAAGATCAGACAATTTGGTACAGAGTTTGGGGTAAGAGACATTGTCAGAGCCTTTGGAGAGGTCTAAAAATAGACAGGAAACAAGTTTACTGTTGTCTCCGGCTTGAGAGATAGTTTGTGTGAAAGAAATTATAGTGGCAGATGGGGTGGAAGCCATATTGGCTAGGAGTAAGCAGATTTTCCTGAAGATGATAATCAAGTAGCTGCTTATGTATAAATTTTTCAAGAAGTTTAGACAGGGGGGACAGGATGGATATGGGCCTGTAGTTGGAGAGGTCAGTAGATTGTCCTCCCTTGTGGATTGGTATGGTAAAGGATTTTTTTCCAGATAGTGGGGACGGTAGATTCTTGAATAGATCGGTTGATTATGATGGAAATAAGGAATGCTATTGTGCTGGTGGCAAGCTGTAGGAAGAGGGGTGGTAGATAATCAGCTAAGGGAGAGCATGACTTTAGTTTTTTTAAGCAGCGATCTTATGTAAGAAGTGGGAAAAGAATTGAATGAGAGGGTGTTATTCTGGCTGGAGTGGGTGGATAGAGAGGCTGGAGATGTGACTATTCTGAGTTAGTTTGCTGATCGAGTCAATAAAGTAAGTATTATCAATAATGAAAATGTTCAACAGCACATGGTATCCCATTAAGGCTGTGTTCTGGCTGACATCTGTGAAGAGCTGGAATTCGGTGTTATGCACTCATTTAATCTGCTAGATAATCCTCTACTGACAGTTTGTGAAACTCCACACTTTTTTTAACTTATGAGGTAAGTTTTTGTGGAGAAGCTTCTTTATCCCATTGCTAGGTTTGCTATATCCCCAGTAAATGTCAACAGAGCCATCACTGCTCAAGTTATTTTAAATTATTGTGTACATTATGTCCATTATGTTTATCCTACCTATTCCAAAGTCTTTAAGACAAACTGAGAACATAAAATCTTTTTAAAGCAGAACTGAACCATCACCTTGAACAAACCTAGCTTTGATCTTGTAACTCACCTGATTAGGAGCCATGCCCTGAACTGAGTATACTGCCCTTATAATAATAGTTTTTCTAAGTAACTATCCCTAATTACCCCCAAATGCTCGTACGCACACACACACACACACACACACACACACACACACACACACACACACACACACACACACACACACACACACACACACGCACACACACGCACACACACACACACACACACACACACACACGCACACACATGCACACACACACAGATTATTATTGCTTATCCATAACATCCTGGAATCTACTCTTAACTATACCGAGTCCCACAAATTCATATCTTGAGAGTATTGTGGCCGTCACTGCCTATCAGTTAGAAATAAGTACTCTTTTCTAGCACTTAGGTCTATAACATCATCTTTACTAAGCTGCTGAGTTTTTTTTCTCTGTAATATATCTACAATATTGTTATATGAACCACTTCCATTTTTGTCCATGTTTTTGAACTGCTACCAGCTGTTTCCCATTCCAGTTTTGATTGTTGCACTGCTGTCTGAAGGTTTGTGTTACTCTATGTCATTTGTAAATATTATGTGAACCACTTGCATTTTTGTCCATGTTTTTGAACTGCTACCAGCTGTTTCCCATTCCAGCTTTGATTGTTGCACTGCTGTCTGAAGGTTTGTGTTACTCTATGTCATTTGTAAATATTATGTGAACCACTTGCATTTTTGTCCATGTTTTTGAACTGCTACCCAACTGTTTCTCATTCCAACTTTGATTGCTGCACTGCTGTCTGAAAAGTTTGTGTTATTCCGATATGTGATTTGTATTGTTATACCACTTTATGTTCTTAACTATTGACTGTAGTATTATGGAGCTTTTCTCCCTGAGTCTCCCTTGGTTTAATTTCTCCAAGTGTTTTCGGTTTCTAATACCATTATGGCACTGGGCCCCATTACTGAGTCAAAGTGTGATTAGAGTTCTTAAAATTAATATAGTTTCAATATTTAATGTTAGCCAAGTGTGCTCTACTAAGCATCTGTAATGTGCTCAGAATTTCTACCTTCTGCAATTTGTATGAGGTTACAAGTTCATCTGGGGCTACATATATTGGTAACATTTAAGTATGATTACAATTCTTTTTTATTAATCCTCTTCATATAACTACTGTCAGAACTGTCTGGTATCTTTCGTCCACATGGCTCTCATTTCTGCTTGCAAATACTCATATTTTATGACTCGGCATCTTTCTATACCTATGACACTAATCACTGAGTGTATTAATTTCAATGATTAATGTTACTTTTGTCTTTTTATTTTAAATACTAAAATTATTTTTGTTGCATCTGTGCTTTAAACTGTTGGCATGGGTGATCCCATGTCGTCTAAACTTTATCATTCTGTGTAATGCTTCCTGAGTTATGTTTCCAGTGCTTCTTAACTACTTATGTTTTGTGGCATTTGCACACTCACCGGTACAACAGTCATACCACATTATCATGTCTTTCAGTGCAGAGACCCTCAGCCACGACTGCATCACAACAAGCAATGAGATGTGAAACTATTTCTAATTGTGTTTTACAGAATTTAAACTTGTTTCTCCTACATGCTCTATAAGCTTTGTAAACCAGCGTATATGCAGTCCACTATATTAAGCAGCCATAATTAGCCTTTTATCTTTTGGTTTTAGTTCATCCCTCCTTAGCCATTCCTGTGTCAAATCTTGGTCAACGTGTTATTTTAGAATGTCTCTATACATGCCACTGCATTTGTGGACTTTCCAGTTTTCTTTCCTTCTCATCTGATCCTTTTTTTATAATCTTTTGGATTTTTTTGGCGCTGTCAGTCGGTGTCTTGATTTTTGTCTACTACTGCTTTGATTTCCTTTCCTACTTCATTCTAAAATGCATTTCGAAAATAAGAAAATATGTCATCTTAGACATCTCTTCATGCTTTCAGATGCTCAGTTTGTTTGGATCTGGTACCTCCTCTGTAAAGGAGCTCATGACCCTAGGTCACTGCCTCAGATGTGTATGACCAATAGTAAAGGCTGCAATTCAGACTTTCCCAGTAAATAAATGCAATAAAGGACTGAATGAGTAAATAAATAAACAAATCATGTTTTTACTTTTCCACAAACATAAAAATAACTTTCTGTAGCTTATTACTTCATTCTTAGTAATTTGAAATTTCTGCTGTTATAGCTGTCTTAAAACTGACAGTTAATTTGCAGAGTAGGGTCTATTATGTGTTTCTTTGCAGTGCCCGGAGGGGGGGCTGATTCATAGACATTTGTTGTGCAGCTGCTTAATTGCCTGCGCAATGCAATATGAAGCACATGCAGATTCATGAATAACAACATAGAAACAATGTCACATAGGCAAATGAGTGAACAATGACATTGAAATGAATGAAATAACATAATCGTGATTCATAGATTTTAAAAACTCTGCTTGTATACGTCTTTGCATCTCTTTCTGAAATGAGGAGGCATGCCAACTATTATTGTGTTGCAGTTTGTAGTTCTCATGCTCACAGCCACAATGATTTGCTCTCCTCAGCAATTAAGTGCTTCAGCCACCACCAGTGCTGGTTGGGTTGTGCCCTTTCATACGTTTTAGGCTCAGAAATGAAGAAACAAAGGCTGATGTACCATATCCAGATAGTGAGGTTATCATCAGGTATGTATTCAACATATTTCTCCTGGGGATTCCTATTAGAAGAGCGAATGCTTAAAATAGTGAATGCTCTTCTATTGAACTGAAAACTATGAAACCTCAAAATGTCAAAGGGATGGAACAGGGCCATTCTCGTGACTTTGCTGTTTTCTCAACTGTGGTGCGATCTCAGAGTTGGTATATTTAAGTTGGGGGGTGCGGGGGGGGTGAAGCTTCCCACTTTATTTTGTCTGTACATTCTTTTTTTTGTTTTGTTTTTTTTTAGATCAGCAATTTTTTTTCCCTGGGAAAAAGTCGCTGATTTATGCCTTTATCATTTTGAGGTTCCGTAGCTTTCGGTTCAATAGAAGAATGTTTGTTATTTTAAGCATCCACTTTTCTGATATAGACCCTAGTCCTGGTGCTTTAATAAAATTCTGACTTGTTTGCAATCAACTCTTATATCATTTGATGCAACATTGAATGCAAAATGCCAGAATTACTTCACTATGAATTGCAGTCGATTTCACATACTAACCCAGTAAGAGCATTTTCCCTCTTCACCCCACCCACTGATATGGGGTGCTACACCCCCATACCACTTGCTTCTTAGACATACTGGTTCCAAGATTGTACTACCGCAGGAAAAATAGAAATCCCCAAGAGACCATAATCTCCATTTTGCAAGGCTAAATGCCAGAACTGCAAACCAGTGATCACACACGGATGTGATGATCACTAAGGTATTCACCACAAGACTGGCATCCATTTCTCCCACACACTAAATATATGGGGATGTGTGGCCTTCCTATGTCCATGGATACCAAAGTATGGGTAGCTCCTCTTACCTTTGCTATGGGGACCTTTTAACAACCAAATGCAGGCACAGTTAACATTTCATAGGTGACTGCCTGAAATAGTAGAGATCATGCTAATGCATTTGGAAGATCAGAAATGTTTTCTAGAACTGCTGAAGAGACATCAAGCATCATGTATGGATTCTAAAGCACCGTTCACCTCTCTGAGGTACTGTGTGAATAGAATGCATTCATGGGAAAGTAGAATCTGCCACAAGCTCACTCTCCCAGAGGTATATATTAATAGGAATGGCTATTATACAACGGCCATTAATATTCAAAAACGTGCACGCTGATTGGTCATCGTGCACGTTGTAAATCCGAGTTATAGTAATGGAAAAAAAGGTCCGGTTGTCCAGACTTTTTCCATTACTATAACTCTTGCAGCAACACTGTCTTGCTATGTTAAACCCGTTTAACATAGCGGGACAATTTGTAAAAAGCAACGGAGAGCTTGCTTTCTCTGTTGCTTTTTTCAAAACTGTTTAGCTATGTTAAATGGGTTTAACATAGCGAGACAGCTTTAAAATAAGCAACGGAGATTCTCTGTTGCTTTTTTAAAAGCTGTCTTGCTATGTTAAACCCATTTAACATAGCGAAACAGTTTGTAAACAGCAACAGAGATCTTGCTTTCTCCGTTGCTTTTGCCCACAGCTCTGATGTACTGCGTAGGCATACGCATGAGCAGTACATCAGAACTGCTGCAGAATACCAGACAGCTGCGGAAGGGCAGCAAGGAGGCATTATACAATGCCATTATTTAAGAAAAGTAATTATTTTTTTTCTTAAATAATGTCATTATATAGCAATAACCCACTTCTGGGTGTGGGTAATGCTGGATTTACCCACAGTTGGCTTTGTTTGGCCACTCGGGCTTCGCCCTCGTAACCAAACCACACCAACCGTGGGTAACTCCAGCATTACCCACACCCAGGCATGGGTTATTGCTATATCATTCCCTGAACTGCCATGTAGTCTGCAATGTGCATAGGATTATTTCCAGTCTGTGTGTGTGTGTGTGTGTGTGTGTGTGTGTGTGTGTGTGTGTGTGTGTGTGTGTGTGTGTGTGTGTGTGTGTGTGACACACCATGGTAATTCATACGATTCCTACAGTCATCTAGTAATGTGAACATTGTCTCTAAATGATGGTTACTGGTGCTGTGACATCCCAACCTCATATGCACATATGGCAAAAAGGAGGTTATGGATGGATGTCTGACCTGTATGTCTGCTTCCAGTATGGTGATTTCCTGCAGGGTTATTTGGCAAGTGGTGCCACAGTGTGTAGGATAAAAGCTAACACACACATAGCCAACTGTCCTCCAAAAATGAAAAAAACATATAGTATTTTTTCAGGTGATATTGGTTACCACCATGAACCCTGATACATGAGCCCCATGTACATAATCAGAACTGTGTCCATAGCTCTTGCCTTGATACATAACACTGAATGTGTATTTGTGATAATGAACATACAATTTCATTGCCTAAATATGTCCAGTGGGGTCTGTAATACTCCATTGAGACAGCTAGCATGTTTGCATATGCATCATGCTTCATAACATGATTTTATGTACGTAGAATCGACATCCTATCAACATTGCAGTCTTATACCATTTGCAAGACACAGAGCAGCAGCAGTAATGGAAGATGATGACAGCGGTCATTGAGAACCACTTATATGATGGTCACATTTCATGGCAGCACTGGCAAGGCATCAATCACTGGTTGAACAATATAAGTCATGAGGTAAATAAAATGACAGTTTTATACAAAGTACACATGATGCAGGCAGTGCTCCTATCAGGCTCTGTTTGTCAGTGCATGGCGTGTTCTCACTGTGTAAGGGATATGACCTCATTACAATACAAGAAGTAAAACATTTGGGCAGGGGATAACAAGCACACATAAATACAGACTGTAAACACAAATTGCATAGTGGAAAATGCCACAGGGGCTGTTTTTTGGGGTGGAGGTGGATAAATACCATCAGGGATGTTTTCCACCTGTGTCAGGGATAGGGTGGCATTGCATAAGTTTCACTCACTGTCACTTTGCTGATGTCAGGTCTCAAGATCAACAGTTGCAGGGATGGCATGCTACGTAATGACCAAGGGCTGGGTGGAGATTGCTGCTGATGGATTCCAGTCCTGAATTTAGTTACCTGTCACTGCTCATGAAGAAGGGTAGCAGGCCTTCTGAAAGCTCCAAACACAACTATTGAGCATGGTCTGTGCAAAAGCTTATGTGCACACACCCTCTTTATTTTATTTGCATAGTGAAATGACTACCTTTTCATTCTTATTAATAGTTGATATATTTTCTGCTTCTAAAAAAAGTTTGCATTTTTTAATATTGCACATTTTTCAAAGAAGGTTTCAGGTTTTAAGGGATACTGCAACAAAACAATAACATTTATATGCAGGTGGCATATTCAGTAGCCTTAAATGAATGTATATGACTTATTCCATGTAAACGTTTGCGTTACAACTGCATTATAAAATGCAAAGTTCCTTGAAGAATCTTACCTGCTGTAACCTTTCTGTTTTGCATTGTAGGTAACATATGTTGTCTCCCTCTGCAGGTTTTGTACATTTTTGACTGCCTGTGAATAACATGTTGCACTGTGTTTATGTTTGCCTTTTGGCTCAAGTTATGACTGACAAGGGTCTTTGGTGGAGCTCACTCATCTGGTTAACAAGTAATAAATAACATAAAATAAATAAATACCCTATGTTGGCCATGTTTAACAGTACACAGTCAGGGCAGACATGATAACACTGGCAATTTTATGCATAGAGCTATTCACTGAGGTGATGTGTTTCTCAACAGACCTCAGTAGGTCTGTCATTTCATAATGTGTGAGCTCCAGGTCCACATGGAGCTGGTCAGCATCTTCAAGAATACCATATAACAAACTTGTGAGCTCCATTGTGGTCTGTGTGGCAGCAGTCTGTGCCTGGGTAACATTCTTGCAAATCTGCTGATTTATCACCAAAGCTGAATATGTTTCAAGGGCAGCAGTAAGTTAAGACAGTATCTAATACGCCTGTGAAACAAGTGCTATTGCATCCCTTTCATTGTGTCACATGTCCCTCTATCTCAGTATCATCACCATATTCTACAAAGGTTCTGCAATCAACCCTTGTCCATCCTCGGCCACTTGTTACAGTTTTGATTATGGCTTTTACCTGTGAATGTGTATGTCTTAGGGTTGCTATTCAGTAGAATGCATAGGTGTAAGTTTTTGCAATCTAAAACTGTATCTAGTTGGGAATATGATGGCAACTGAAGCCAATGCTGAATTAATCACCAGAATCACCAAAATCAGCTATTGCAGCCACGGGTGAGCCACAGGTTGTGGGGTATTGCTGTTCACCTGAGAGGGATGTTCTCACACTTCTCTGTTGTTTGACCACCCATATGACATAGAGTAAGTATGATATGCAGGTCAAGGATGTAAATACAACAAACTCCTTGTTATTCAGCCTTACCTTCTCTGGTACTAGCATTACTCTTCATAACCATATGATGAGTGCAACAGAGAAATGTGCATCATACCTCCTTTGTTAGGATGCACTCAGTATGCGGAACAGCTGTATATGAAACCTCTGCTACACACTATTAACCTGTTGTATTGCCCACTGAGATGTAATATAGAAACAGCATCTACCCACAGCTATACATCTACCCACAGCTGTATTTAAGTGTAATTGTACCTCTTCCTGTCAGTGACACAAGAAATGTTTTCAGATATGTCAGTCTTGGTGCACCATGGGAGGGGGCCACTGCTGTGGGAAATCTCTCACTTGCTGTGTTCTTTACCTTCTGCTTGTCACAGCTGATTATATATGTTATTTGACAGTGACAATATGCCAGTGTGTTGTTGCTCCTACCCACCACACTGTTTGGCAGCATGTACTCTCACACATGCTCACTTAATGCTTTGTGTGCACCCCCAATACCCCTTATCTGCAGGTCACATTGTCTGAGAAACTTCAATGAAATGTCATTTTCAGTATTTCTAAAAGCCCAAGTTGTCCTGTGGATATGCTTACTCCTGTTTAAACATACTACTGATGATATCTGTACAGATACTGAGAATTTATCTGCTCCATGGATACACATGTTCATAGTATGCAGGCCCTAAAATATGTGATGTAATATGTCATAATACCTCTTGACAGAGGTTAGCTTGTGAAATGGTATGCTGATAAGGAATGGTTAATCTCCCCTCCAAAGAACATTAAGTGCTGCTGCATTCACTAAATTTTTTTAGTTACAAGGGGAAAAACAAGAATACATTCCATTAACACATACAAGTATGTTGAGGTAACATGCCTCATCAGAATTAAATATAACTATTTATAATATCACAGCATCTCAGAGAAATGAAGTTATACTGGATTTGTAGTTATGTGGGGGTAAAATGGCTGTTTTGGTACCCTCTTTAATATTGCTCAAGTGGCACACAGAAATATCACACTTATTTGCAATAAGTTTCAAGAGCAAAAAGAAAAAAAAGACTGTTGCACGGAAAGTTTTGTCTGCAGTTCTTAGTTGCAGTCTCAAAAAGGTCTCAGGTAAAAATTCGTACTCTATAGACTTCAAATAATTCAAGACACATGAAGTTTTTCTTTATATCAGCTGCACTGTTCCCTTCAGACACAGTTCTGGAAAAACAGTGACCTAACATAAATTAGCAGTTTTTACAGAGACCTCACATGACATGGCTAAACTCCAGCAGGGTTTTCTCTTAGGCACAAAAACCTGAGTAACCTTATTCCACTTTCTCAGAGGCAGACATAACCTGAAGTACCTTCCTCTTATACTCCTTAATCGATATTATGTATCCAAGTGTCCTCCCTATTAAAGGGCATCAGGTTCTTTCATTCTTAGCAAAACTACCAAATTTTTTTTTTATTTTGGCATGCATTACTGCTTCTGGAATTCCCCTGGGACCCACATCAAGCCAAAAGGTTTATCTACAATTTGGTTTTGACTCATTAGCAAGGCTCTGGTTTTTGTACCCACAGTGGTGGTGCTGCAGTAGCGTTGTCGTCTCATGGTAAGACACTGTCCGGTTCAATTCTCAGCTAGAGTGTCTTCTGCATGGAGACGTGTGTGAATGGGCGTACCTCCATTGAAGGTTATGCATCAGGGCTGGTAACTCAGCACAGAAAAATCAACTACCAGTCATTAGCGGATCGGAGTTCTGCTGTGGCGACCCCTAACTGGGAAAAGCTGAAAGACACAACAGCAAGGCTCTAGTCTTTAAATAGGCATGTTTGCAGCTGTCATTAGTTAACTATTGACTACACTTCATTGCCTGTCTATGAGCTAGCACTTTTAAAGGGACAATCCACTACTATGCTGCTGGCTCTCTATGTTATGTATTTATATCTGTGTGTGTGTGTGTGTGTGTGTGTGCGTGTGTGTGTGTGTGTGTGTGTGTGTGTGTGTGTGTGTGTGTGTGTGCATGCAAAGTAAACTAAGTTTAAGTTATTTTTGGGTTTCAGTGTAATTTTTTAATGACAACAACATTAATCAGTAAAAAAATGGGAATATAGACTATATAAATATACTTCTATTTTATCAAGGATATATCATAGATTAAGGGGGTAATGATGGTATAATTTTATTACTCTCTTTTGCTGTTTCCTATTGGTTGCAAAATTGTCTGTACTTTACAGAAAACAAACCACCAGCTGTCAAATTATCAGGTTATTTCAGAAGAAAAATAGCCAATGCTTGTTCTTGTACATCTAAATAAAATAGAAAGATTCAAACCAGGAGATACAATTGTCACATAGCCACTAAGGATGGACAGATGTCAGTTTCACATCAGTAGCTGCTGACACCAGTCCATTCCCTTTGAGCTCTGGCTTGCCAACAGAGACTGAACATGACATGTTTAGCAATTTTCCATCAGACAAAAGTGGCAGGTACACATCTCATTATCTTTGCTCACTGAGCCATTATTTAAAAAAATGCATATATACAAAGTCATAAGGTTTACCCTCAACAGATGCCAGTAGTATTAGATTATTGTGTTAAAATATTTTCATACTATAAATATGGAACTGAGAATAACCTTTTCTCACTCATCGCTCTATTCATGGCACCAGTACTCAGACTGAAAACTTGAATAACCCCTACAGTTTGGCTTCTTATAATACCATATTTCAGATGCAGGTGTGCGGTTTTGAAGAGTTTGTGATTTTAACTGTTTCTTTATATGTGGTTATTTGGATATTACTAGGCCATGAACTATCAATCTTGTTCACATTATGTAGTGCAGATATGTAGTCTCCATGGCAGCCCGATGAGAACAACATGGTTAGAAACTCTATTGTCCACAAAAGCTGTAGATTTTGGTTCTCAGAATTCCATTTATAATTAAGACAGACAATTCTGCTACACACCTAAACTTCCTGTAACCAAATCTAAGGTTGCCACATTGTGAGGCAAGACAAACTTGGACTATTGTGACTTCATTTGATGAATTTCATTCAAGTGCATATTTTGTGCATGTATGTTAAACTCCAGAATGGATACCTAAATATGTGTACCTCAAAGAAAGAAAATATATATTTTAAGTTGACAAAGATAAAATTTACAAGTGGATAATCATTTAGGGGTATAACTGTACTAGGCAATGTAATCTTAGTATGGTATTTTCTATTAGTAAATGTGAATGTTTTTATAAAAAAATATAAGACGTTAAGAGTTGTGCCATGGCACAGTAAGTAGTAATGCTTTCTCATGGCCAGATGTTCTCTGGTTTGATTCTTGGAGGGGTGCACTGCTGCTACCTTCTCTGCTGAATCATAATGCTCTGTCTGTAGATTTGTACTTGTGAACTGTTTTATTTAATAGGTTTGCATTTTGTGATACACTGATGCCCTCTATAGAGGTGTGTTTCAGTCCCTTTCACCAATACATTGACGCCCTCTATAGAGGTGTGTTTCAGTCCCTTTCCCCTAACTGATAAGCTCATGTGTCCCTTAAAAGGGCAAAAAGGGGTTAATGGAAAATGAATGAAAAGTTTAAACATGATGAGTCCCTCATCAAAGTTAAACACGAATGTAATACAGGTGTTTGTCTTCACTAAATAAGTGATACAGCTGAACAACTTATCGCACTATTTAAAAAGAAAAGTACACTATGAGCAATAAAATAGACAATTATAATACAAAGAGGTGTTGTGTTCTAAAAGAAAATAAAGGTTTATTTAATTATTTATCTATCATTTGTTGATCATGTTAGTCCCACGGGAGGGGGGGGGGTGCTGCCACCATCTCTGCTGAATCATCATGCTCTGACTGTATCCTTGTAGATTTTATGTGGGAACTTTAGCTTCCCCTGCATCCTGAAGGCATGTGATATGTGAACTGATATTTTGTATTTGTGAACTGTTTTATTTAATAGGTTTGCATTTTGTGATACACTGACACCCTCTATAGAGGTGTGTTTCAGTGCCTTTCCCCTAACCTGATAAGCTCATGTGACCCTTAAAAGGGCAAAAAGGGGTTAATGGAAAATGAATGAAAAGTTTAAACATGAGTCCCTCGTCAAAGTTCAACATGAATGTAATACAGGTGTTTGTCTTCACTAAATAAGTGATGCAGCTGAACAACTTATCGCACTATTTAAAAAGAAAAGTAAACTATGAGCAATAAAATAGACAATTACAATACAAAGAGGTGTAGTGTTCTAAAAGAAAATAAATGTTTATTTAATTATTTATCTATCATTTGTTGATCATGTTAGTCCCACTAGGCTAGTAGCCTGTTTTCAGGGGAGACCCAAGTAAATAAAGTGCTGATTTATGGCTGGCAAGCATTGCAAATTAAAAGAACATTAAAACTAGAGAACACAGTGTCATGGCATAATGTAAACTACCTTCTATCATTTCATTATACCTTCCATAGAGAAAGTGCTGATGAGAGCAATGGAGCAATGGAGCATGGAATTACTTGCAAATCTGCAGAAAGTTTGATGAGAGTTGCAGAACAGTGCAGTTATTTAAGTCTATGTCCCTTTTACTCTGAGATGTAATGGCTTCTAAGTTGATGTTGTTAAGCAGTAGGATCAGGACTCACCCCCTGTATGAATGTGAAAGTCTTGGAAATAGGATTTGCCTGCTCATAGAAAAAGTTAGATTTTTAATTTATAGCAAAAGTAGGCTACATTCCTCAAGACTGCTTACACTCATTTTAGTGGGTTTTTTCATGTTACGTTAATCATTTTGGGGCATGCTGTGTTATAATTGAGGTTACTGTTTGCAGTTGTAGTGAAGTCTGGCTAGCAAAAGTTCTACTAAATGCATTGTGTGCAACCGTGTATTTTCATCATAAGTTCAAATGTTATAGTCAACTGAGATTGCTGTGAGGGGGTATATCCCTTTAGCCTTAGGTATAGTGACCACAAATCTGACTCTATTAAAGAGAAAGAGGGGTACTGCCCTTACATGGGAGGTATGGTAGTTTTTGTCTTTCACTGGAAAGATACATTTTTATTTTTCATCAAAAGTCATTTGAGCTTGACAAGAATGTTTTGCTCATTGTGGGAAGTATTGCTCACCAGTGGGGGTTGGCATAATGGTCAAGGTGTTTAAATCACAGGCACAAAGTACAGGCTGTGATTCTCATCATTAAGGAAAAATGGCTGGGCTTAAAATGGCCGACAAGGGCAGCTAGCTTAGTACTTACTTATGATTTCAAGGCTGCAGTACAGAGCCATCTTATAAGAATAAATGCTGCTTAAATAATGTCTTAGCTCTTCACTCGTTGGCATTGAGGAAATCTATCATTTTGTGGAGTATTCCCTGGCTGCATAATGCCTCTTCAGCTTCACTTATCAAAGCATTCTAACCATATGGACTTCAGTCAGCTTGTGCAATAGCAGGGGCTTACTCAAATTGAAGGATTCTGTTATGTTTTACTAGACTTTGGACAAAACTATGAAACAGAGTTGTAACCAAAACACTAAATGGTGTGTTGCCATGAATGTTGTAAAGGCTCTGAATTAATCAAATACCACTGATAATGATTTAAAAAGACTACATAGCAGAAGTATGAATGATTGTTCTATGCATGAGTATTTATACATTATACCAAATTATCATATGACATGTAAATAGAATTTCACTTGTTACCCAAAATGAATGGTACATAGCTTGGTGGCTCTCTTCTTCCCCCAGGGTCAATTAATACCGATATTAGGCATGACTTTAATGAGAACTTTTGATTAATTGTTTAAGAGACTTCTTGCAGCAATTTGTAGCTGAATTTTTTTAATCCTGTCCTCATTATACTGGTAACAAGTATATAGGATGAAGGAAAACCACAGCACTAGAGTCGTTATAATTGTTAAGATATTTACCTCACTTACACACTGTACGAGGATTGATTCTCACCCTTGGTCACAGTCTTGTTACTGAAGAGGTGTGTAATAGTTTATAGACTAATTGCCTAATATTTACCTGTGAATACTTTGCTATCATCTACAAATACCATTTGCACCATCACTAACAAAAGCTTCACTACAGCTGGTATTTTTGTTGACATGACTCAGACATTTGAGACTGTGACCGTGCCCTTATTCTGGACAAACTACAGAGTTTACATTTTGGCAAAACACCGTAACTTCGTTCAAAAACTATATAACTATATAAAGATAGATAGAGCCTTTCATATCTATTCCAGTAGCCAACTGTGTAGTTATGATGCACTTAATATGGGTGTCCTACAAGATTCTGTGTTAGGAGCTGTTCTGTTCACACTGCTTACAAATGATATAGCACTAGATCTACTCAACAGCATTATAATTATATAGGTGGATGGTACTATCCTACTTGAAGTTAGTAAAATGCACCAATCCCTTCAAAAGGCTAGATAAACGGCTCTCACAGATCTGCGTAACTGGATCCACACAAACAAACTTTTAAGTAGCAATAACAAGCAAAAGTCATGCTGTTCTCTACTCCAGTTAAGTAGGGTTAAAAACAGCTACAAATAACAGTAAGGAAGAGTCTTTTCTACAGGTGATCCAAATTCCTCAAAGTAGTAAGAGCTGATATTAGTATTAAGCAGGTTGGAGGAGAGCAGAAAGCCACCGAGCCTTTGTAGTACAACATGGTAATTAATGAGAGACAGCAATCACTTTAAAAGCCTTTGTTTCATGATTGATAGTCTAAACTAATTGCAAAAGTAAAAAAAAAAAATAATGTAACAAGGGATTGAAAATGCTGTCACACATTTTAAAAGATGTTTTAGCACTTTCCCTGCATCACTATCAAAAAAATAAGAGTTTTAAGGGCAGACAAAAATGTTTCTTCAATGGAAAATTTACACAAGTTTTCAATTAAAAATGGGATTTGTGCTATGACACATCTTACATAGGAAAACTTTTGAGGATAGTAAAAGAAAAAAAAAACATGCTGTGTTGCAAAACATATAGAAACAGACATTTCAAGCCACTTTAATGAGCCAATCATGGCTATTGTCTTTATCAGCCCACAAATAGCTTGCAAACAGCACAGTGGCAGCTTAACACAAAAGATAGTCCTTATAAAACAAAACAACTTAAAATAATGGATGCTTCTGGGTGGCCAGAGAGACTTCAGTCTTTTGCACAGAGATCAGGGAGCTAATCAGATTTATCTTTATTGGTGGTATACAGCAGTGGTTCACAACCTTTGTGAGACTGTTTTTATAAAAGGGCCTGGTCCCAACAAAGACATGCATCTGGAGCGTTTCTCCCCGGGCCTCCGCTGAAAACTTGTCGGACATTCCCGGTCAACAAATGTTAAATAAAAAAAAAATAAAAATAAATAAAAAACAAATTTACTTGTAAATGCCTTTCCAAAGTAGGAAGATATCAACTTGTTGGGGAAACACTTATCATGTATACACGCCAAATATTTATATATGCAAAGTAAATGATTTAATAAAGAAAAATATATGACTCTGTTAATTCTAAACACAAGTTCCAACACTTATTAATATTTTGAATGTTAAAACAAAGTACTTTAACACAGCAATTATAGGTTCTTGAAAAAGTTAACCTTGATTTCTTTTATTACAGCTGAGTTTTTGGTAGTTTTAGTTAGGTTAATGAAACTTTTGTTGCTGTTTTCTGTCCTTTAGCTTAATAATTCTGGGATGAATTGAAGTGATAGCTAAACAGAGACAGTCAGAAAGTTGCAGGTTGTTCCTCTGTTTCATTTTAAGCACAGTCATGGCAGCAAATGCAGTTTCACAAACGTGGTGGAAAAACAAAGAAGAAATGTCAGTGTTATTTCATATAAATTTAGATTTTTATTTTTCATTCTTATCCAGAATTTCAAATGACTCAAAGAATTAAAAGTACTTTCCGGTCCTTTGTCCAATGATAATTCAATAAGTTGAAGGGTTTCTTCATGGTAGAGTGCTGTGTCTGTGTTCAACAAAAGGGTTCAGAATCCAAATATTTTGCCTCCAGGGATACTCATGCTTGGGATAACACTTTTCAAATGACAACAGCATCTTCAAGTGAGGTGCAATAATATCTGAAACTAAATTCTGTGAATAGAAATTATCTGCTTCCATAATATAATCTGAGTGCGACTGAAACATTTCGTTGTTTCCTTCTGCAGTCATATTAAGCCAGAGTTTGAGTTTCTTTTTGAATGATTCAATCTTGTTTGAAGCATTAAATATTCTTTTATCTGGACCTTGTAGTTTTAAATTCAACTTCTTTATGTAAGAAAATATGTCGCTGAGATATGCAAGCATGGCTATCCATTCACTGTCCTGGAAATAATGGGATAGGTCACTTTTCTTATCAATTAGAAACAGCTCAACTTCCTTTTGGAGTTCATATAACCTCCTAAGAACTTTACAGTGGAACAGCCAAGGAACTTCTGAATGAAAAAGAATATTTTGATGATCACAGCCCATTTCATCTTACAATGCTTTTAACAGTCTTATATTTAAAGCACTGTTTTTTAGGGTCTATATTATAATGTCGACAAGTGAAAATGTCGACTCTGACTTGATCAACACCAAAATGTCGAACTACAAGATTACTGAATGGCCAAATCACCGATTTCTTTCCAACGAAAAGAAATCAGTTGGCAATTGTCTTACACCTGCCCTTTCCCTGACTGTAGTGCAGTCTCAGAGTTAGAATATTTAGTTAGGGGGGTGTGGGAGGCACAGGCTCCCATGATGGGGGTGTGTGGGGGTGAAGCCCCCCCCCTTTAATATATTTATTTTTGTGTGGGTTGGTGTTTGGCCAACCGATTTTTTTCCGTTGGAAAGAAATTAGTGATTTGGCCATTCGGTAATCTTATAGTTCGACATTTTGGTGTCAAACAAGTCAGAGTCGACATTTTCACTTGTCGACATTATAATATAGACCCGTTTTTTATATAATTAATAATTTTAACAGATTGAGACAGCACTTCATTAATCTCAGATGCCATTTTTTGGAGCCCAGGTTTTGTCTATGAATGTAGCAATGTGTTGACAATAAGTTATTGCCAGCCATATCCTTAATTTTTGTGACTACACCTGAATTTCTATGTGTAAGACAGGCAGCACTGTCAGTACAAACTCCAATGCAATTTTTCCATTCCAGACCTCTCTCTTCAATTAAATAATTTAAAACTTTAAAAATTTCACTACTTGTAGTGTGCATAGGTAATTCAGAAACATTTAAAAAATGTCTTCCTTCATGTCACTTTTATCATGGTCAATATATCATACATACTAAGTAAAATGCTACTGTTCTGAATATTTGTAGACTCGTCCAGTTGTAATGCAAACAATTTTTTCAATGAGTTGTGTATCTGTATCTTCTGCCAAATCAGATATCTGCCTTCCAACTCTATCATTCAACAATGGGATGTCTTTCATTTTACTTGCCACAGGCTGACCTAATACTTCATTACAAGCAGCAATCAAAGAAAGCTTAATGAATTCCTCACCAATGGAATACAATTTTTTACATTTAACTTTCTGTAATAATATTAAATAGGATAGGATGCAGTCAGAAGTGAAGTGTCAGTGGTGGAAGCTTGGGAAATAATTTTAATTTCTGTTTTAAGTGCATCTCTTTTACACATAAAGAATTCAATAGGTGTGTTGACTAGATCGGAATGTTTTGTGATGAGATGTTGGATAAGCCACAATGGCTTCATAGCTTCATTTCCCAGAATAGTAGCACAAATGATACATTGAAGTAATGGCAATTGATCAGTGTCAGGGCATTGTATGAAACTCAGTTTTACTAGCTGTCTATGTACTTACAAGTGAATGCAGACTTTTTTTTGCGTGCTACTAATTTTCTCTCCTTTTGTACATCCTGGAGATCACTCGTTTGGCTTGAGGTGGATGAATCACTATTTGTTGAATCACAGCTTAGCTATATGTCTTGACCTGTAAGCATAAGAAATCTGTACAAAGCAAAAAATAACATGGAAACAAAGACCCCAAAATAGGGACCGATTTTAAATACTGCTGTTATAAAATTCAAAGTTGCTGGAATAGCAGGGTTTATATTCTCATGCATTTTCTCAAGGATAAATGTCTGAAACTCAAATATATGTTATTTATCAACATCGGTTCTCAGTGATTTGCCAGAAAATCTCAAATTTATGAGGGATAGACCAAATATAAGAGACAAAAATCTGGACATTCTGTGAAAATCTAGATAGCTGAAACCAGCACTAACCCTTCAAACTTTGAAAGAATAATTTGTGCATTCCTTCCTCACCAGTAGCATCCATTAAGTAAGTGACCATTTTCTGCATGTAAGGCTTTATCTGTTTCTGTACACACTGCAAGTATGGACTCCCTCCTCACAGCATATAGTGCTCATCAGCACCCAGGGATCCTTCAACAGCTGTGAATTAGTCCGAGCACATTGTAATGATGGTAGCCCTTCCATGTAGATCAGCTCCATAATCAGAAGTGAAAGGGATGGACCAAAGAGTGTACATGCCAGGTTGCTATAGTTACAGTCCAGCCTGCTTTTATGAAAAGGATGACGCAAAGTAGTACTGGACAATAGATTAATTTTATTAGAACATTATTTACTGTACTACAAAACTCAGTGAAATCCCGGTTTCACACATTAAAACTTTTGTAACATTTCCCAGATGATCTTTAAACCAGAATATGATCGGTGCCACCCTTTAAATACTGAATATCTTCTGGTCCTTGGCCAGCCTTGCTACTTTTTGAAAGAGAAAGACTTTAACTTCCCACCACAGCAGGTGGACATCCCAACAAAGTTCATTAAATGTGTATCAGCATCAGGGTGGCATGTGAAAGAACAGTCCCGCTCAGGTAACAAATATGCCTTCTCCTAGCAGTTGTTATGCTTGTAGTTAAAAATCTAATTTTGGAATTAGATAAAAAAATATGACCTACTTTAAAAGCCTCACGCTGTACTCAAAGAGTCAGGGATTTATGGACTATGTAAACAATGACATTATCTAAATGTGGTGCGATATGTATGTTTATTAGTTGGAGGAAATCTGAAACATTATGTTGCTATGGTCCCACCATGTATTTCTTGTCTTCGTCTTGAGTCTTAATGCTTACATTTTGTATCAGTCTTGCTATGTCAGGCAGTATTTTTTAAGAGTAATTAACATCTGAAATGATAAACGTGGCAGTTGGCATAGGATTAAACAGCTGTTTACAAGCTGTTTCCTGTTGTTCATTGGTGAAAGGCTTGATTCTCTCAGCCTTCACTGCCTAACTGTGTAACTCCATCTGGCAGATGGCTTACAGCAGTGATTCTCAAACACTTGTGGCCTGGTATAATTGATGCCAGGGCTTGGTACCGGGCCGTGGCTCGGTGGTTGAGAAATGCTGGTATAGAGAGGTCTAGAATTTGTTATTTTCTTTAATGAAGGCATTCTGTCATAGCTTTTCATTCCAGAACTATGAAACCCCAGCCATTTATGTTGGGTTCCAACACACACCTTGATTTTACTAGTGTTCTTAATAAACAGTTATGTATATAAATTAGGTAGTATAATGCATATTCTTTGCTGCTCTTCTCAATATTGCTTTATAATGGATAAATGTAACTCATCCATTGCTCACAAGTTACTAATTCCAAAACATTTTGCTGAGTTGTTGTATCAGCAAGTAGTTATAAGTGAAGATTACATTTAACTTGGTCAGGTGGCCTTTAAGGAGGTATTGTAGAATGCAGGTTTCCACTTCTATTTTTTGAGATGTTCTACATTTTATATCAGTGATCCCTTCATCTTTTAGGGGAGTACAAGAGATACATCTAATGCTGTTAAACTCATCAACTGCATTATATAGGGAGGCCACTGTTCACTATTTGTATCTTAAGCTAGAACCTGTGAAGCAAGTTATTAGTCAGAATCTTCATATGGAAATGATTACAGAATTATGTACTGACTACCATTCTTGGCCCTAAAACCTAAGTTTATACAATAACAAACTGCATTCTAGACCATAGACGTTGTTATATTTGATGCATAACCCAGCAGAAAACTGAAACATTCTTACTCAGTCTTTCCCTTGTAGTGCTAAAAGCTAAGGTACATTTTTGGCGGCTGGAAATATCCCATTGACATTAAGACATGATATGACATGATTTAGATAGAGAAACATTTTTTGATAGTTTTAAGATTGCTAGTGCCTTCTTCACAGACTATAACCAATGCCCCATAGCCGAGGACAAACAATTGCAGCACACTGAGCAGTGTACATGAAGAAGAGTGTGACTATATCAGGGGTTTTGGCTATATCCCTTGTGTGATGTGTCAAATGACAGACTTCTTACTCTACATTTCTACCAATTCATACAGGCATTCCACAAGGATCTATCCTGGGGCCCCTTCTCTTTAACATCTTTACCAGTGACCTCCATTCTTCCACTACCCACTCAACCTTTATCCAATATGCAGATTAATCTACCCTGATCACATCTTCAAGCTCAGTCTCTCAACTCTAGAGACTTACACAACAATCTTTCCACTCTTTTGAAAGTTGGCTTAATGATAATCAAATTATTCTGAACCCCACTAAAAAACAAAACTCCTTCTTTTTCTCCCCAAAGCTAATGATTACCTCAAGCTATCCTTCTTCATCACTTCCCTAAATAAAACCATCATCGGTGTTGAAACTCTCACAAAACTACTAGGGATGACAATTGATGACCAATTAAAATCTGACTTACACATCCAGCAATTGATTAAGAAAACCAATCAAAAACTTGGCTTTTTATATCGTAACAAAAAAATGTCTGACTTCCAGTTCCAGACTATCCCTGGCACAAACTTATCTACTTCCAAGCCTTCTGTATGAAGCCCCAATTCTTTCCAACCTTCAATCCTGCCTACTCTCCAAACTAGAACAAACTTAATAATAAAACTGGAAAATTTGCAGCTAACTTACCAAATTCCACCCAGCATTGTCTAGTTCTTAAGAAGCTACACTGGATCAAACTTCCCCATCAACTCAAATTATCTCAACTCCATATAACCCGCTTCCTTCTTAATAACCCAACTACTTGTTCCGCTCTCTCCAGTTTAGTCACTTACTGTAATCCTCCATGCCCCTTCCGTAGTACTGACAAATTCCTTCTCCAAACTTATACCTACAAAAAAATAATTAGCAATTTTCTATATAAATCCTCCATAACAAAATCCGAGAGCAACCACCCTGCTAATCTTCAATGCATTACCTACAATGACCACTTTAAAAAGGAACGGAAGAATTTTCTACTAAACTATTGGCTATGCCACTGTCAAGGCTCAACCTAGTACCATTTTTATTTCTCTCTATCTCCCTCATCTCTGTCTTTGGACAGTAAGTCTGCTGGCTCTGCTCCATTAGCTAATTAACTAAAGTATCTGAATGGAATGTACAATGCTTTTCCTCATTATATTTGTTTGCTTATTTTTAAGTCTCTTTTCTTTAGTTACAAATGCATACTATCTTGCTATGTATACACATTATAAAATTGTCTTTGTTCTTTGCAACATCTATTGCTGTGAAAATTGTATGTATATATACATTGTAAAATTGTCTTTGTTCTTTGAAAAATCTAATGCTGTCAAAATTGTAATTTGAAATAAATGGACCAAAATACTATATTATCTACAAAGTAATATGGAGCAGGCAAATGTCTTTGTAAACAGACCCAAGTTTTATTCATTATCACAGTCCAAAAGGTTAAAATATTAAAATATCCAAGTATAAGCGCTTTTGTCTCATTTTTTGCAAACTTAAAGAGACTTCATCAGATACAATTATTACCCTAAGGAACCAAATTTTAAAGAAAAAGAAAGGAAAAGGAAGTTGGAGTGACATCATTTCCTAGAGCAATCAAGGCACACAAATTTAAAGCCATAATACACTAAAAACTATCATTATTTCAACAACATTACGAACATGTTGAAACCTTTTGAAATACTTCATAAACTTATGATCGTAAAATATCAATACAATATGAATTTATAATAACATAGCAATGAAATATAAATAAATAAATGTATATATAAATATAAAAATAGCTAAAATTTATGAATTTATATGTGTGTTACTAAATAGCCATTCACACAATAAATAAATAAATAAATAAATAGATAATGTTGTACTTAAATGGCTGTGAGGATGTGCTTTAATGTCTATTCAGGGCTTTGATTTTTAAAAGACTACTAATAGACAAATTGTCATTCAGCCCTGGCCAATACATGGCATTCAATCTAAGCTGCCATCCTAATTCCATGTTGTCAAGCTGGTAAGACCATGCTCCACCTCTTGCACTCAGTGTAACAGCATCCAGTATAATAAATTTAAAAACCTGGTCTGGGCAAGCCATAATATGTTTTGCTAAGGCATTCCCTTCCCATGAGTTCATTTTTTTTGAAGGAGAGTATTTTCTTCAAAAGGAATGTGTTGCAATGAGCTCCGCATGTGGGGCCTATATGCTAATATTGTTATGTTGGTGTGGGAGAAGCACTATCTTAAATTCTCTAACTACTTCCAATATTGTAAGACATATATGCGTTACCTGGATGACATGTTTATATTGTGGGAAGGGCCGAGAGATATTTTGGATAATTTTCTTGCATTTATAAATCAAACTACCAATTTCCTGAGATTCACGTACACCGTCAATAACACTAGCATAGCATACTTGGACATCCATTTAATAAAAGATGAAGCTGAGAGCAGATTTCTTGCAAGAATATTTTGAAAAGAAACTTATTCAAATAGTTTTTACATTTCAGCAGTTGCCATCCCTTTAAACAAAAACGGGCAGTGTTGAAAGGGCAATTTGTCCGCGCTGCCTGGATGAAGACACTTTGGGACAACTATGTTGAGGAATGCAACTTACTGAAATGTATGTTTCTTAAAAGAGGATATTCTAGTAGTTTAATTGACCAGATTATGCAGGAAGTTAATAATAAAAAAAAATCTGGGCACTTTAACCCTATTTTAAATAATACAAGTCAGAATGTTGAACATCAGATAAATAACATACACCAAGCAACGCTTGGTAGGGATAGAAACATGACTGAAATCCACATAAACACAATTACAGTTACAACATCAGTGAATGGGAAGAGCTACGAAAATAGTTTCCTGACCACTTATAATAATGACGTACAGAATATTAAAAATATTCTAACAAAAAAATTGGGAAATTATTAGGAGTGATAAAGAGACGAAAGACATTTTAGGTGAAACCCCTATCTGTGTGTATAAGAAAGGTCAATGTTTCAAAAATTTGTTTGAAAGAGGACAGGGCGAGTATTCTCAAGGATATATGCATAAATGTGGAAGATGTAAATTCTGTCCGAACATCATGGAAACTAATAATTGTGTGGCAATTAATGGAATTAAAATCTGGCTAAGAGGTAGGTTTTCATGTTTAACTGAGAGGGTTGTTTATTGCGCTATTTGTAATTTTTTGCCCATGTTTTTACGTGGGCAAAACTGAGCGCAAATTTAAAAATAGAATAGGTGAACACCTTAGAAATATACGTGACTCATGGGAAGGGAATGCCTAAGCAAAACATATTATGGCTTGCCCAGACTATGTTTTTAAATTTATTATACTGGATGCTGTTACACTAAGTGCAAAAGGTGGAGCATGGTCTTACCAGCTTGACAAAATGGAATTAGGATGGCAGCTTAGATTGAATGCCATGTATTGGCCAGGGCTGAATGACACATTTTACTTTTAGTAGTCTTTTAAAAATCAAAGCCCTGAATAGACGTTGAAGCACATCCTCACAGCCATTTAAGTACAACATTATCTCTTTATTTATTTATTGTGTGAATGGCTATTTAGTAACACACACATACATTCATACATTTTAGCTATTTTTATATTTATATATACATTTATTTATTTATTTATATTTCATTGCTATGTTATTATAAATTCATATTGTATTGATATTTTATGATCATAAGTTTATGAAGTATTTCAAAAGGTTTCGACATGTTCATAATGTTGTTGAAATAATGATAGTTTTTTAGTGCATTATGGCTTTAAATGTATGTGCCTCGATTGCTCTAGGATATGATGCCACTCCAACTTCCTTTTCCTTTCTATTTCTTTTAAATTTGGTTCCTTAGGGTAAATAATTGTATCTGATGAAGTCTCTTTAAGTTAGTAAAAATGAGAAAAAAAGCGCTTATACTTGGATATTTTAATATTTTAACCTTTTGGACTGTGATAAAGAATAAAACTTGGGTCTGTTTACCAAGACATCTGCCTACTCCATATTACTTTGAAAATTGTAATTTGTCTTTCTTGCAGCTTTCTCCTCAGGTCTCCACTGAAAATGAGCTCATTCTCAATTGGACTAACCCGGTTAACAAATGTTAAATAAATAAATAAGTAATAAAAGAACAAGGCAATACTAAATATGAATTCACAGTGACATCAGAGTTCAAAATATAGGGACTATTTAAAACATTATAGGACAGGCTCAGACAAATAAAGAAATACAATATTTAAACTAAGCTTTCCTATATTCCTGATTGTATCTAAGAGAGCTACTATACCCTAATAACTTACTTAGAGTGAGGCATATGATATGGTGAATGGTTCCTCTTGTTGTTGTCAGGCTCAAGAGAGAATACAGAATGCTCTGTTTCACTAAGAGACATCTTAAATAATATCTAAAATATTGCTGCTGGGATAGCTTGTAAAATGACATAATTTCGGGTCATCTGACGTCTAGTTCTCATGCAAACCCACATTGATGGCAGTTGGCAGTATTTAGCACCTATCCATAAAAATACACACACAAGGGCTTTTGCTCAGATCTTTGGCAGGTGCTGGAAGTCATAAAACAATTTCATACCTCTGTGCTTCAAGACTACTAATTAGTTAACCCCAAAGGTAATACAGCAAACTTCCTAGTGCAGACTTTGTGTCTCTGGCTACATTGAAACCTGTGAGATATCATCTTTATGGCTCAGCCTATAAAATTATTTAATTTCAGATATGTTTCTAAAGTTTGCTGGAGGGAGGTTAACCCTCCAGTTTCATCTGTTAAAACATATACATTTGAACATTTACAATAGTGCATGTACATTTCTGTTCTCTGCAGTAGGCACACTGTGGATACAGTCCAAACTCAAGCACTTTACAAATACATTTTCAACATACACATCTGTACAAATTATTTTGATATACACATGACATACAGTTCTAATATATTTGTAACACAAGCATCTTATATAAACCATGTTGATATTCACAAATGACACATAATTATTTACAAAATTCCAGCTAGCTGTTCTGGCAGTACCTTCTTTTGTCACACCTTGGGGATATAGTTGAAGGCCAAGTAATTTGGAAATATGCATCTCATTCACATTTGATATCCATTAACTTTAAAGCTGTATTTAAGCTTCAACTAATCAGTTCTTGTGCAAAGTCCTGTATTAGGGCAAGGGGGCTTGTTTGATACGATGACTAGATTGGTGAATATATTTTAATGATACGTAGATAAGAATATTTTAGGATTAGTCATGACTGTATTGTTAATTCTTTATATTGATTAGATGTGAACAGGATGAATATTTTATTGCTTTATTTCAGCATTTTCAATTGGTCCTGAATGTAATCTATTTTCAAATATTTGATAGTTTTAACATATGATTTTGTATTTGAGACTTGATTAATTTATTTCTGTTTCATATATGTGCTTTGTAGGGTTTATATCAGATGATCGAAAGCTGAGAATATTGAACCTCCAAATCTCGAACTGTAAAGCTCGAAACTGGAAAACATTGAAGAGTAAAGCGGAGATCGCCATAGAATGCGGGAAAGAAAGATTTCCCTTTACTGCACTGTAGTGCGATCTCAGAGTTGGTATATTTAAGTAGCGGGGGGTGTGGGAGGTGCAGGGGGGCTTGCCTCCCTGCATAGAGCATTTTTTGTGCTGTTTTGGGTGTGTACTGTTTTTTTTCATGTTCAATGTTTTCCGGTTTTGAGGTTTTCAGTTCGAGGTTTGGAGCTTCGATATTCTCAGCTTTTGATCATCTGATATAAACTCGTTTTGTACATGGTTTAATGGTCTGATGAAGTGGTCTTATTTTACCGTGGAAGCGCTTACTATCTTAATAAACTTTTTTAAGTTAGCAGTGGTAGCCTGGAGTTTTTTTTCCTTATTTTGTTAGTCTTTGCCTTGGTATTTACTCCACTCTCTTGATCAGCAGTTTTGGTTTTGGTTTTGGAACAGTTTAGAGATTTCTGGAGTTGCAGATTTTGATATCTAGGGTGGGCAAACATGCTGACAATAATGCTACAATTCCTAAAAATGTAATTCATGGAGTTCATATGTTAAGTGTGTGTGTGTGTGTGTGTGTGTGTGTGTGTGTGTGTGTGTGTGTGTGTGTGTGTGTGTGTGTGTGTGTGTGTGTGTGTGTGTGTGTGTGTGTGTGTGTGTGTGTGTGTGTGTGTGTGTGTGTGTGTGTGTGTGTGTGTGTGTGTGTCTGTATCAGGGTGGTAAAAATGGTGTCTTGGATACTATTGCTCCCTCACAGTGATTGGTTTTCCAGTTTGATTGTCAGCTTGGTGCTTTCTGTCTGGAGTTTGCATGTTCTCCCACTGGGTGCTTTGGTTACTTATGCCATTTAAATTCATGCAAGTCAGTGGACTGGATGTTTAAATTTTCCCTAGGTGTGTTTGTGACTGACTGACATTCCATTACAGATTGTTTCCTGCCTTATGTCTATTACTTGCTGACACAAGGAAAGACTCCCTCTGACTCTGTACTGGCTTAAGTAGATGTTGAAACATGGGTGGATGGATTGCAGGATGCACTGGTAGAGTGATATTAGGTGTGAGATTAAAGGAATGTTCTTCCTGTTAATGATTTGTGGGACAAAATGTGTGGGATGGGTCTAACCCTAAAGTTCCTCAGTCAAATCAATGGCATGCATGTTTTTATTATCTATCCTAAATAAAAATAGCTAAATGAAGGTGTTTATGCATGCCATGAGATATAGCTTGTAAAAGGTTTATTTTCCTTTTACAGTGCTTGAAATGATTAGTAGTGTGACGATTGAGAAAGATGGGTGAAGGGTGCCAGGAGTCAAATAGAATTTGATACATAATTCTATCAACTGTATAAATAAATGTAAAATACAGGCATGTTTTCTTGAGTGTAAAAGAATACTGTGAAATGTGGAACTGCAAAATATGTGACAACATTGTACTCTACTGGCCCAGTGAAGCATGTTGTGACCCTTTCATGTTTTACTAGTCGGCTCCAGTTCATCTGGATGAAGGTTTCATGACCATTGTTTTAAGGCTAAAGTTTATGGCCAGAATTTACACGTGGAAGGTGCTTTATTGCTCTGGTTTCTGCTAGAGGGTATATGTGAAATGCCTTGTATTGTTGTAGTTTACTGAGCAGGTGTTAGCTTGCTAAATAATGCAGTTTGTGACCTGAGAAAACCTAAGTGTCAAAATGATGTAATTTGGGTGGGCCCCAGCAGAGCTGTTGCTTAGTGTTTAAAAACTATTGTTCAGTCAGAGACTGTAAGCATTTTGATCTTGGACATCTAACCCAGCACTGCTGCTCTTTATGTATGTAAGTAAGATAAGAGCACTGTGATTTCTCTTAGGAATAGTTAAACTTAGAAGAAAGTTAGACTAAGTATTTTTCTTTGAACTCAGATCTTTCCTACAATATTGTTTTAAGTTTCTGTGTGATCTCTGAACTCTTAGATATCTCTGTGGTGTAGTAGTTAAGTCTTGTGTTTTAATTATTTATTATTAAATATTTTTAAAACCTTCTGACTGTGGCTGGTTTATGTAGAGATAAATTATGCTTTAGAGTACATTATATATTTATAGAGTTTATTGTAATAAACCCTTCCAATAAGCCTTGAGACTGATTAGTCATACTACCATTGGATTATAATATTGCACAGTAATAATTGGACACCCTTTTAACTGCCTTTTAGTAGCTGATAATTAACTGGTTGGTGGCAGGAATTACTACCGTATGGTCTGGGTAATAGGGGCACAGCTGGAGAACCTGTGCCCGACTTTCCCCAGGAAAGTCTGTGTGGTTGTATAACCTCTTTTCAAAGTGTGTGTGTGTGTGTGTGTGTGTGTGTGTGTGTGTGTGTGTGTGTGTGTGTGTGTATTAGCTACTGGGGCAGAGACATGAAGCACTGGTTGGACAGAGAGGGTACTGGAGGTTTTAGCTTGCCCAGTTAGGCTGAGACCTGGACCCTATAGCTGTGCCAGTGGGGAGTCTTATTGGAGACCTGGTGAGCAAAGGAGCACCCAGCCCCAGATTGACTGTGATCTCTGTAAGCACTTAAGTGAAATTGTACTTTACCGTGTGTATTAGTTATCCTTTCCTCTTCTATGAGGCAACCTCCCTGGTGTTAGTGGTGAGCATTGAGGCTCCTTGATTGCTGGGCCAGGGCATGGCCATCACATGTGGTGGCAGTGGTGGGATCTACTTCACGCACACTAATTGGCTTGTAGTGGTGTGGGTAGAGCAAATTCCTGTAACTTATGTACAGTGATCTCTAAAAGTATTTTGTACTCTAAATCAGACTGACAGTGGAAATACAATATCCTCAGAGAATGGACAGCTCAACCTTTCTGCAGTAGACTTAAGAATCCAGCTTGAACTGAAGATACTTGAGTTAGAGGCCAGGCGTTTGGAGATAGAAGCCGAGGAAAAGGAGCGTCAGAGGAAGCATGAGAGGGAAATGCTGACTATTCGCCAGAGTCATGGTGGTAATGGTGAAGAGAGTAACTGGACCCCAGAAGCACAACAGGTCAGTAAATTTCTTTCACAATTAAAAGAGGGAGACCTATACCTAGAAAGCAGGGCAGCCCTGCACAGGAAAGGGACCCCCAGTACTGCTCATGGGTCTAAAGGAACCCATGGTGGGCAGCACAGACTGCTCCAACAAAATCCACCAGTAGCAGGGGAGGCCACTAGTCCAAGTACACATCCAGGACCTAGGGTGAAATGTTTTGAATGCAACCAGTGGGGTCATGTGGCATACAGGTATTCATGGAGACAAGGTGGGGAACAAAAGGTGAAAGAGCCAGTAAGTGGGAAAGACAAAATTCCAATAGTAGGTTGTCTTGAGAAAACAGGGATATGGAACTACCATCTTGCAGATGTCCTGAGAGGGAAGGATTTGGATGAAGCAGTACTGTCTTGTCTTGCATTTTAATTATTTATTATTCAATATTTTTAAAACCTTCTACCTGTGGCTGGTTTATGTAGAGGTAAAGTATGCTTTAGAGTACATTATATATTTATAGAGTCTATTGTAATAAGCACTTCCAATAAGCCTTGAGACTGATTAGTCATACTGCCATTGGATTATGATATTGCACAGTAGTAATTGGACACCCTTTTAAGGGCCTTTTAGTAGCTGATAATTAACTGGGTGGTGGCAGGAATTATGAGCATTTGGTCTGGGTAATAGGGGCACAGCTGGAGAACCTGTGCCAGCCTTTTCCCAGGAAAGTCTGCGTGGTTGTATAACCTTTTCTCAATGTGTGTGTGTGCATGTATCAGCTACCTGGGCAGAGACACGAAGCACTGGTTGGACAGAGCAGGTACTGGAGGTTTTAGCTTGCCCAGTTAGGCCTATAGCTGTGCCAGTGGGGAGTCTTATTGGGGACCTGGTGAGCAAAGGAGCAACCAGACCCAGAGTGACTGTGATCTCTGTGTGCACGTAAGGGAAATTGTACTTTACTGTGTGTATTAGTTATCATTTTCTCTTTCCTCTTCTATAAGATGACCTCCCTGGTGTTAGTGGTGAGGACTGAGGCTCCTCGATTGCTGGTCCAGGTTAGGGCCACCACACATAGTGGTATTAATATAGACCTGTTAATTTTGAAAGAGCAGTGTAATGTATTGTTTAACGATACCCTTTGTATGCTTGTGGACGTTAATGTGATGGGTAGATAGATAACTTTAAGCTTACAAATGAAATCTGTACATATGAACACACTCACACACATGCACACACACACACACACACACACACACACACACACACACACACACACACACACACACACACACACACACACACACACACACACACACACACACACACACACACACACACACACACACACACACACACACACAGACACACACAGACATGTGTGCACACATGAGCACATTCACGCACAAATACACAACTACACACACGTACACAAACACACAAATGCATACACATTCACACATGCACATACACAAACACACACATACACACAAACACACGTATGCACACAAAATGATTATTAGTTTACCATTGTAAAGTTTATCTTAATATAAATGCGCCAATAAGAAAAAAAGTTTGTCTCTCATATGAGATATGGGGCTGGATTCACGAAACCTCCGTGTAAGAGTTAATATGTCTACATGGAGGCTGCAGTCTAATGGTATGACGTCAGCATGCCATGTATATTCATGAGGGCATGCTGAATCATACCCTAGGCTAACACGGTCTGTGTAGGAAAGTAGGGGGCGTTTCCGAATGCCGAGTTCTGCAAAGGGGCATGCCCCCAGAAGAGTCAGAGTCCTGAAAGTAAACACCCATGAGCGAGTTCGCGGAAATGTCAAGGAACACAGCACAACATGCCCTCACAGACTATAAACCCAACTGTAATGTAAAACGTAAAAATAGCAGTTTATTTTTTTTTTTATAATTTCCAAAATGTTTGCCCGAAGTTGCGCACTTGCGCAGGTATGCCCTCCGCTCAGCCACAGTTAGGAGACATTGAAAAGCATATAATATCTAAATATGCAAAGTAAGCCAAGTAGCAATAGCTTAGCGGTAGAGACGTTGGCCAAAGAGGAGGTAATCATGGTTCGACCCCCCACAACATAATTTTCCATTTTTATTTAAATAAGCATGAAACAATCCCCTGACACACACACATATATATATATATATATATATATATATATATATATATATATGTATACATAAAACTATAATTTAAGTAAAATGTAATGAAATGGGCCATGTATTTTTAAAGAAATCCGACATAATAAAATATAAAAAAAGGATCATAATTGCCCATAGCTTAGCAAGGCTTTAGCAAGCTGAATATGCACGCCCGTAGGTGAGCAGCGCTTTAACAAGTTTAATATGAGTGCCTATACGTGAGCAGCGCTTTAACAAGCTTAATATGAGTGCCCGCAGGTGAGCAGTGGTTTAACAGGTTTAATATGAGTGCCCAGAGTTAAGCAGCACTTTAACATGCTTAAAATGAGTGCCCGTAGTTCAGCAGTGCTTCACCCAGCATAATACGAGTGCTCATAGCTAAATAATGCTTTACCCAGCGTAAGCCGTTTGCGCAAAGCTACGCAGCGCACCAACCAGCTTACTGTCGGGCAACATTGGGCAAGCTGTATCAAAGCCGCCTTTACACAGACACATCTCCTAGCCTGTCTGGACAGTAGTAAAATAAAAAAAAGCAATGCCCAGGGTCAAACCTGGGATATTGTGCACCATAGTCAAAGTACTGAACCACTAAGCCACGACAGTTGTACTGAGAAATACAGTATTAGCATATATATAGGAATGAATGGAAATAGAAGCATGACAAAGCAGATTTTTTTAAGCTGATAAATATCCAAAACAGCCAATCACAGATAAGTGCGGGAAAACCGGCATATATACGCCCCATAGGTGGGAATACACAGCATAACTGATTGTGGTACCCATTTGCAGTCAGGATGGCAGGTTCAGGAGAGGGAAGTCGCTTTAGAGCACAATGGTGGGGTGTTGAGTAGTCAAAATATATGGTTTGGCTCCTAGTCCATGATCATGAAGCACAACTCATGCAGGGCCAGGTTCACTGGGGTGCGTACAAGGCAGAGGCATGGAACTGGTTGGCACATGATCGTACCAGTGCCACAGGCATTCCAAGGACTGGTGAATAGGTCCGTCACCACCATGCGGACCTGAAGCGACAGAAGGAGGACCAACTGAACCATTGGATCCAGGAGGCCCACCAAATGCCCAACGCCCCACTACTGAGTAAATATCCATGTAATTAAGTATGTAAGAAATGCTATCCTAGCCTATAGTATGGAGACATATGTTCCAATATTACTTCCTTTATATTACAGCTGCAGGTGTTCGTTCCACGAATCAGCGAGCCTATGCTTATAGGCTGCTGAGGTTGCACCACCAGGCAGGTTAGTAATTATTTAGCTGGTATTGTCATAGAATATAAGTGAGACAGATTGTAAAAGAGTTCAGTGCTGTAACCCACTAATAAAGGTCAAATAAGCCTAGAAGAAAGATTCTGCTAGTACTGTAAGATTAGATAAGTGATGCAGCCTGAAAAATAGTGTAATGCAATCCAGTAATAAAGATTAAACAAGTCTCAAATAGAAGTTTCTACTTGTATTGTAATATCAGATAACTGCTGCAGCCAGAAAATGAGTGGTAATCAATCAGCAAAGGATAGACAAGTGTCAAATACATCCTTGTAAATTCTGCCATATGAAATAAGTGAGAGCTGGAAAGGGTTGTTGTAAACCAGTAATAAATGTTAATAAAGCCTATAATTAAGTACCGGTCTGAAATGTAAATATAAAATAATTGAGAGAGTGTGAGAAAGACAGTTTGAAGCTACCAAGAAAGCTGTAATAAGTCTGGAATAAAGGTATACTGCAGTCACTACATTATGAAATGAATGAGACAGCCACAACCAAAGAGTGCAATGTGTTAAATAAAATACAGAACATGGACTGTGTCCATCCCACAAATTGTATATGTTGCTGTACCCTTGCATTATGGAAATAGTATGGTTGTGTGAAATGCTGAACATCCACAGTTGTCTAGACCCATATAAATAAAATGTAGCAGGATGCTGTACCTGAACACAGCCAGATATGAACATATATGAATAAAAATGGAATGTATATTAATGTAACAGTAACATCCCCATCACCAACATTCCTAACGTTACATACAGGAAACTGTGCTAATACATGTAGGGGATATATATCTGCATCTACAAGGAATGTACAGTATATATATATATATATATGTAGTTTAAGTTGTTAATGTAAAATTTCTCCACCTTACCCTATTTTCACAAATGATGCCATTCCACACCAAACCGGGTATGTGTATTCACAATTAATTCCCATGGGCATTTGTCCTGTTGGTTCATACATATCTGCATGTATGTTGATGCATGTGCCCCGTTCACATATCCAAACCTGATGGCCTGTTGCCACCAATCAACCCTGCATGCTGTTGGAATGTGCACTGTTGTTCTAAATATGCATGTGTTATGTTTGCTGCTCAATGTTCAGAATTCATGGGTATTTGGTTAATGGGAATACTGATGCATGCTGTTACAACTAATTTTGAATGGTGTTGTTTGTCACTAACCCAAAATGCCATAAAATACTGCTAAACATGGGACAACAGGGAAGGCAGGTTCCAGCGGACCCACCTTTCCCACCTCAACTGGCGAGTGCACCTGGCACCAGTGCTCAGGCCGGGACCTCCTCCTCCGGTGGCCCTGTGCCACCTTCGGGTGGAAGCGCTGCAGGGTATGGGGCTTGTCCCCCCTCTGCAAGCGTGGCCAGAGGAGAGCCTCCACTCACCCTCCATAGGGTCCGGTCTGTGGTGCGTAGTGAGATCAGGCATTCTGTGACTGATCCCCTATGCCAGATTGAGGTGAGGGTGGTGCAACTCACGGGTGTGCCTGCCCGTCCTATCCAGCCCCCAGCACAGCCCTGGCCTGGGCTGTGAAGGCGTAGTGGTAACTGTCTATGGGTGGGGATTTCAGTTCCACTGTTGCCATCTGTGGGCTCATGGGCTTGCGATATCCAAACATCCGTCCCCATCATTTGTGTTTAGCCCCCACATGTGTCATACTCCACCCCTGTATGCATCTTGTTTGTCTTGTCTGTTAACATCCCCAACCTACCTCCCCAAATATACCTACTTCCTATACCTCACATTCCACTCTCACCTGAAAAAAAAAATAAAAAAGGGCACTCTGTTCCCACAAAAAAATTACGCCCCATACATAGCTGCCCAATTCGCACACATGTCCACTGGACATGTAAACTGATAATTCTAACTGGCAGTACAACATATTTTGTTGTCCTCACCCCTCTCTCAGGGTCAAAAGGTTTCAAATTTCACACCAAATTTCACACATATGCACAGCTGTTGCTGATAAAGAAATGGGCAGCTATGGGCCTTCCCTACATCCTTCCTGCACATCCCAAGCTTGTTTTCCTACTGTCCTACCCTCTTTGTGCCCCCTTTTTCACCACTTTCCTATCTCCCGTTTTTCTTTTCTTTAAAAGAAATTAGCGCGGGTGTTAGCGGGAGTAAGCACTTTTAAGCAGTGGTCAGCGGGTGTGCGCTTGTGTGCGCTTAGCTAAGCAAGTGTGCGCTTAGCTAAGCGAGTGAGCGCATGTGTAAGCATCGCGCAAACCAGTGCAAACCCACTTACAACTGCTTAAAAGTGCCTTAGTCACTCTGTATGATAAGGCCTGTAGTCTGCCCATCAGCAAAATAAAATACCCCTGTCAGTCTCGAACCTTGGAAGCACTAGTCTGCATAAATTACCACTGAGCCATGGCAGATATACAAGAAGTTGGTGCTGAAAGAAATATATCATGAAATACAAGGAGTGAATGTAAAGGGAATATAGGAAGGCCATTACACAAAGCTTGTTCCCTGAATCCTTACTGGCAATTCTTGTGGAATTGCATTACATTAGTGTGATAAGAGAAACAGCCATGCTAGGAGGTAATAATGTTACAGTAGCACCTTACAAACCCCACACAGTATCAGAGCAGGACAAACACTGCCATATTTGAATAGGTATGAGGCCAGACTTCCCAACTGTGACTGATTTACAGGGATGTCCCTGATTTGCAAAAAACAGTAGGCAGAATGGTGGGGTATCCCACGTAATGGTGACTGTCAATAAGTTAAAGTAGACACTACTTGCATGTCAGAAATGGTGTAGTAATACATATGCTCAAAATACCCCACAGTCACAACTGCAGAATATCTGAAATATATCATGGGTGTATCTCACTGATATGTACCTTTCCCTGAGGCTGGACAAATATATACCTGAGAGTATCTGAGGCCTGCAAGTGTCAGAAATACACAGGCATATCAGCCTGTCTGCTGTTACACACTCTGCGAGTAGCTGTAGAATTACTCCCACAAGCACACCCTCATGTAGGAGTACAACACAGAAATATCAAAGGATGTAGCCATCTAACAAACTAATGACAGTATAGCAGTTTACAAGCACTGCATGTGCCTGATATTCATAATTGTTAGTACAAAATATAAGGACCTAGTACTGCTCAGCAGCAAAATAAAATACCCTTGTAAGTGTCAAACCCCAGACCTTGGGCTCACCAGACTGCATGCAGTGCCACCAAGCCACAGCATACATATAAGAACTTACTGCCGAAAGAAATATATCATGCATTACAAGGAGTGAATGTAAATGGAAAATAGGAAAGCCATAGCAACACATTCCAGTAAAGACAAATATCAGGCCTTCAAGGAGTGAATGTAAATGGAAAATAGTTAAGCCATAGCAACACATTGCAAGAACTACTGTTGTATACCAGTTAATCCACAACTCCCACAGGAAAGTACATACTCCCATGTAAACAGTGTTAGCATTAGCAGGTGTGAGTTAACATACACACTGAGAAGAGTGAAATGGAAAAAACAACAGTCAGGTTTCAGTACAACATGCATTTCAGTGGCTACAACACAGCTTTAGATATGAGAGACATACCAACCTTCTGACTGACACAACAGTGTCCACAGCAAACCAGCATGGTCCTCACCTTGCAAAACTGAAAGTCCTACACCTACCTAACCTAACATTTTATAGCAGTGTCCTGAAATTACAGTGAGAACTGCAATTACCACACAGCAGGCTGCATGCAATTAGTAAATGCTGGCCACCAGTTGGTGCAGAGGCCATCACATGCACATGTGCAGATACCTACAAAAGCAGCCTGTACTGCCAGTCCACACATGCAATAATATCATTGCAGCAACTGGAGGGGGAGAGAGAGAGACAGACAGACAGAGAGACAGACAGACCAAAATAAAAAAAAAGAAAAACCAAGCCAGCCAGCCATCCAGGCAGCCATCCAGCCAGCCATCCAGGCATCCAGGCAGCCAGCCTTCCAGCCACCCAGGCAGCCAGCCAGCCATCCAGCCACCCAGGCAGCCAGACAACCATCCAGGCAGCCAGGCAGCCATCCAGGTAACCAGCCAGCCATCCAGGCAGCCATCTAGCCAGCCATCCAGGCATCCAGGCAGACAGCCATCCAGCCATCCAGGCAGCCAGACAGCCATCCAGGCAGCCATCAAGGCAGCCATCCAGGCATCCAGGCAGTCAGCCATCCAGCCACCCAGGCAGCCAGCCAGCCATCCAGGCAGCCAGTCAGCCAGCCATCCAGGCAGCCAGCCAGCCATCCATCCAGGCATTCAGGCAGCCAACCATCTAGCCATCCAGGCAGCCAGCCAGCCATCCAGGCAGCCATCCAGCCAGCCATCCAGGCATCCAGGCAGCCAGCCATCCAGCCACCCAGGCAGCCAGCCAGCCATCCAGGCAGCCAGTCAGCCAGCCATCCAGGCAGCCAGCCAGCCATCCAGGCAGCCATCCAGCCAGCCATCCAAGCATCCAGGCAGCCAGCCATCCAGCCATCCAGGCAGCTATCCAGCCATCCAGGCAGCCAGCCAGCCATCCAGCCAGCCAGCCAGCCAGCAAGCTAGCAAGCCAGCAATCCAAAAAAAGCTGTCAGAGACAAAGGTAATGTAAACTACATAATCTAATAATCTACATACTGTGAATTGTCCATATGTGTTAGCAGTCTGTATCTATATGTATATGAAGATGTGCATAGGGCAAGGGACATACTGCAACTGTTAGTGAAAGCTGGACATACATATGTAGTTGAAGGTTGCTATGTGCACATATCAATGTAGGTTGTAGTGTGTGGCATTGAAAAGAGCATGAAATGCAGGTATATGTCATGTGGTGGTGAACTTCTGTGGGGCTGAGCCAGTGAAGCCTGCTACAGCTATATGGCTTGAGGACAGCATAATGCATTATGCACAACAGTGTGCAATATCATTACAGAATGGTATGTCTCACAACTGTTGCAGAAGTGATATTCCCACCATGAAAGGTGGGCAGTCCATGTACCTACATATGCATGTATATGTACAGCAATGGATGTTAAGAAGTGTGTGTATATATATATATATATATATATATATATATATATATCAATATACATCTATATATATATATCAATATACATATATATATATATCAATATACATATATATATCTATATATCTACATATATATATATATATATATATATATATATGTATATATATATATATACATAGACAGAGAGGTCTGTATAGATACATAGAGATATATGGATAGATAGATATAGAATATGTATATACATATAGATATAATAGACAAATACATATATAGATATAAATTTAGATACATATATGTATACAGATAGATATGAATGTCTATATATATGTATATATATTTACATATATATATATATATATATATATATATATATATATATATATATATATATGTATATATATATATATATATATATATATATATATATATATATATATATATATATATGGATATGTATATATTGATATATATATATATATATATATATATATATATATATATATATATATATTTATATGTATATATATATATATCTATATATAAATATATATAGATATATATATATATAAAGAGAGAGTGAGAGAGGGGGACATGGGGGGCAGATGTACTGCAACAGGTGCCTGGTGACCAAGGCATGGACAAAACACCAGTGTTGATACTGCAGTACCATACCCCATTCCAAAACATGTTACCCACTAACTACCACATAGGTGATTGCCTGCCTACCACTGGAGGTGTCAGAAGGGAACATGGGACACAGGTGTACAATAGCCTCCCCTTTGATATCCACAGTGGCACACTAGTCTTGTAATCCCTGTACATTGTACATGTCATCACAAAAGGTGTGTCAGCTAGGGAAATGTAAGTCAGTGTACCCCTGTACACCTCACAATGTCCTATGCAGTATGTACCTCCCATGAGAACTACACAGTACTGGACAATGTATAGGCACACCAGATACACATGTACACAACACACACATGTTTGGCATACACACTACACCTTAGCCTGCTACACATGTCCAATTATGACATCTGCTGTATGGCCAGCCTTCAGCATCCCACTTATCTACGCAGCACACATAATATACCTGAGGGGTAGTGGCCTAGTATGTCTTTGTGCAACAGTCTGGAACAAATAATACATTCATGTTAGGCAATGCTCATTATTGGCCACCTTACACACCCATGTAACAAGTGGCTGTGTAATTGTGGATGTAGTCATGTTACTGCACTTCAGGTACAGCATGCTAGCTGCCTGTCTGGCACACATTATTATTGTTGACTGACCACAAGAAGCATGTTGATCATGACTCACGTTACTACACCACATCCAGTTCCACTGACCACAAAAGTACACATAGCTGTTATTGTGTAGCACCGTCATGTGTTTTGTGTGTGTGTGTGTGTGTGTGTGTGTGTGTGTGTGTGTGTGTGTGTGTGTGTGTGTGGGTGTGTGTGCAAATCTATGAACCCACAGCTTGTAACACTTGCACAACATTGTTATGTCCTTGTACACATTGTGTCCCAGGGTGGAGACAATCACTGAACAACTACACACAAGCATCAAGTACACGTACACTGTTATTAACAAGGGCTGTCTACACTTGCACTGCATGTTCCTGTGCAACACATAACCTGCATGCTGACACGTGTGCAGTGATGTTTTTCCTTGTGAAACGGTCACCCACCCTAAAACAGTATTGTGTATGTGTTGGATTGCAGGTGTGTCTGTGTTTGTATCTGCTATATTGAGGAGTTTGCCTGTGTGCTTGTGTGCCTGTGTACTTGTGTGCCTGTGTGCATGTGTGCATGTGCACCTGTGTGCATGTGTGCATGTGCACCTGTGTGCATGTGTGCATGTGTGCCTGTGTGCATGTGCCCTGTGTGCATTTGTGCATCTGTGCATGTGTGCATGTGCACCTGTCTGCATGTGCGCCTGTGTGCATGTGCACCTGTGTGAATGTGTGCAGGTGTGCATGTGCGCCTGTGTGCATGTGCGCCTGTGTGCATGTGTGCATGTGTGCATGTGTGCCTGTGTGCATGTGCACATATGTGCCTGTGGGCTAATATTGTGTACACATTTGTAAACTGTGTTTTCTATCTTCCTCTCACAGGTTCTGATGTTGCTCTGGTGGTGTGCAGCAGGGAACCTGAAGCCACTGCTAGGGTTAGTGCTAATGATGATACATGTGTAATGGCACAGGGAGGTGTGGCAGGGTCTGTCGTTGGTCATCCAATTGACAGTACACAGCAGTCAACCCCATCAATGCGCACAGTCATCCTGTCGATACATCCATTGTCACTAATGTCCTTAGCTGAGGGACAGCATACAGTGGGCATTGACCAGGGTAGTGTGGTATCATTGGCATATGCATCCCCTCACAGCAGCCATGGCCAGATTCCTGACATGGTACCACACAGGCAGATGTCCAGGGGTTCTTGTGGGAGCATCCGTGGTCGTACTGCCCCTGTCAGACGTGCCCGCAGAGGTCTATCAACCTCAGCTATGTTCTGGGCTGTAATGCAGGTACAGGCACGTATGAAACGGTACACCAGACAGGGTCTGAGGGAGCTTAGAGCACATCGCACCACTATGAATGACACTATGCGTGACGTTGCATCTGCCATCCGTAACATCAGTGAGTTCAGTGATAGACGTTGGGGGGACACATTAGATCTGTTCCACAATTACATGTCCAGGAGCCAGGACAGTGCAGGACGGTTGAGGCATCAACGTGGACATCTGCCAGCAAAATTATTAGCTGCCAGTCATTGCGGACGACAAGAAACCCGCAGCCACTCCCATAGTGCCAGTACCAGCCCCAGCAATGCTGGGACTGTGCTGTCATTACACTGTCCTAGAAGACCACGTGCACATGGCTCTGGACATTCCCAGCAGGGACATGTGTCCAGTCAACAACCCACTGCTTCTGATGACAGTACCCAGTCTGGCTTAGTACCTGATACTGTCCGTAGCACCCCTGTCAGGCACAGGTACCGTGTCCATGGCCAGAGACAGTGACCTGTATGACCTGGCAGGTACGGTCTGTGGCTGTCCACAAACACCCGTATATGGCAGCCACATGGTGGAACTGTGTGCATGCATACACACACACATAATGCTAACACCTAGGGCTAACACATACACACACACATCGCAGCAACATTGCCCCATCTTGTACTGTTGTCCCTCACTAACACACACACACACACACACACACACACACACACACACACACACACACACACATACATGTCGATTGGATGTGTCAATGGCAGACTCTGGCAAACCAAGTACACACCCTGTGCATATGATGAAATTGTGCCACCTCCTGCCATCTGTAACATTGATGCTGGAACAGGATAGCATGGTACTGTTGCACAGGGTGACTACATAGCACTGTAGTAATATTATCATGTTGTTAACAGTAATGATATTGTTCTGGGTAGATTCTAGCATGCATGATGCATTAACTATGTTTGCCATTGCCGTTTTGTATACACCAGTGTTAATTCCCAAAGTGTACTGTCTGCACATGTGCAACATGGCTGTTGTGTGTGCCTGTGCCTGCATGTGTTGGGGTGTGGACAGTACATGTGTGATGTTTGCATCACCGATTTTCAGGTGTACATTTGTGAACATGGTCAGCATGGAACATGACATGGTTTGACAGTATGCTGTGAGTGATACGGTTTCCACATGTCAATGGTCTGCATTCTGGTAGTATACACAGCTTACATAGCCTGACATTCAGTGGTCATTACATGGTGTCTCCTCAACTGATACACAGACATAGGAACCTGGTATCAGTGATACACATGACACACCTAACCACCACAAGGGTATCATACGGACAGATATTTGTTGTCTAAGCCATGGTATATTGCTGTAACACTACTGTGGCATTGTCATCGGCATGTAGTTAACATAGTATTCCAACAGTATCATGTAGGTGGTAGCACCCATCATGTAGAATGGGTAATGGTGTGTACATGTGGACAGGTGTTATCTTGTCTATCCTGTGATATTCACATTTCCAAAGGTATTCTGCAGTCCCTCTGTGTATCACCTAAGCAAGAAGGTGTCTGTATGCATATCGGCAACAGTTGCCATACACCTACACTGGATGGCCATCACTCACAGACTTTACTGTGTTTTAACATGTCTGACATATACTGCAGACATGAACCATCACCCACATTAATCTATCAAAGCTTTCATGGGTGTGTGTCACATAGTTGGCCTAGGACACAGATCACTGCAGTAGCTTGCATTGTCACCAGCATACATGTATGGCCTAAGGTCTGGTAAGCTGCGGCACATGGCGGCAAAGGTAACAACTGTATTCATATGGTGCAGGCTTCACACACAGGAACTATTATAGGTCATAGGTACATATCTGTATGTGGCAAACACATACCTGATGTGTGCAAGGCAATTACTGTTATAATAATATGTCATACAATAATGAAAGCAGAACACATTCACAAACTGTGTGACAAACGCACACATGCCATTTGTAGGATTCAAACCCCTACCTAACTATGTTATGATACTTGAGACAGACACATTAGCGCAGCTTGCTATTCACATTATTGGATGGTTTCCCTTCTCCTGCTGTATTTATAGGGTGCTGACATCATCAGTCTTTCCAAAGAAGAATGTACATCTTTAACTATCCCTCAGTATGGGGGATAATAATATCTGTGCATTCATAGAAACCTAGTTCAGGGTCACATATGCACACTGGCACTGCCAGGTTATGTTCTATACCATGCTTCGTGACCACAGGACTTGTGACACAGAACACAAGTAGGGGGTGTATCCATATACATCACAGATACACACACCTCTGGGTTGGTCCCACTGCACTAAGCATGACAGGCCATACATATACACCTACCATTGTGCAAAACTGCCTTTTGGTTTGGTGTGTAGTTCAGACCACCCCCCCCATACCCAGTAACCACACTTGGCTTTCCTGGGAACAGTGTCGGATATGAAGGTCTTCACACACACCATTATAGTGGTTGACTTCAGGTACACAAATATTGACTGGGGATACTACTCAAGCCCTCAACATCAACCTACAGCCACTACAATTTGTGAATCCATGTGCTATGGCACAACCAGTCACCACACCCACTAGGGGGAATACATATTGGACCTGATCATCACCAACATGGGGACTGTATGTTCCACACCAGAGGTAGAACTGTCATTGTTAAGATCAGACCATGATCAACTTTCCCTGGACATCCATATCCCATCCCCACACCCAGCCAAGGAAATCACTGTAAAGAATTTCTCAAAAGCAGACTTTGCACTTGTGAAGACTGGGGTGGAATACTTCAGAGGCCCTGTGCTGGAGGTTAATACAGACCAATCTGCAGAATTCTTTACAAACGCATTGTATGAGCAGCTGCAGGTATGCATTGATCATGCTATCCCACATAAAACCATGACTCCTCCAAAACAGGAGACCTGTCTGGTTGACCCCAGCCATATATAAGCTGTACAACAGAAGGAGGAAGCTACTACATAACAGAGCAATATCCCACAGACTCAGATAGATCATAACCTCTCCTTTGCTAATCACATTGACAGAGAGTCATTGCTAAGAACTTTGTATAGCCCTCCTTCTGACATGGGTGTTTGCATGTAGATCATGTGAGGTCATTGTGGCCCTCTACTACTCACTCATCAGGACCATGTTTGACTACAGTGCCCCTTTAGGGGTGTACCTTACCAAACACCTGTGTCAACTACATTGAACACAACAGTACCTCCCCAAGAGAATCATGGGCTACACACAGATGTCCTATGCAGCTCAGCTAAAGGATCTCCAGCTCTACTCAGTTGCTTAACACCTACTCAGAGGTAATCTATGCCTAACGTACACAGCCATTTCAAACCCAGAACTAATGGACATTCTCCACCTCATAACATCCAAGACCCTTACAGCTACACACTCCAGGGACATAAACCTCAGCACAAACATAAATAGGACATGCTGCAGGGACAGATTAATTACTCACAGGCTCCCCTCACTCTGGAATTGAATCCCAATTAAAGTTAGACATAGCCCCTCACCAAGCCTCTTCCAGCAAAATACAGCCGCAAATTCACCCCTGGGATCTCCACTGTGTCCCTGCTTGACAGAGGCACAGCAAAGTAGCCTTAGAGGGTGCCTTCTGTGACCTACTTTACAGAGGCCCAGTAGGCTACTCTACTGGGGAGGCAGACACCAAATACACTCTGCCTAGGCTTATGAATTCCCCAGGGCAGACAGCGTATTATTCCCCTCTGCACCTATGTTTATGTTTGGGATGCACAATATTTGTTGCTGCTACTGTTTGCAGGTCTTTATTGCCATAGCTTTCAGTTTCTGTGAACAACGTGTGTATCTGCGTAACATGTTTGATCATGACAGGGTTCCGGTATATTAATATATGTGTCTGTTGTCATTTAACTGTGTGCACAGGGTGGATTGCTGGATCGTGGGAGGTTCCTGGCTTAACACATACAACTGCCAGATATGTGTGACTGATTTCTATACTCAGACATGGTCTAGGTGTGTGAGCATGCCCAGTTCAGGCTTTCCATGGTTTGTTGCCTGACATGTGTCTCATTTATCCAAGTGTGTGAGCATGCCCACTGTGACCTTTCCATATGTTGTGATCTGAATTCCACTACATTTGTGGTTGTGTGTGAACATGACCAGTATTGACATTAATACTGTGTGTGTGTTGGAAGTCATGTTGTGTTCCTACTGCCAGACTCCTTTGTGTCATAACTCAACACGGATTATGCTGTGCTTGCAGGGTTTCCATGGGATAGTTTGCAAAGACTTGGCGACATTCTTTCATACTGGCTGAACACTGCAATAGTGTCATGGTGTAGTGGTTCATTACTTTCACTATGGTGTACAGTATCATGGGTTTGAGTCCCATCCCTGCTGTAAATGCTCATACTGAGCAGACCAAACAAGTTAAGAGCCAGTTGGGCAACTATGAGCATGTTGCATTTTGTTCAGCTATGGCCTACTTAAACCAGGCTTGTTCGACATTGTTGTGTATTCACCAACTTGGGTGACATTGGCAAACATTACTCCACAGTAACCACAGTTGTACTACTTGGTGTGTGTGACTCTGTTCATAGGTTCATACTAGGCTATCTGCCCTAGGGCATTTATAATCCTAGCCAGAGTGTGTTTGGCTTTCAACACGCATTGTAAGTAGAGGTCGCCATTACATTTTTCATGGCTAGTATACTGTGCCTCTGGCTAACAGTGGCATAGAAGTGATACCCAGGGTAAACCTACAATCTCCCATCCACTCATCAGGATTCCTCTTGAAGAGAGTCAATGAGGCACTCTGGCTAACCTGGAGTGGGATTTTACTCAAGAGTGGGGGGAGCGTCTGGGTTATGGATCTGTCACTCCAGCATGTCCTATTTATTTCAGTCCTGAGGTTCAGGTCTCTTGAGCGCATAGCTTGATGGGATTCTGATTTTCCAAGGTGCAGCATGTCCATTGATTCCAGGTTGGACATGGCTTTATACATCTGGCACAGATCGCCTCTGGGCAGGCAGTATGCCACTGAGTGGAGCTGCAGTTTCTTTAACTGGGCAGTGACTGGCATGTGTTTGAGCCCTTTGATCCTCCTGCTGAGGTACTTTTGTGGTCTTTCCAGCTGCTGCAGGTGTCTAAAAAGGTACATCCCACAAGGGGCATTGTACTCAATTATGGGCCTGATGATGGATGAGTTAAGAGGCACAATGACCGCCACTGATGTAGATGTGATTACCTTCATGATTCGGTGGGCTATATGAAATGTTTCTCTGAACACTTTGGACACATGGTTGTTGAATGTGAGATTGCTATCGACTTGGGTCCCCAGGTCCCTTATCACTTCTTCCATACTTAATGGGTTACCACATATGTAGTAATTTGTGGGCACTTAGTTTTTGACAAAGGGGAGGACTATACACTGTTTTGTGTTTAGCTTGAGGACATGGCTCTGGCACCAGTTGTCTGTTTCTATGAGGCCCTTTTGTAGGATGCTTGTGTCAGCTGGAGGGGTGATTATGGCACCCAGTTTGCAGTCATTAACAAACTTGTTCACCAACAGTCCTTCTGTGTTGGCCTGTACCTCTGAGAAATATATAACAAACAAGTGAAGTCCCAGGACTGAGCCTTGTGGGATGCCACTTGTAGCTGGTTTGTGATCTGACATGGCTCCAGCATTTCAGACCATGTGAGTTCTGTCCTTGAGCCAGTTTGCAATCCATCTAGTGACATAGGGGTTTCTATTGAAGCTGGTGATATTATCTATGATGACCAAGTGGGGTACTGTATGGAAGTCTTTTGTAAGGTCCAGGTAGGCTGTGTGGACCACCATACCCTTGTCAATGGCCTTGGTGACTGTTTCAAATGACTCAACCAGGTTTAAGAGTCAGGATCTGCCCTTAACAAAGGCAAAATGGGTAGGATCCAGTGTCTATTTGTCCCCAATATGTTTATTTCTGAGGTCCATGATGATCCTTTCCATAGCTTTGCAGACCAACCTAGTCATGCTTCTGGGGCAATTGTTTGCAGTATCCGTTGAGGCACCACCTTTGTGGAGAGGGTCCACTGTTGCTGTACACTGATCTTTGGGTACATATCGTGTGTTAAGGCTGACACTGAACAGTGGTTTTATGTGTGTGTTCAATTCTTCTTGGGGTTCATGTTGGACACAGCCCAGGACACCGTCTGGTCCCATTGATGCTGTGTGTTTTGCTTTGGAGAGGCTGGCTGTTACCTGAGCATCTGCGATGTCAGGGGGCCAGCGCTCTGCTGGCATAGATATTTGCCCTTTTGGTGGGGAGGGGGGGAGAAGTTTGCACTGAACCTGTCAGCTTGGATGTTGGCAATGTCTGTGGGTTTGTTATATTGTTTGTCATTTTGGACTAATTTGGAACATACCTGGGGATTCCCACGCAGGTTCCTACAATAAGTAAAGAATGCCTTGTGATTATCCTTGGTGTCCTGTATGATTTTTATCTCACAGATGGCTGTAGACAATTTTATGTGTGATCGTTGTTTTTCAATAATACTGGTCAGAGATGGCTTCCCTTTTTGTGATTTGGATCTATCATATAGTAGCTTCCTCCGTGTATTGTATGGTTTGTTTATGGCTGGGGTCCACCAAACAGGATGCCTGCCTTTGGAGGATTGGGTCTTGGTTTTATTTGGGATTGCATGATCCATGCATTCCTGATGGTGTTCATAGAATGCATTTATAAAGGGTTATGAGGTCTGGGCCGTATTTTCCACAGACACAAGGGCTGTGAAGGATTCCACATCAGTTTTGAGGTGTGTGACATATGCTTTGGTGAACATTTTTCACTGTGGCTTTCTGGCCATGGGCTGGGGTGAGGATGTGAATATCCAGTGAGATTACTATCTGGTGTGATTGTACCAGTGAGGGATGCACTTCTGGTCTTGGGCATAGAGTCCCCATGTTGGTGATGATCAGGCCCAGTATGTTTTCCCCTCTTGTGGGAGTGGTAGCAAGTTGTTTCATAGCATTTTGGTTTATAAATTCTGGGAACCTTTGGCCTAGGGTGTTGGAGCTAGGGTAATGCACCCAGTGTATGTTTGGGTAGTTGAAGCTGCCCAATATAATGGTGTTTGGGGAGATCTTCATATTTTCATGTGTTCTCCAGTCGGCCAAGTGTGGTTCCTGGGTTTAGGAGGGTGGTCTGTAGCAGGCTATGAACTGGAAGGCGGTTTTACCCACTGTTGGTTACACATGGGTAGTCTCTGATGCTTCATGCTGTGCCACCAACCTGGGTGTGTGGGTATCTTTGACAAATATTGATACTCACCCTACTTTTGTAGTTTGTTCCATGTTTTGCAGCTGTAAAGCATGGTATGAGGTGTACCTGTGAATGCTAGGGTGACCTTGGGAGCCTTGAACCAGGTTTCTGTTACTGCACAGATATCAACATTCTCCATGCTGAGGAGTGTTTGGAGTGCATGCATCTTGCAGTTTAGACTTCTGGCATTGAGTAGCATTACTTATACTTTCTTATCCCTTGTGATACCTATGGAGGTGGGTTTGTGTTTTGAGCCTTACCTAGAAAAGGCACTATAGGGGTGACACAAACCTTTGGTAATATCCAATAGGCCACAGGTGATAGGTGAAATCCATCCCTAGCAAAGCATCATGTCTTGTCGAGCATCTCATTCCAGGCTGACAGGCATTGAATCCCCTTTCACTGACACCAATACTTAAGCCAATTGTTGTAATTGATCATCTTGTCTTCATATTGTGGCCTCATGTTTGGTGAGGGTAGAATTCTACTGAAGGTCATCAAGTTTGCATATACAACATGGTGGTAAATGCTGTTTAGCACTACCTTACATTGCTTAACACATGGCAATCATGCCTCAGGTGGTGCTGCAGGGCTGCCTATGTCGGATGTGCATATTGCACTCCCTATACATGTTTGGCAACAGGTAGTGTCAAGTTATGCATCCCTTTTATTATATTTGCGAGTCAGAGAGAGGTATCATTTCCAGGGTTCCTACTGAGCCAGTGTATGTGCTATGCATTGCCTCTTTGCCAAGGCCAAGGCATACTGGGCACGCCTCCGTCTGCCTACTGGGGCAGGCTCAGGTTGTTCCTCCTCCGAGTCACGCTCTGCCTGTGATGGACTTAGCACTGGTGGGGGGCTGTTTGGCCCAGGCCTATGTTGGTCTTGCTGCAGCTGTTTTTACAGGATCATATTATGTAGCATAGCACATACCATGACAATTTGGGTACATGTAGTTGGTGATTATTGCAAGGCTCCACCAGATGTGTCCAGGCACCGGAAGCATGACTTGAGCAACCCAAACACACGCTCGATTATATTTCTTGTTTGTGTGTGTGCCTCATTACGGCATTTTTGTTCAGGTGTGTGTGCATTTCTGATGGGTGTCATCAGCCACGGCTCCAGTGCAAAGCCAGCTTCCCCCACTAAGTGACCATGTGGGATGTCCCCACTGGCAAATGTCTGGTACAGCTGCATCAGATGCAAGATATGGGAACCATGGTAGCTTCCAGGGCAGCCAGCACACACATTCATTATTATGCCCTGGGCATCACACACGACCTGGCAGTTGATGGAGGGGAAGCCCTTGCGGTTAATGTAGGCCCTACTCTGCTCACCGGCTGGTGCTTTGATGCATATATGCATGCAGTCTATTGCACCCACTACCTCAGGGTATTCTGCTATTTGCTGGAAGAGACGCATATTGCTGGCCAATACCTCATGGGAATTGGGGAGACATACATGATCACCGACATGTGCTGACATGGCATCCAGGAACTGGTGCAGTACCCTGGATGCTGATGCCTGTGATATCCCCATCATATCACAAATTGGTCTTTGAAAGGTACCTGTTGCTAGTATTCTTAGGCCAACACATACCTTGGTTTCCACTGGGATGGGTTCCCCTCTGTTGGTTCTTTGTGTGAGGCATGGCCTGCACAGCTCCACAATTTGCTGCAGGAGGTCTCTGTCCACTCTATAGCGCTCCACTATCTCCAGCTCATGTAACCCCTGATAGGTGACCCTGGGCCTGTACACTCTTCTCCGTCTCCTCACTGTGGTTTGTCTGGCAGCATTTGCATTGTCACCACCCTCAGCATGTTGCATATGTCGTCTTATAAACCCAATGGCAGCCCCTAGCATTTTTTGTCTGAGTGAAGCTTTTTCAGCTTTCACTTCTAGTAGCATACTCCAGTGTTTCAGTGTCTCTTGTGAGAAACAAACTGCACTGTTGTTTGCATAGTTTTAAGTGCTGGGCTGGGCTAGGCTAGTGCTCTGCCTATGTTATTGCCTGATTTGGATTGTTTTCACCTGCTAGCTCTACTAGTATCACCTGGTAGCTTCCTGCTATTTGTTGTGCTTCCTTTTTCCTTTCTGTTTCCTCAGGGGGAGTGACGCGCATACAAGCGCAAACACGCTCACAGCAGCTCACACACACGCATACATGCTTAGACGGACTAAATCTTGATTACTCGGGCTAAAACACGCACACACAAGCACAAACACACTTACAGGTCTTCCAACAGCCTTATACATGCTTACTCCGTCTTAAATGTGCGCACTCACGCTTCCACGCATGTACTCTGTCTTACTCAAGTTTATAGGCACGCACACGCATGCATACCCACTCTGCAAGAAACTTTGGTTTTATCCACAGTATACACCTTCCATTTCTTGGCTTTCCCTGGCCTACCTGTTGACACACCTCTTTCCATGATGTCTAACTGACACCTAACAGATGCCACTGTCCTCCAATGAGCTGCACTACTTTCATACATACGCCCCTTGTGATGTCACCTATCTCCTACTCTGTTCCTCCCCATATCGTACTCCTACACTCCACTGACTGTGCTCATTTGCTATGTAAAAGTGCGATTCACTATCCTAACACTCATTTACATAGGATTGCCTACTAATGCTTGGTTACATGTCTTAGACTGGGCTTCTCCCCTTAGCAACCCCTACTCGGTGGCCATGTTGTCTTCAGCCTGCTATTCCCTTACATTGAAATTTGACAATTTTCATAAATTCCATGTTTGTGGCTTTTATTGCCTTATTTTATGATTTTTATAGTGCACCCCATTTGCACGGTGCTGCGCTACACTTAAACATCGGAAATCGCCGAAAAAAAAATAATTTTTATTTTAATTTTGCATCAGGGAAACTTTCCAATGGCTTTGACTATTGGCATGCTTCCTCAACCATATGCAACCTTTATTTGGAGCTGATAAGGCTCCATTGTGCTATTTGCAGAATGGTACTCAGTTGTTAACTGAGTACATTTCTGCAGCTAACACGTCTCCTACTCGGACAGGTTTCTGCTTCCTGGATCACAAATTTACCTCATTTGCATGCCTTTTGGCTGCAAGTGAGGTAATTTGCATATCACAGCCCTCTCCATGTAGGAGACGTGTTAGGAGCTCTCTTACACGCCCCTACAGGCTGTTTGTGGATCGCTCGTCGGACATGATGGCTGCATGGAGTCTTACTCTACTCGTAGACTCCATGTGAGTCATCGTGAATCCGGCCCATGGTTTATGCATTTTATTGTAGTGTAACATTTACTTTCTTTCTTATTCACTAATATGCAGCATTCTGTTTTTTTTCCTTCTACCTGCATAGAATTTGCTCTCTATGTCTATAACATTTTTTAGTTGTAGTTTGGTGCACTGTATTTTGTTGTATACTTTCCCTGCACTTCTGATTTCTGACCTCTGCTTCAAGTATAATAAGTATATAATCTACACACTGTCACTAGGTTTTCAGTGTATTGTGTTTTGCAACTGTTATAAATAGTAAAACTATAAAAGCTGGTATGGAAACGCAGGACTCTCCTCACTTGTTTTCTGGAAGAAAAAAAAACTCTCACTGCTGCCCTGTAGATTCTCTGAGCAAGCGTGTGAGCTATTAATGTAGAAACTGTTGTTACAACTGCAGTTTGTTAGTTGCTTATACCACAGCAGGGCAGGGTCAGAAGTATGATTAAAATGTACAAAGTACATTTAATTTATCTTATTTATTCTTATTAGACTTCCTAAATCATAACTAGAAACTAAAACAAGACTAATAACATGACAGTTCTTGTCTCTTGGCCATCTCATGTGTCCCTTTCTTTAGAAACACACCAATTTAGCTAATTTCTAGTTTACAAGACATGGTTTAATGATTTCTTCAGCTCAGTTCATAGCTGATACTAATTATGTTGCTTAACACATTTCATAACTTTGCATGTTATTTTTTTATGCACGAATAAGTATTCATTTAGCATAAAGTTATTATTATTTTTTGTTTTTGAATTAGCTTAGTGGGGTCAGGGAATGACCTTTTACTGGCTTTAATAAGACTGTTGGGCAGGCTATTCATTAATTTGCAATCTCAAGTGGGTTTCAGCTTTCTTTGTTAAAAAGTTAGTTTAAACTGAATCTTGAATTAAAAACAATACACAAAAAACATTTAATAAATTATGGTAGAGCCCATATGACTAATGAACAAATGGTCAGAAGGTAAAATATAAAGAAGTGCAATTCTTGGATCATGTTAGAAACACACCTCTCAACTATTTTGTTCAATAAATCTGGGTAAGAAGCAAAGGAGAAAATAAGGGACACATGCTCTAATTCACTTTAAAAAAGTTAACAACAGTTTTTATATCAATGCACATTTTAAAACAACAGTAAGTACGAAACTGTAATATCTGGAATTATTGACTGCAATCCTCAGTGATTTAGCAGAAAATCCAACATTGTAAAAGGTGACAAGAAAAATATGAGGCCAAATCATGGTCAACTGAGAAGCATAGTTAGAAATAATTATACCTTACATATCTGACACTTATCTTCACCAAGAGAGACCTTAAAATAAAATCAACTTATATAAAAATTGTTTTGTTATAAGATGTTCCCAACTGAACTATGTAATTTGGATCTTCTAAGTATTGTTCACATATGTCTCTACAGTAATTCTCTGATTATGTTATTTATAATGACTGTGATACAACAGGAATCCCATTTAAAACACCAGAGGTATGCTGTTACATGGCAAACATCTGTATACGTGTAATACTGAGTAGTGCATGAATAAGTTTTGCGTTTGGTCCCAGTCTTTCCTATAACTAATGTAATCCAGGTACAGATTTGCTGTATCCAGGACTGTTGGTAAGCTTCTGAGCCCCCAAGTCCTTCTGTGTTGGAGAGAAGCCTTCTAGCTTATCAGTGGGAGTGGCAAGCACTAGGTAACCTATCTACCACAGGAGGAATGGTTTCTGGCCCAGAAATTATAGTTTATTGGCCATTTAGGAAGCTTTTCCATCTCTTTCAACCTTCTGATTTAAAAGCCTGTGTTTAGGCTTGTTTCCTGCCTTTCCTGTTACTAGTCTAGTCCAGGTACAGATTTGCTGTATCCAAGACTCTTTGTAAGTTTCTGAGCCCCCCAAGCCTTTCCCTGTTGGAGGGAAGCCTTCTAGCTTATCATTGGGAGTGGTAAGCTTCAGGTAGCCTAGTTACCACAAGAGGAGTGGTCCCTGGCCCAGAAATTGTAGCTATTGGCTGTTTGAGCAGTTTTTTTCCATCTCTTTCAAATTTCTGGTTTGAAAGCTGCACTTGTGCCTGTTTCCAGCCTTTCCTATAACTAGCCTAGTCCGGTTACAGAGTTGCTGTTGTTAGTAAGCTTCTGAGCCCCCAAGCCGTTCTGTGTTGGAGGAAAGCCTTCTAGCTTATCAGTGTGAGTGGTAAGCACTAGGTAGCCTATCCTTCATGGGAATAGTGAGTTTTGGCCAAGAAATTGTAGTTTATTTGGCCGTTTGGGCAGTTTCCATCTCTTTCAACTTGCTAGCTTAAAAGTCTACATTTGTACTTGTTCCCTGCCTTTCCTGTAACTAGTGTAGTCCAGGTACAGATTTGCTGTATTCCAGGGCTCTTTGTAAGCTTCTGAGCCCTCCAAGCCTTTCTGTGTTGGAGGGAAGCCTTCTAGCTTATCAGTGGGAGTGGTAAGCATTAGGTAGCCTAGCTACCACAAGAGGAGTGGTTCCTGGCCCAGAAATTGTAGCTATTGGCCGTTTGGGCAGATTTTTCCATCTCTTTCAACATTCTGATTTAAAAGCCACACTTGCGCTTGTTTCCCATCTTTCCTGTAACTAGCCTAGTCCAGATACAGAGTTGCTGTAACCAGGACTGTTGGTAAGCTTCTGAGCCCCACAAGCCATTCTGTGTTGGAGGAAAGCCTTCTAGCTTATCAGTGGGAGTGGTAAGCACTAGGTAGCCTGTCTACCATGAGAGGAGAGGTTCTTGGCCTAGAAATTGTAGTTTATTTACCATTTGGACAGTTTGTCCATCTCTTTCAACTTTCTGGTTTAAAAAACCACATCTGCGCTTGTTTCCCATCTTTCCTGTAACTAACCTACTGGTAGCACTAGAAAGCCTTAAACTGATACAAGCCTTCTAGCTTAGGAGAGAGACTTTGGAGTGATTAAGTATCAGTTTTCTGTACTTTCTTGTTGTACTTAAGCGTTTTCTGCCTAAACGCAGATTTTCCAGTGTTTATTGTGATTTAAAAGCTTGTTTGTTTCACATATTGTACTTATTTGACTGCCTGCACTTTTAAAAAGTTGTTTTTTGTTTAAATAGTTTGTTTAGCTGTTGTAGGCTAAACACTAAAGTGTGATAGCCTTTCCTGATCGTTTGTAGTCGTTTAAAGCTGTTTTAAGTGTATTTTTTACTGTTTTTGCCTTATCTTTTAAAAAAAATCCTTGTTTCCTGCTTTTCTAAGCCAGTATAGTCCAGTTTTCAGGCTAGTGCTGAATTCAGGGCTGTGATACTAGTTTCTGAGTTGCCCATATCTTACTTGAATAGAAGGAAGCTTCTCTGTTGACCTGTGAGAGAGGGGAGCTTTGAGCAACCTATCTGTCTCTGGAGGAGGGGTTCCAGCCTAAAGTTAGTAGTTTATTGGCCATTTTTGACTAATTTCTATCTCTTTCATTTCCCTACTATAAAAACCACATTTGCACAGTTCTGCACACCGGGCAGTGCCGGTTAGCTACGGTTAAATTATTTCCAGTTCCACTAAGTCTCCTCTTCAGTTTTTCACTTGAAACTAGTCTAACTCTCCCCCTAAGCACTCAAAAAGCATCTTACAGCCCAGCACTTGCTCAGACCTAATAGCAAGCACTAATATACCCTGACACTGATTGCCCAGCAGGGCAAGGATCTTTATTCACCCCTCACCAACCAAGCGACTAAGCAGCTCACCTTACTATTCAGGCATGACCAAAGGGCAACTTCAGATGCACTCTCCAGTCCAGCTGGTGAATCTGGGTATCCTGAGGCAATGTTACAACTGCCTCATGTACACGGACAACCCTCTCCTCCTACCACAAAACACTGACATATGCAAGAGATGCAATTATACAGCCAAACTGGAAGCTAAGCTGTCTCCACCCAAGACTGGAACAGACAGTCAAGAGGAGAAGGTAAACACTTGCACCACAACTTCAGCCACACACAGACCTACTAAAACAGCACTGGCAAAAAATACACATAAATACATAAAATCATACTCAGAGGCTCTAAATAAAAACCTGCAAAAGCATCAGAGACCTCCAAAGCAGACGCCCAAACAACCTGCACTTCCCGTCACAAACCAGACAATACATAAAACACAAAATCAGTGTGCCGCACAATCACAGCCCTTAAAGCGAAATAACATACCTAACACACTAGTAATAGGTGACACTATAGTCAGGCACACTGACATCCCACTCACTAGGCTGGACAAGCAGAAAGATACTGTTAGCTGCCTGTCAGGAGCCAAAATCTGCCACATAACACAAGCACTCAGGTCACTCCAGAACAAGTACAAATATGACTCTGTCATTGTTCATGTTGGTGTGAATGACTTGAGATGTACCTCCCTGGACTACATGAAAAGAGACATGGAAGAGCTCTCTGAACATGTAGCCCAGGCTGGTATGACCCTGACCCTGAGTAGCATCCTGCCCTCACCAAGAATGATACCTCAGTATAAAGATAAAATGATCAATTTCAACAACTGGCTAAGCTTCTGGTGTCATTCAAAGGGGATCCAGTATCTGTCAGCCTGGGACGACATGCTCGACAAGCCACGTTGCTTCACAAGTGACGGCTTGCACCTGTCACCCCTAGGCTTTCGAATACTGGCCAAGGCTCTTGCTGCTCCCATAGTGCCTTTTTTAGGCAGGGCTCAAAAGTTAAACCCACCTCCAAAAACAGCACAATTAACAAAAAACTGAGGGTTATGCTACTCAATGCCAGGAGTTTAAATTTCAAAATGCACGTGCTCAAAGCACTCCTCAGTATGGAGAACGTCGACATCTGTGCAGCAGCTGAAACCTGGTTCAAGGCTCCAGAGAGCACCCCAGCATTACCAGGCTACAACTCATACCACACGTTTCGGCCACAGAACATGGACCAAAACACAAAAGGAGGGGGTGTATCCATATTCATCAAGGATACCTACACCTCCAAGTTAGTGGCACAGCATGATACCACTGAGATCATCCATGTGCAGCTAACATTGGGAAAATCTGCAATGTAAATTGTGCCCTGCTAAAGATCACCCTCCATGACCCAGGAACACCACTCCACCTTTCTGGAAACACTGGAAAACATGAAGGTCCTACCAAATACCCTGATATTGGGTGATTTCAATTATCCTACCATTCACTGGGAAAACTACTCGAGTACAAATTCCCAGGCCCAGCGCTTCCTGAAATTCATCAACTCAAATGCCCTGGATCAGCTGGTAAACTCCCCTACCAGAGGTGAAAACATATTGGATCTGGTCATCACCAACATGGGCGACAGGTGTTCCACACCGGAGGTCAACCCGTCACTGGTTAGATCAGACCATAAACTAATCTCTCTGGATGTCCACACCCCACCACCACCCCCAACTAAGGAAACCACAGTAAAACAATTTCTAAAGCAAACTTCACCTTACTAAAGACAGAGGTGGTAAGTTTTGCAGCCCCCACGCTAAAGGATAACGCTGCCCAAGATGCAAAAACCTTTACAAATGCACTTTATGAGCACCTACAAGGATGCATGGATCATGCCATCCCTAGAAAAAACAAGAGACACTCCTCTAAGAGAAGGAAACCAGTTTGGTGGGCCCCCTGCAATAAACAGGCTATACAATAGAAGAAGAAAACTAGTTCAGAAAAAAAGCAAATCCCAAGAAGGAAAGACATCCCTGATCAGCATCAGTAAGAAATTGAGGTCCCTCATGAAATCATCCAAGGCTAACTTCGAAACAAAAATAGCCAAGGATTCAAAAGATAACCACAAAGCCTTCTTTAGCTATGTTAAGAATCTAAGTAGCAACTCGCAGATATGCACTGAACTAGTGCAAAATAGCACAAAATATACTGAACCTACTGATATTGCCAACATCCTGGCAGATAGATTCAGTGCAAACTTCATCCCCCTCTCACCTCCAAAAGGGCCCACAACAATACCGGAAAAGTGTAGTGTCCCACAAATCACAGATGCACAGGTGAAAACAGCCCTTTCAAAAGCCAAAAACACAGTGTCAGTGGGACCAGATGGTGTCCCAGGCTGCATCGTGCATGAACTACAAAACTAACTAACCCCCCACCTAAACACGCTGTTCAACCTCAGCCTCTCCACAGGCTACATGCCCATAGAATGGTGCACAGCAACGGTTATTCCTTTCCACAAAAGAGGGGCCACAACTGATCTCGGTAACTATTGCCCCATAAGCCTGACTAGCCTGGTCTGCAAGGCTATGGAGTGCATCATCATTGAACTCATTAACAAAGACACTGGGAACCTCCAAACACTTGACCCTACCCAGTTCGGCTTTGTTAAGGGCAGATCATGCCTATTAAACCTGGTTGACTTCTTCGAGACAGTCACCAAGGCCATAAGATGAAGGAATGGTTGTTCACACAGCCTACCTTGACTTCGCCAAGGCTTTCGACACCATTCCCCACTCAGGTATTACAGAAAAACTCACCAGCCTGAAGATAAACCCCTACGTCACGAGATGGGTTGCCAACTGGCTTACAGACAGAACTCACATGGTAAGAATAGCGGGCTCCAGGTCCAACTCTAAACCAGTCACAAGTAGTGTCCCACAAGGCTCGGTCCTGGGACCCCTACTTTTTGGCATATACTTCTCAGAAGTACAGGCAAACACAGGAGGAGTATGGCTAACCAAGTTCACCAATGACTGCAAACTGGGAGCCATAAGTGATTCTCCGTCTGACATGGACATCCTCCAGAAGGGTCTTATTGAGACGGACACCTGGTTTCAAAGTCATGGCCTCAAGCTAAATGCCAAAAAATGCATAGTCATCCCATTTGGGAAAAACAAAACATCCATGAATTACCACATAGGTGGCAGCCCCCTTAATACAGAAGAGGTAATAAGAGATCTGGGGACCCAGGTAGATAGTAATCTGTCCTTTGACAATCATATTGCCAAAGTAGTTAGGAAATCCTTCTGTGTGGCCCATCTAATTATGAAAGGGTTCGCATCTAGAAATAGAGGTTATAGTGCCCCTCTACTCATCACTCATTAGACCCATCATAGAGTACAATGCCCCATCTGGGATGTACCTCACAAGACACTTCCAACAGCTGGAAAGACCACAAAAGTACCTCAGCAAGAGGATTATTGGTCTGAAACATATGTCATATGTAGCCCAACTGAAAAAACAATGGCTGTAGTCAGTGGCATATTGCTTACTCAGAGGTGATCTCTGTCTGACTTACAAAGCCATGTCCAACTCAGAATTGATGGACATGCTCCACCTAAAGAAATCCAAGTCACTGCAAGCCACGTGCTCTAGTGAGCTAAACCTCGCCACATCAATAAATAGAACATGCTGGAGGGATAGATTCCTATCACAGAGACTCCCCATGCTTTGGAACAAAATTCCAGATTACATTAGGCAGAGCCCCTCACTAACACTCTTCAAGAGAAACCTTGACGAGTAGATGGGTAACAGAAAATACACCCCTGGGATCACTTCATTGGCTCTGCTTGACAGAGGATCAGTTAATTAATCAATGGGGCGGTGAAAGCCGACACACTCTGGCTAGGCTTATAAATGCCCTCGGGCAGATAGCCTAGTACCTACCTATGAACCTATGAACCTATAAACAACAGTATGAGCGATTCTACATCTTCACAATGGAGACTGCATCATGGAGTACCAGTTCTGTCATGCAGTCTGTTGAGAATTACAGTGTAGAATTGATAAGTCACACCGGCATAACTAGAGACATCTGAAGGGATTCATAAACATGGGTTATTATGCACTTCATTTAATACCTCACGGATGCCCTGGTGCAGTATTCCAGGAGTAATCCAAATCCTCTTTGTTGCTGCTGCCAGTGGTTGATACACACACACACACACACACACACACACACACACACACACACACACACACACACACATGCACATTTTGAAAAATGCATGCAAACAAAAATCCTACTATTACAAAAACATTGTGATTTTATAAGAGCAATATTTAAAATCTGCCCCTATTTTGAGCATTTGTCCCCCCTTCACTTTAGGCCTTATGGAGATATCTTGAGATAAGAGGTCGAGAGATATGCAAACCTCAACTGCTGTTGTTGCTGCCAGTCCTTGATCTCTCTCAGTCTTCACATTTTCTCACATTCACACACACATACACACACACACACACACACACACACACACACACACACACACACACACACACACACACACACACACACACACACACACACACACACACACACACACACACACACACACACACACTCACTTCTGCTTTCATGAATGTAAGCATGCATGCACTCACACACAGACTGAACCATAAACACACATCCATACACAGTTTTATGTTTCATTTTATTTTACCCTTGCTGAACAGCAAAGGCATTGCTTAGCGAGTGTAAAATAACAGCTCAGTCGATCTTGCATGTATACACTTACACACACAGACATAAACACACATGCACTTTTTTTTCATTTTCTTTCTTTTTACACTCGCTAAACAGCAAAGGTTCTGCTTAGTAAGCACAAAATAATGATGGCCATTAGGTTACTTTCAGTCCAAGCTCCATGGCAGCTTGATATGCTGCCATGAAGTTTCAGACTCGTTTTTCAGCAGGCATTAGGTATAGATTAACACCCTGCTGGAGAACGTTCATTCTCCAGTCAGAGTGCTGATGTACAGGTCACCCATTGTCTAAGTTATGTTATGCAATAGTCTCTGTAATCTCATGAGTCAGTCAGTCAGCCAGTCATCTTGCTAGATGTGTTACAGTATGCAAAGAAGGCATATGCAGAATTATACTTTGTAGAACAGATTCACATACACCTGCCATAATCTTTTTTTATCAGTTAGTTCTGCTGTTTCTATACTGTTTGCTACATAACTGATTTTAGTTTGTATTACTAGTGTCACTGTTTTACACAAATCAAAAATAAGCATGCTAGTGAAAGTCATGGCAGAATTCTGAATTCATGTGATCTCTCAGAACATCCTATACATCAATTGTGAAAGAGGAGGAAATGGAAAAATAATAAAATGTCTATGCATATAGAGAGAAATGTTACTGAATATTTATTAATTTATCTTTCTTTACTGGGAAATGGCAACTGGGATGAATCCTTTTACAGAGAAGGTTTGTGGAGAAAAGCTCCAGTGTAATTTACAGAAATGTATACAATCTCCTTTTGGTTTTCCCTGTTAGGGGTTGCCACAGTGGATCATCTGTCTGCTAATGATTGGCAGTGGAGTTTTACAGTGTCAAGCTGCCAGCCTGGCACCCAACCTTCCACACAAGGCACATACTCACACCTAGGGCCAATTTAGAGTGTCCAATCCACCTACTGCATGTCTTTCGGATGAAATTGGAGCACCCGGAGGAAACCCATGTGGCCACAGGGAGGACATGCAGACTCTGCACAGAAAGCACCCCAGCCAAAACCAGAGAACCTCTTGCTGCGAGGCAGCAATGCTAACCGCTGCACCACCGTGGCCGCCCACAGAAATATATACAATATCAAGTCAAAAACATCAGTTTACACTGTGGTTTTCAGAATCATTTATACTTATGTCAGGCATCCAATATCAAGGTAAAACATCCATTACATACGCTAAGTGTTATACATACACAGATATTTGTTTACATGACATGGCAGTAATGAAAGCAAGTTGCATATACAGGCTAAAACTGCAGCATCTTCAGGTTTATAAAATTTATTTGGTTATACAGTAATGATAGTTGTTCAGTGCACATGAGAAAAGAACAGTGAGGGGCAAAGATTAAGACATAATTTATAGGTGTAGGAGCTTTGGTTGTATGGAGGCAGCATGTATGGTAATTAGAGAAACTGTGGAGATAGAATGTCAGAAACATAGTTTTGACTGACGGAGAAGGAGTTAAAAGAGATACGAAGCATCTGTGAAGAGAATAGATGGAGATGCTGATATGGAGGTAGTGGTGGACATGGGTGATAACATTGCTAGTTATAGAACATAAGCCAGTCTGTTAGGTAGGGTAATGGTGATGTTGTGACTATAGTATTAAAGAAGTAAGGGGTGCTATAGCTCTAAGAGAATATGATAAGGGAAAGGAAGTGTTTGTTAAAAAAGTATTCTGGAGTGTATTGGTATTTAGAAGCACTTACTTGGAGTATTGCAAGAGCATAACTATGTTCATTAAGTATATAAAAAAATACAAATCTGATTCTTTGTGCCCCCTCCAGGCCTTCACTAATATAGACCCACAGAAATACATAGAGCTACACATGCGAACAAGTACTTGCACACATGTACACACACACACGCGCACACACACACACACACACACACACACACACACACACACACACACACACACACACACACACACACACACACACACGGTAAGGACAATTTGCCTGGCAGTGCTCCTATATGAAAGGAGTACACCTTCATATTCTCAGAATTCACAGATACAGTGTACTACCTCATCTAAGATGTATATTTGTTTTCTTGTTATCCCACTTTGACACTGAGTGAATCCTAAGTAGAAATGGATTTTAGTTAAGAATCTGTGGTGACTTGACTACTACAGCTTGTCTGAGCATGACAATTCAGGATTTTTTATGCATGTATGTATTTCTTGAGCAAAGAATGAGATTTCACATAGTATTCTGCTCATCTTAATTGGTTTCAAGTTCTGATATTAAAAAGAATAGTGCAGTCAGGAAGCCTGAGTTTGCAGTTTGTCAGTAGGTGGTTGTCATTCGGATGAGAAAATTTAAAACACTCTGCCCAGGGGAAAGAAAAAAAACTATAGATGCTAATAAGACATCCTGGTGCTCTGACAGTGACCTTTACAAATGATGAAATAAGACAGAAATAAATGTTGATTAAAAAAGAAAAATCCTTATTCACTCTAAAAATTTATTCAGATGCTAAGGTGAATATTTACAGTGGCCATTTATCAAAGTGAGTATCAATACATCCTGAAATAAAGTGAAAGAAAAATGTCTGTTCCTGTTATTCTATAGTATATTCATGCCATGGGCTATGGATTAAGGTTTGTAATGAAGCTCAATATGACCAATATTCTACAAAGGGGAACTGTGGATCTAGAAATCCCCAGGTAGCTGTCAATGACTCAACCTGCTTTGCCCTTAATTATTACCCAAAGACGAGTTGTTTTGAGTTTGCAATAATTTTGTTTGAGTAAGTTAAATGCCGTTTAATTAATTTTGAGCAGGCAATATCTGTTGCGTAAAAACTTTCTTGCTGTTGGGCTACAATGCATGAAAAGGAAACCTTGTTAGTTATACATTTATAGCAGGCTTCTAACCTAAGTAAGGAACTGCATTGCTAACTTCTATATTTAAAAATATATTTATTTAGGTGCTTTCCACAAAGTGAGGATATCTAGACAAAACGCATTCAGACTGAAAGATATACCCAGGATTTACTAATCTTCCATGTAAGACTAGATTAGTTTTACACAGAAATGCCAGTATAAGAGTATGATGGCAGCATGCCATGCATATTAATAAGGGTGCGCTGCCTCAACTCTAAAACTTACATGGAGTGTGGACGAGTGTAGGGGGTGAATCGGACTGCCGAGCAGTCCAAAAATCCATGCCCCTACACTGACAAACCCAAGAAATGTCGAGTTACATGAGCAAGTCTGCTCACATGTGTACATTGTAACACTGCACTCCCCCATATGTTAAAACTTGTACAAATTTAAAAATGAAAAGAAATGTATATTTTTTTTGTTTTATTTCTGATATAGCTACCTGTATTTGCATGTGTTTGCACAGGATTGCCCATTGCTTAGCTACAGTTAGCAAGTTTAGACACCGAAGAACAAGAGGATAATAAGAAAAAATATGCTAATTAAGCAAAATAGCAATTGCGTAGTGGTTAGAGCCTTCACACAAAGAGGAGCCATTCCCAGTTCAAGTCCCACTACTGCACATTCCATTTTGTGTTCGAAATCTGTATACAAAAATATTTCCTGACATTTATCATGTATAAGTTTTGTAAAAAGCATTCAAATGTTATATGTAGTAGTGAACAAATTATATATATATGAAGGTGAAATGGTTATGCATTCTGAGGCATGAGTAACTTATTTTATGCAATATAAAGCACTGCTAAGCACATTTCAGCAGTAATTAGCATATTTAAAATCAATTGCTCGTAGCTGAACAGCGCGTTAACAAGCGCAATGTATTTGCGCATAGCTGCACACCACGCTAACCAGTGCAAATACAACATATTTGCGCGTAGCTGAGCACCGCACTAACCAGCACAATGTCGGGCAACGTCGGGGAACATCAAGCAATGCTGGGTAATGTTGGGAAAAGTTGAGTAAAGTCGGCTAAACACAGGCACACCTCCTTTTCGATACCTTAACCATTCAGGTCTGGCCAGTAGGAAAATAAACAGCAGTGACAGGGCTCAAACTCAGGATACTGTGCACTATAGTCACAGTACAGAACCACTAATCCATGACAGCATTTCATAGCCATGCACTTTCAACAGACACATATCTATCAAAGGAATACTAAATATTGCTAACATCAGCTAAGCAAGTGTGCCTACAGCTTAGTTTTTTCAAAACTGGCCAATCACAAATAGGTGTGGGAAATGAGGCATATTTAAGCTCCACAGGTGGGCATACTTGCCATAAGTGGTTGTAGCTCCCGTCTGCAGTCAGCATGGCCGGTGTTGGAGAAGGCACTCAATTTTGAGTGCAATGCTGGGGCATTGAGGAGACCAAAGTAATGGTTTGGCTCCTTGTCCACAATCAAGCGGAAAGACTCCTGCGGGGCCAGTACCAGGGCACACAATATAAAACAGAGGCCTGGAACAGTCTAGCTCATGATCTCACCGGTGCCACTGGCATTCCTCGAATTGGTGAGCAGGTCAGGCACCATTATTCTAATCTGAAGTGACGTAAGGAGCATCAACTGGACCAGTGGATCCAGGAGTCCCGTGTGATGCCTAATGCCCCAGTACTGAGTAAGTAGTCATTGTATGAAGTGGTTAAGAATTGCTATGCTTGTCTATACTATGGATAGGTATGTCTCAGTATCACTGCATTTACTTCACAGCTGCAGGTGTCGGGGCTATGAATCAGCAAGCCCATGAAGATAGGTTGCAAAGGCTGTGTCATCAGGCAGGTTAGTAATTATTCTGCATGCACTGTTATATAAAATAAATGAGAGAGCCTTCAAAAAGTGTTTTAACCCAATAAATATAGGTGTAATAATCCTTTAATAAATGTATAATTCCTGGAGTGCGTCTGTGTCATTTTTTTATATGTTGCTGTACTGTTGCATTTTACAAATAGTACTGTTGCATTAAGCAGTGTTAACCCACACTTGGGTAGGCCCATATAACGTGGATGAAGGGAATGCCAGTAGCTTTTATGCATATTTACAGCCCTCAACTGTTGGTTCATGCCCAACATGTACAGGTTAATCTGGAACATGAGTAGCTTGGTATTTTGTTCCCCAGCAATGTCAGTCTGCTGCCAGAAATGTAGGGAGTTGTTAACATATAACTGATACTTTCATTGGAACATATCTAGATAATTATATGAAAGTAGAGCTGTCAGTGTACCATCTTAGCAATAGTGTATGTGAGCAACTCTCAAAATATGTAGCAGTAACATCTGCATCTTGGACAGTTTGTATGTAAGATACAGCTCATGTGTATAATGATCTAGCAAAATCCAATTGCACAATATAAGGACATTGGGTAGTGTAATAATACATGTAAGGCACATATAACTGCAGTTAATAGGAATTTAGTGAAAACTAGAAGGATATATAAGTTGTTAATTGAGCTATCCTTTTCCACCCTACTGTATGTGCATAAAAAAATGCAATTCCACACCTCAATCGGTATGTCTAATCTCAAAACATTTGTTGGGACATATGTCCTATTGGTTTATAAATATTTGCATTTATTTCTATGCATGTGCCCTGTCAAAATACCACACTATTAGTGGCCTGTTGCCATCATTTCAACCTGCATGCTGTTGTAATGTCCACTATTGTTCTATATATGCATGTGCTATGCTTGCTTTTCAACTGTTGAAAATCTGGTGTGTTGGGTTAATGGGAATACTTCTGCATGCTGCTATAACTAATTGGGAATGCTGTTGACTGTTACTAACCCATATCTTTATTAAACCCTCAAAAACATAGTTTATATGGGAAGGCTGGTCCCAGCAGACCCATCTGTCCCACCTCAGCTGGCCATGGCACCTGGCACCAGCAGGTCTAGTGCCCTGCCTGGGACCTCCTCCTCTGTTGGCCCTATGCCACCTTTGGGAGGAAGCGCTGCAGGGGATGGGTTTCGGACCCCCATGCAAGCGTGGGCAGAGGAGGGCCACCTATCACCCTTCGAACGGTCCAGGCTGCAGTCCGTAGAGAGATTGAATGTTCTGTTGCAGAACCTCTATGCCAGCTTGAGGCACGAGTGGTGCAACTCCTGGGTCAGCCTGCCCCTCCTACACAGCCCCCAGCACAGCCAGCCTCTGGGCTGTGAAGGTGCAGTGGTGACTGCCCATGGGTGGGAACCTCAGTCCCACTGTTTCCATCTGTGGGCTCATGGGCTTGTGATTTCCAAACATCCCTCCCCGTCAAAGGTGTTCACCCACCACATGTGTCATATACCACCCCTGTATGCATCTTGTTTATCTTGTCTGTTTACCTCCCCAACCTACCTCCCCAAATATACCTACTTCCCCTACCCCACATTCCACTCGCATCTAAAAAGGGCAATCTGCTCCCAAAAAAAATTACGCCCCATTCATAGCTGCCCATTTTGCACACATGTCCACTGGACACATAAAATGTAATTTAATTGGCATTACAACATACTTTGTTGTCCTCACCCCGCTCTCAGGGGTTGAAGGTTTCATATCTACCTCCAAATTTATTCCATATGCACAGCTGTTGCTGTTAAAGAAATGGGCAGCTATGGACCTTCCCTACACCCATCCTGCACATCCCAATCTACTTTCCATACTGTCTTTCCCTCTTTGTGCCCCTTTTTCACCACTTTCCTATCTCCCCATTTTTCTTTTCTTTCAAAGAAATGAGTGCAGGGGTTAGCAGGAGTAAGCACTATTAAGCAGTAGTTAGCGGGTTTGCACAAGTGTGAGCTTGTTTGTGCTGAGCTAAGCATTGCTAAGGATCTCGCAAACCCACGCAAACCCACTTGCAACTGCTTAAAAGTGCCTTAGTCACTCTATATGTGAGGGCCCTTGTTCAGCTCAGTAGCAAAATAAAACACCTTTGTCAGCCTTTAACCCCGGACCTTGTACACACGGCACAACATAAAGTACCACTAAGCCACAGTAGATATACAACAAGTTGGTGCTGAAATATATATATCATGCATCAGAATGAGTGAATGTAAAGGAAAAATAGGAATGCCAAATGACACAACTTGTTCTGTGGGTCTTTACCAACAGTTGTTGGGGGATTACATTACATGACTGTGATAAGAGAAGAAGCCATTCTAGCAGGAAATAATGTTACACCATCACTTTACAACCCCACACAGTATCACAGCAGGACAAACACTGGCATATCTGTTTAGGGCAGAGGCCATACCTCCCAACTGTCCCTAATTTTCAGGGATGTCCCTGATTTTGACACAAATTTTAGTTCTGTCCCTCTGAATCCCTCCTAAAACTACTGACTTTGGCCAGAAAGGTGGTGAATTACACTTAATGAATAATGACAATAATTAAGAGTTAAACACTTCTTTTACTTCAGAAAAGGTGTATTAATTCATATGCTCTGATTCTCTCAATGTTTCAGCTTAATGGCACTAACATTTTAAAGGTGTCCCTGACTTTTCCTTACTTTTCCCTCAGTCTGTTCAAATATGTACATGAGTGTTTGAGAGGTCTGGCAGAGGCAGAAACACAGAGGCATATCCGCCTTTCTGCTGTTACACACTGTGCAAATAGCTTTGGAAGCATACCCTTATGTAGGAATACAACACTGAAATACAAATGGATGTAGCCATGTACTGATAGCAACCAACTGTAACAATGCCATTGCTCTATGGCTGAAAAGACCTGTGTGGTGCACAGACAAAAAATAACAGGCTATTCTCTGGCTACCATGTGGATAGGACCACGGTTGGGAGTTATGCAGACAGACTACTTGACTTAACAAACTAACATGTACACAGCAACCCTGTAAGTCCAGCAAGATAAAATCCACACGCTATCTGTACTTCTGCACCCCTACCCAAATGTAGAATATACCTGTGTGTGCAGGGTCTACCAAGGATGTAGGTAAGCATACTCACAGTACTGATGTGTCCAGTTTTTCTGAGCAGCTTGTGCTAATGTCAACACTAAAAAAGCACAAACTGTTTAGAACTGAGTAAATGAATATACGCAGTATAGCAGTTCACTAACAATTCTTGTGCCAAAGGAAAACATCTCAATAACTAGCTTTGTATGGCAGTTAATTGTAAAAGTTGAAAATAAAGTACATCTTTCCAGGTATCTTGGGGTAACATTTTTAGGGGTGAGTACATTTCTACACTGACAAGTAGGTACTGGAAGCAGCAACATTAGGTCTGAGTACAAAATGTAAATCTCTGGCTACACCCCTGGCTTCTGATATAAGAACTATACCAACCTTCTGTCTTAAACAATGATGTCCACAGCAAACAATAATGATCTCCATCTTGGAAAGCTGAAATGGCCATGCCTACCTGAGTTAGCAATTTATAGTACTGGGTTGCCATGACAGTGATTACTGCAATTACTACACAGCAGGCTGCATGCAATTAGCAAGTGGTGGCCACTAATTGGTGCAGATGCTGTCACATGCTCATGTGCAAATACCTACAAAAACAGGCTGCAATCTCTGCCAACAAACTCAGTCACTCTGTTGCAGAGATTGACAGAGAGAGAGACAGAGAGAGAGAGACAGAGAGAGACAGAGAGAGAGAGAGAGAGAGAGAAAAGGAAAAAGAAAAAGAAATATAACCAAATCATACAAAGGAAAGGTATGTGACACATATGTATTTACTGGCATGTAGTAGATGTTATTGAAGAATAGTCTACATAATGTGAACCATTCATATGTGGCATCAGTACTTATTTATGCATAGATGTTCTGCTTAACTACTGCTATTGAAAATACAGGGTGTACCTGTGGGCAGTGGGACATACCTGTGAAATTTGTTGATCAGCATTAAATGTCAAAGATCTGATCCATGTTATCTGTGTTCTGTACAGTAGTGTGGCCAATGGCTCTTGGGGGGGGGGGTTAGCACTGACATTATATAAACATGGATATGATAGAACAACACATGCATGATAGTCATATTAAAGTGTAGCTTAGCATTGGCAACTGCTGTAGCAGTCTAGTATGCTTATTTAGCATTTGTAGCCATATATTCCCCCTAATGTTAGTATGTGTTCATATGTGACACCTGTTTGTGTTGCGGCAAGGCCCAACAGTTCAGCTGTGAGGTCCAGGGACTTACAACAGTGTGGATCTTGTGTGTGTATGCCACACACATACGGTGAAATATATATGTGTCATATATATTCACATCTGTATATGTGCATAGAGCAGGGGACATATTGCAACTGTTTATAAAGGGTGGAGATATATATGTTGGTGAAGGTTAGTATGCGCATATTTGTATATAGGTTTTAGTGTGTGGCAAACAAGACAGCATACAGTGCTGGTGTATGACGTGTGGAAGTTAAACACTGTGGGTGGTTTGTTCAGTTTGCAATGCTGAAGCCAGTGAGGCCTGCTAAAGCTACTTGAGCTGTGAACACCTTCAATGCATTTATCCCAAGACTGTGCAATTTTATTACATTATTGTACACCTCACATCCTTGATATTCTCACTATGAAAGGTAACATGTATATGTGCCTACATATATATGTATATGTACAGCAATGGATGTGTATATGTATATATATATATATATATATATATATAGTTATATATACTCATACCACCTACATCTACTTGTTGCAATAGATTCTCTGTACAGTTGTATATACTCATACACACTTACATCTACTTGTTGCAATAGATTCTCTGTACTGTTAACTGACTGTGATGGTCAGTGTGTTTGTGAATGCATCAAAGATATGTATATATGGGATAGCTTAGTGGGAAACTGTTTATATCATGGTATTATGGGTCCTTGCTTTGATCCTAGTAAAAGCTGTGTATTCTGTTGCTCGACAGAAAAAGTGCTATTGTATACAGTGTGATTAAGTCCCTTGGGTTTAACTAGGGTGTGACATTGGAGGCTAAAGCACTACATCTATGATTATTGATTGGTACTGATGTTGAATCCAAATCCTGTGTGTATTGTAGTACTACTTGAAGCTCTGGGCCTGTACAGCAAAGTATGGTGTATGTCCACATTGCTTGCATCCACTGTTTTGTGTGGTCCCTGTATTCATCACAGATTACATTTTTCAAGATTAAGGTTGTGTAAGTACTGACACACAGTACTGTATAGTACACACTGAAAGCTTATCTGGGTTGTCATACCTTTGTGTCTTATAATTATGTCTGATGTGTGTGTGTGGATATGTCTGTAACATGTCCTTTGACATATGTGTGGTAAAACATATAACTGCATATCTAGCAACATTCATAGTGTACTACAGCAGTATGCAACCTATATTCCCAATTGTGCACATATTTTGGACATGGGTTTGCCATTAACAAGTTGTGTGGTATAATAGTAATATATTTACTGGACCTTACACTCGTGATGGATGATATATTTCTTTACACATCAGCTTGATGTATATCTGCTGTGGCTAGGTGGTGCATCATGTTGCATACAGTGTGCCAGGTACTCTTGTATAGTCTTATATAGTGATTTTATTTTGTTGCTGTGCAGAACATGGTTCATTAGATTGAGAGTGAGCCAGGCACTTCCAAGCAGTTGTGGGGTGAGCAGTGATAAGTGGCAGTTAAAGTGTTTCACTCCTGGTTAGCTAATAGGTTGCTATATATGGCATTTCAGTGATATCTGTACTGTATAATGTTAAATGTGCCATATGACTTGCTCAGACATATTTTCGTTTTTATGTCTTCCAGGGATCATGGCACATCACAGGAACTCCACTTAAAGTAGTGCTGAAGATGACATAATTGCTACCAGTATGATTCAGCACTACAGTGTCATGTTCTCACGAACCAGCCAGGACCAGCAGGAGCGTACTGCAATGTGAAAATATGTTGTCCACAGGGTAAATGAAGTAGGCCTGCATAACTGGACATATGAGCAGGTACACCACCACTGCAGTGATCTTCTCAGACATGTCTGTCAGCGTGCTGCTGATATGCAGAGACAACAGCTTGCGACAGGAGATGGTGTTAATATCCACCCCCCCCTCACCAGAGTGGAAGAGCTGCTCCTGAGCCTGGTGGCACCTGCCCAACAACAACAGCAGCAGACATACACTATGATGGAGGTTGGAGCCACACAGCAAGCACACATGGAGCATGCAGGTAACATGGCATATCTGTAGACTACTGTTATCTGTATTGGTAGATAATGCATATGTGAGATGTGGAGTGTGCCGTTAATGGATGTGGAGCCTGTTGTTGTGCAATACTAATAATTTGGAACATAATCTGTAGCCCTGTGAATGTAAACTGTTGTTGGACTGTGAGATTGCAAACACACATTAGCAATGCCACAGTTGTGTCCACTGACAAACTGTCTCATCTGTATGTAGGTCCCTCCGGGGTGACATCAAGGCAGTGGACAGATGCTGGTGAGTGTGTTCTACATTTATTATTGTACATAAAAAGTGCATGTCATAGTTAAGGTGTAGGCCATGTACACATGTAACACACCTACCCATAACGCGTGCTGTGCATGTTTGGTGTAAGACCACGCACATCTCACTAATGTGATTAGCTGCCTCAAACATATGCAATACCCAGACCATCTCAAACAAATGTGGCTAGACTGTAGTGACCATTGGATAGGCACAGTTGATACTCAAAATGCACATGACATACACATCTATGTCATACACAGAGCATTTTAACATGCTACACATAAAGGATTCCCAAACCCTCTGTAAAGACACACTCCAGTATCCAAAATCTCATCCACACATTACACATAATATACCTGAGGGGTAGAGGCTTATCATGGGGCATTTAAACACTCTGCAACACACTACACATTCATGTCAGGGAATGCTCCTTATTGCCCTCCTTACAAATTCATGTAACAACTGGTTGTGAAATGGTGAATGTAGCCAAGGTAGTACAGTTCCAGTACAGCATGAGTAGTGCTGGTTTGGGAAACATTTGTAGCCTTGAGTGACCACATGATGGTTCATGATGATGGCCTATGGTACTATTCCCCATCCGGTTATTGTAACCACAGTACTACACATTGCTTTCATTGCTATACACCTTGCTATACACCTTAATGTTGCATGTGTGCACACATATGCACCTCTAAACAATATGCATACCAATCACCATTTGCACAACTGACACATATATATCTTGTGATGCTATTGAGTGGCTAGGTCATATGACACACATTGGGTATGTGTAGTGTTTAAATATGCAGTTGTGTTTTAGCATGCCATGTCATGGATGACACTGGCATGTCCACAATATGATCTATACTCACCATAAATACCGTTCATTGGGTATTCAGCCGAATAGTATTCCATCAATTATCCATTAACCACTGATGATGTTGTGTGAATACTCATCATGCATGTGCTAAAACTGTGTCTACAATTATTTGCTAAAGACACAGAGGCTGTTATCAGCATTGGATATCTATCTGATACACAGATACACATCCAGCCATGGTATGTACACCTGTTTGTTATGGTGCATAGTACATTACAGAGTTTTGAATACCTGCACAGCAATGTTGTGTCCATGTATGCATTGTGTTCCAGGGGGATGCCCATCACCTAATAACAAAACACATGCATCAAAGCCATGTATACTGTTAGTAACAAGGACTGTCTACACTTGCACTGCATGCTGTTGAGCAACACATGTCCTGCATGCTGACATGTGTGATATGACTGTTTTGCTTGTGATACTGTACCCCACCATCACCTGCTATTGTGTATGTTCTGAGATTGCTGGTGTTGTGTGTGTCTGCTTTAGGGAGGAGTGTATTTTGTGTGTGTGCATGTGCGCATGTGTGCATGTGTGCATGTGTGCATGTGCACATGTGTGCATGTGTGCATGTGCGCATGTGTGCATAAGTGCATGTGTGCATGTGTGCATGAGCACATGTGAGCATGTGTACATGTGTGCATTTGTGCATGTGGTCTGACATCATGTTCAGATCTTAAAGTGTGATTCCTGTTTTCCTCTCACAGATGCCGAGGTGGGGCTGGTTCAGTACAGCAGGGAACCTGATGTCACTGAGACAGACAGTGATCATGAGGATAGAGGATAGGTATGTTGAGGCACAGGCAGGTTTGTCAGGGTCTCTTGTTGGGCCACCAATTGACAGTACACAAGTCTCCACCCCATCCATGCACACAGTCATACTGCCTGTACATCCATCATCACCATTGCCCTTAGCTGAGGGACAGTGTATGGTTGGCACTGGCCAGGACAGTGTAGTATCTATGGCACATGTTTCAGGACACATCAGCCATAGCCACATGTCTGGAACGGTACCACATAGGCAGATGCCCAGGGGTTCTCATCAGAGCACTGCTGGTCGTCATGCCCCTGGCAGATGTGCCACACCTCTTTCTACCACATGCATGTTCCAGGTTGTCATGGAGGCACAGACATGAATGGAGCGGTACACCAGACAGGGACTAAGGGCACAGAAGGCTCATAACACCTCTGTAAATGACAGTATCCTTGACCTAGCAGGTGAAATACGTAATTACACTGAGGTCATTGATAGACTTTGGGGTGAGACATTGTTTGTCCTCCACAATGTCATGTCCATGTGTTAGGACAGTGCAGGATGGTTGAGATGTTGACGTGGATGTATGCCAGCAACATCAGCAGCTGAAGGTTGCTGTGGACATCCAGCAAGTCACAGCCACTCCCATAGTGTCAGTACCAGCCCCAGCAACGTTGGGGGGGCTGTCCATAAACCATCCTAGAAGATCACATGCATGTGGCGCTGGCCAGTCCCAGCAAGGACATGGATACAGTGGACATATGTCAACCTCTTCGGATAGTACCCAGTCTGGATTAGTACCTGATACTGTCTGTAGCACCCCTGCCAGGCACAGGTTCCGTATCCATGGCCAGAGACGGTGATGTGTAAAGCCTGCCCGGTACAGTCTGTAGCTGTTTCACAAATCCCCGTATATGGCAGCCACATGGTGGAACTGTGTGCATGCAGACACACACACATAAACCAGAAACCTAGGGCAAACACATACCCGCACCATACATTACATCAACATTGGCCCATAACAGTACTCATGGCCCTCACACACACACACACACACACACACACACACACACACACACACACACACACACACACACACACACACACTCACACACACATGTCAATTGTATGGCTCAGTGTAGGCCTCTGGCAAACCAACAACACACCCTGTGCATACGATGAAACTTGTGCCACTTCCTGTCATCTGTAACATTGATGCAGGAACAGGCTAACATGGTGCTGATGCACAGGGTGACTTTAATAAAGTATAGCAATGGTTGAATGTGTAGCATGTTGTCAGCAGTAAAGTGTAATGATATCCTTGAAGGTGTAGCTGAGCAGGCATGATGTATTAAAGCTGTAATTAGCAATGTTGTATTGTTTCCACCAGTGTTTATTCCAATTGTGTTTTGTTTGCCCATGTGCCACTTGGCTGATGTGTGTAGTTGTGCCAGCATGTGTTATACAGTGGACAGTACATCTGGGGTGTGTGCAGCACAGGTCTGCAGGTGTACATTTGTGAACATGGTGGAGATGCACTGTCTGCATATACGTGCATATAGGACACATGGGCAGGGTGACATGCCCTGTATTGGCCATTGTTAACACTCCATACTTTCTATTGTTGGCCAGTATGCATTGTACTACACACATATTGGAACTTGAGTACACGTGTATGTATGACACGGGTTGACACTGTGGTGTGGGTGATGCTGTTGTTGCTATCTGTCATTGGTTTGCATTACTAAGGTTAACACTGTCCCAGCTGCATAATCCTTTATTAATGCACACTGTTCACCTACATTGTTGCATGGACCATGCTATCACAAACACAAGAAATTCTCTTATACAGTAAAAGTGCATTAGTCTCATGGACCCCTGCCATAAACTAAATATATAATAGAAGGTGTGAAGTTGTACCAAAAAAGAGTTACATACCAAGAAGGGATAACCTCTCTGGTCAGTATCATTGGGAAAATACAATCCCTCAATAAACATGCAAGGCAAGCTTCAAAATACAAAATGGCAAGGATTCCAAAGACAACACTAAAGCTTTCTTCAGTGTTGTTCATAATCTACAGGGGAAATCTCAGATTAGGTCACAGTTAATGTAAATGGTCACAAAGTACACTTATCTGACTGACATTACCAATTCCTTGTCAGACAGTTTGAATGTGGATTTCACCACCCTGTCATTACACAAGGGCCACATTTCCAGACCTGAAGAATGTAAAACCTGATGATTCACAGACACTCTAGTTAAAACATCTCTTTAACAAAGTACACCCCACAGTGGCAATGGTACTGGACAGTGTCCCTGGCTGTGTCATACACAAGCTGACATATGAAGTCACCACTCATCTAATCGCTCTGTCCAGATGCAGCCTCTATACAGGTTACATACTTGTGGAATGACACACGGTAATGGTGTTCACAGTCCACAAGGGTTGAGCTGCAATGTCTTCTTCTTCTTCTCCTTTCGGATGCTCCCATTAGGGGTCGCCACAGTACATAATTTCTTCCTGGCCTCTGCATCTTGTGCTATCACACCATCCACCTACATGTCCTCTCTCACCACAGCCATAAACCTCATCTTAGGCATTCCTCTTTTCCTGTTACCTGGCGGCTTCATCCTTAGCATCTATTTCACAATATACTCTGCATCCCTCCTCAGCACATGTACAAACAAACAATCTTGCCTATCCGGCATGGTCTACTAACCTTCATACCTGGCCTGACCCTCTAATATACTTATTCTTAAACCTGTCCACCCTTGCACACCCAGTGAAAATGTTAACATAAATTGATTAAGGGTAGAACTACAACAGGTCCTGGAAACTCTCACCCTATAAGCCAGACCAATGTTATCTGGAAGGCTATGGAGCACAGCATTATGGAACTTATTAACATAGACATTATGAACCTGCAAACACTGCACCATACCCACTTAGGTTCTCTAAAGGCCAGATCATGGCTCCTACACCTAGTAGACTTCAAGCCAGTCAACAAGGCTATAGGTGAGGGAGGGGAGGTCAACACAGCCAAGCTATAGCTCACCAGCAATTCATACCCATCCCACATACTGGTATTATACATAACCTCAACACTGACCATGAACGATTGTTAGATGATGGCTTGAAAACTGACGCACAGATGTAGGACACACAGTAACATTTGCAGTCTCTATGTACTATTCTATGCCAGTAACAAGTGGTATTCACCTGCACTCAGACCTGGGACCTCTCCTGTTTGACATATAGTTTTCTTGGTACAAGCAAACACAGTAGGGATATGTCTGCCCACGTTTGATGGCAATGCATACTGTGGGCTATACTTTATTCTTCAGATGGCATGCACATCCTCCAAAAGGGTGTCATACAGACAGATACCTGGTGTCAAACTCATGCTGTAAAGCTATAAGCCAAATAAAGCACAGTTATCCACTTTTAGAAAACAACATATCCCCAGAGTACCACATAGGTAGTAGCCCCCAAAATGTGGAACAGGTACTAATGTATACACAGAACCATGTGTTAAGTCATCTCTCCTTTGATAATCACATTACCAAAGGGTTTTGGAAATCCCTCTGTGGACCACATAAGCAATAAAGGGGTTGCATGCAGATCCACAGAGGTTGTTGCACACCTATAATGATTAGTCATCTTTGCCAGACTTTGCTTGCTTTGGAACAGGTTTCAAATATACTTCAAGCATAAACCCTCACTCACACTTCAATAGAAACTGGGATGAGTGGATGTGAAATGGAAGACGTAGCCCAGGGATCATTGCAGTGGCTAAGCATGTCACAAGCATACAGAAGTGACCTAAGATCTGGAAAGCACCAGCACACTCTGGCAAAGATAACACATGCATTCATGGAGAAAGCAGAGTACCCACCTATGAATTACTTGAGGTCACATGTATGTATATGGATTTGCCCCACAGCTACCTTACATGTGTAATGCACATACAGCTGCCATTGTGATATGTCATACACTAGAAAAATCAAAATCCACTCTACATTGGCCAACAGTGTCACACACCTGGAATACAGACACACACACAGTTGGCAAGTGCAAGATTCAAACTCTTTCCTAACTACATTATGATAATGCCTCAGTATGCATTTACACGACGCGCTATACGCATTAGTGGGATTCTACAGGTATATTTGTAGGATGGTGACATCATCAGACTTAACAAATATGAGTATACCACTTTTAAGGGGTGTGAGTAGTCTCCAAAAATGTTATTTTTCCCCCTGGAGACACACACGCTCACAGTTGGCAAATGCAGGACTCAAACCCTACCTAACAACATTATGATACTACAGCAATACACCTTTACATGACATGCTCTACACTTTACTGGGGTTTCATCTTTCCACAGGCATATTTGTAGGATGGTGACATCCTCAGACTGATGAGTATGCCACTTTTAAGGGGTGTGAGTAGTCTCCAAAAAGGTTACTCCTCTCCAAGGAGACACACACACTTGGTAAGTGCAGGATTCAAACCCCTATCTAACAATACTATAGCAGTACACATTTATAAAATGTGCTATACACATTACTGGGATTCCACTTTTCCATAGGTATATTTGTAGGATGGTGACATCATCAGACTTGACAAAGATGAGTATACCACTTTTAAGGTGTGTGAGTAGTCTCCAAAAAGGTTGCTCCTCCCCAGGGAGGCACACACACACACACAGTTAGCAAGTGCTGGATTTAAACCCCTAACTAATTACATTATGATACTACAGCAATACACATTTATACAACACACTATACACATTACTGGCTTTTAGATTTCCACAGGTATATTTGTAGGATGGTGACATCATCAGACTTGACAAAGATGAGTATACCACTTTTAAGGTGCGTGAGTAGTCTCCAAAATGGTTGCTCCCTCCCAGGGAGACACACACACTCACCAAACACTGGATTCAAACCCTTACTTAAATACATTATGATACTACATTAGGACACATTTACACAAAACGCTATACTCATTACTGGGATTTCACCTTACCACAGGTATATTTGTAGGATGGTGACATCATGAGACTTGACAAAGATGAGTATACCACTTTTAAGGGGTGTGAGTAGTCTCCAAAAAGGTTGCTCTCTCCCCAGGGAGACACACACACACACACACACACATACACACACACACACACACACACACACACAGTTGGCATGTGCGGTGTTCTTAATCCAAACTACGTACATCTTTACACTTCAGCAAGCAATATGGAGTTACAGGGTGCAATACAGACATTACTTGCTGACAATCTGCACAAAGGTTTTTTTCACATTTGCTAACCTCAGTAGGCTTATCATACTAGGTGTATTGTGAGTGTATTGTATGCATAGGCCATGACCATATCATATATGGGTTGATGCACCACATGCTGGCACACAAAGGGTCAAACCTTGAGTAGCATCTTCCCTTCACCTACATGATACTGCAATATAACAGAAAGATGATAAACTTCAACAATTGGCTGAGCTTCTGGTGTCATTTAAAGGGGATCCAGTCTCTGTCTGCCTGTGATGACATGGTAGACAAGCCTTGTTACTTCACTACAGATGGTTTGCACCTGTCACCCCATGCTTCTGAATACTGGTCAAGGCTCTTGCTGTTCCCATATTACCTTTTCTTGACAAGGCTCAAAGGTTCATATGTTAATAGGTAGGTACTAGGCTATCAGCCCTAGAGCCTATACAAGCCCAGCCAAAAAGGTACCCTGGCTTTTGCCACCTAAGAAATTTGTTTTCCTTTGCCACTGTCGAGCAGAGACACAGAAGTGATCCCCAGGGTGAATTTCCTATTTCCCATCCAATCATCAAGATTTTTCTTGAAGAGTGCTAATGAGGAGCTTTGTTTGATACAGATAGGTAGTTTATTCTGGAGTATGTGAAGTCTCTGGGACCGGAATCTATCCCTCCAGCATGTTCTATTTATTGTGGTGACAAAGTTTAGGTCCCTAGAGCATGTAGGTTCATAGGTTCATAGGTAGGTACTAGGCTATCTGCCCAAGGGCATTTATAAGCCTAGCTAGAATGTGGTGGCTTTCGCCTCCCTTTTAAATTAGTTTCCTGGACCTCTGTCTGGCAGGACCACTGAAGTGATCCCAGGGGTAAATTTACAATTTCCCATCCACTCGTCAAGATTCCTCTTGAAGAGAGTCTGCGACGGGCTCTGCCTAACATCAACTGGGATTCTATTCCAGAGTGAGGGAAGTATCTGGGACAGGAATCTATCCCTCCAGCATGTCCAGTTTATTGCTTTGCTGAGGTTTAATTCACTGGAGTGTGTGGCTCTAAGAGATTTGTTTTTCTTGAGGTGGAGCATGTCCATTAATTCCGGGTTGGACATGGCCTTATACATCAGGCATAGATTACCTCTGAGCAGGCAGTAAGCAACCAAATAGAGCTGGAGTTTCTTTAGTCGAGCTGCATAGGGCATCTCTTTGAGGCCCATGATCCTCTTGGTGAGGTACTACTGTGGTCTTACCAGCTGTTGCATGTGCCAATTAAGGTACATACCAAATGGGGCATTGTACTCTATTATGGGCCTAATGAGTGATGAGTAGAGGGGCACAATGACCACTCTTGATCTAGAGGTGAACCCTTTCATGATTAGGTGGGCTACATAGAAGGAATATCTAACCACTTTGGCAATGCTGCTAGAGTAGGGTGCTATTTGGCTGATACAGAATAGAATGGGTGAGAACTAGTTCATGAATGGTTAAGAGGCTGGAAAGTTCCACCCAGCTGAGTTGGTATAGTGCATTGCAGTATTGAGTTCTAGTGGGTTGGTTGGAAACATTGGCTATTTTAAAATAGCAAGATTCTAGTTTGTTTAGGTCATATTTTCTTAGTTTTCTGAAAAAGGGGAGGCATATAAGAGGGTGGATAGAAGGTGAGTTCTACAGCTGGCATGTCTGGTTGAATCAGCTAGAAAGGGTTTTATTCTATATAGGAACCTAGCTTGAAATAGACTTTCTTGATAACTAGGGCTAGGTGTTTATCAGATTTGAGATCCTTGTCTATGGTAACACCTAGTTGTTTTGTATGGTCTACAGGTTCGATGATTGTCTTGTTTGAAGAATAGATGGTGAAGGTAGTAAGATCAATAGCTCTTTTCTTCTACAGGAGTAGAGCATAAGGTTTGTTTTAGAAGGGTTGAGAATCAGTTGAGAGTCGGAAAAGTACTTTTCTATATCCAGAAAGGATTGTTGGATTTTATTAAGAAGAGCAGACAGGGATGGAACAGAGCAGCACAGGGTGGAGTCATCATTATATTTGACTATTGTAGCATGTTTGGTGGCAGTGCAGAGACAATTTGTGAAAGGTAGACAACCAAGAATTGACCCTTGGGGTACACCAGTAGAGACACAGTACCTTTTGCCATTTAACTGACTGCTGTTGGTTGGTTAGTTAACTAATAGACCACGTAATGGTGGAATCGAAGAAGTTAAGGGAAGCTAGTTTATTAAAATTAGTTTTTGATGGGAAACTGTATCAAAGAAGTTGAGACATATTTATTAGATTAACACTAGGCTAACTGTTCTTGTGAGGGCCTGGCTAATAGCCAGTTATCTCCTGTGAGAGTCAAGCCCTGCACCTTTTGTTTATAAGGCAAACACCTTAACCATTAGGCCACCCTCCCAACCACAACTCCCAACATCTGGAGGAGGTGAGTAAACCATTGTTCCTGTGGTGGTCAATGGTATTAATGAAACTAATGAGAGCAGCAGTTGTACTATGTTTAGGTCTGAAACCATGTTAGGTTGCGGTAGTAGCTTGGTTTTTAGGAAATTGTTAAGTAGTTAAGGTGCGGATACATTTTTCCAGAACGTTTGCTATAGGGAAGACAATGGCAATGGGTCTGTAGATGGATAAATCTGTGAAGGTGTTATCTTTATGCAGAGGGATAACACAGGACACTTTCCATACTAAAGCCATGTATTGTTCTGTGATAGACTGATTAAAGATGGATATGGGATAAGCAAAAACACCTGCAGCAAGTTTAAGGTACTCATTAGGCAGTTGTCCAGTACCAGGGGAAGAGTTTTTAAGTTTAGATAGGAGCTTTCTTATGAGCTGAGTTTGTATGGGTTGAATGTGAAAGGAGTCAGGGCTTGTTTCTAAAGTAGTGGGAATAGATATTCCCTAGTTATTATCATTTTTACAAGTGATTATATAGACTTAATAAAATGGTTGTTAAATTGGGTGGCTATGTTGTCAGAGGAGTCTGTAATTCTTGGACCTGGGGTAGTAGTTAAACCAGTTTTGAACTGTTGTTTTACTGATTCCCAGAATTTTTTCAGGTTATCGTGGTGCCTTTTTTTGATTGTGGTGTAGTGAGGTTATAGAAAATTGAATGGGGATCTTATAACTAAAATATTTTTTGTTATAAGATTGTAAAAAAGTTACTTATATAAAAACGTATATATTGTAAATATGTATATACATTTTATTGTAAATCTCTATGTATTTTTTATAATTAAATGAACCCTACTCGTTTCAGTGGGTGCTGTGAGATCTTTTATGTCCACCAAAACTACTACCAACTCAAGCAGAAGTGGGCTCAGTTTAACATTCAAGGATAGTACAATCAGGAGTGCAGCATCCCCCTTAAGTGTCACTAATCTAGCTATCTGAAGTGGGAATAGAATCCACAGCCTTCTGCACCAAAGCCAAGTGTACTACCTGTTGTACCATTGACAAATGATCATTGCTATGGCTTGAATTTCCTGTAGCAGCTTCTGTGTCACTTGACTGTTGATCCAATGAGGCAATATGAGAATGACTTTATGGAGCTACACCATCATCAGCCAATGGCAGAAGCACTGTGAAGGTATCTCGCTCATTTCCAGAAAAGGGGTTTCATTAGATAGAAAAAAAACTTTTTTTTCCCAGTTAGCACTACTACCAGTAAAATCTGGTGCCAATATCATTTCACATGTGAGACCTGTTCTGCTTTAGTGTCTTTTCATAAGCATGCAGTACAAGAGGATAGTTACAAGTGCATTTAATCAATGCATCTGCTTCCAAAGCCAATAAAGTTACCAGTCTATATACCAAAGAGGTTACTTATGTAAAGCCCAGATGGATGTTCTTTAGTCTGTTACATACATGAAGGCCATAACAAATTGACTCATTCCTTTTCATTGGAGTAGCTTAAAATGCTGATATTCCTGTGTGTGTGTGTGTGTGTGTGTGTGTGTGTGTGTGTGTGTGTGTGTGTGTGTGTGTGTGTGTGTGTGAGTGTGTGTGTGTGTGTGTGTGTGTGTGTCCGTGGTATGTCCACATACTCTTTTCAAATGCAATTTTAGCTCTTGTTAAAATGTAATGTGCATTTATTGTTAAAATATTGATAGAATTAAATTTATATGTGAGAAGACAACACATGCAGTGACAGATATGCATCTGTCCAGCACCTGTACAAATATTGTAACAATGATATACTTCAACCAATCTCAGCCTCATGTAACTAACACATTTTTCAAGCTCTGTTCCCACTTCCTAGATAAAGAGATCTATAATTTATTTAGTTTCTTCCATCCATACCGCTCAACCTGTTAGTGAAAGAAATCTGGACAGAGCCAAAAATAATGGCAAAACAAAGGCCCAAAATAGGAACACAATTTAAATATTCCCCGGGATTCATGAAGCTTGCGCCAGGTGCATGCATAGCATAGTCATTATAAGCCAAATATGGCCGCCGAGTGATTCAGGTACGATCCAATTCCATGTGCACTACCGGCATACGCCAGATCTGCGCAGCCCCCGGCGTAGGTATGCAAATCACCCCATGTGCAGTGTCACACCATGCAAATGAAGGCATATAGCGATTCATGAAGTGGTGCAAGCGTAGTGTAAGCCCACGGAAATGTAAACCAAAAAACACGGTTTACATTTTCCCAAACAGAACATCGGAGCTATGGAAGAGGGCCAGACCCAGGTATCACAACGTTAACATATGCCAATGGCGAAATACACAGCCAATGGCATAAGAAAAGATGCACAACACGTAAATAACAACATTTAATGTCATGTCCACAGTAACGCACAGCATAACCGCAGGGCATGTGTGCGGAAGCTGTAACATAAAGAAATAATATAATAATGTCATAAAATCGCAACGTAATAGAAATCAGGTTTACAGCATAATACACAATGGTAGGCATGGAACACCACAACCAAGGTGCAAGGGTTGCTAAGGGCTTGCAATAGTGTTTGGCGCAGTAACTATGAATTAGTAGTCAATGCCATGCAAATGAGGCAGATAATACTGAATCGCAAATGTCCCGCCGGATGAAGGTTGTACCATACAGCACAGCGGTATAACACCGAGGAGTGGCTCAGAGAAGATACATGACATCAGCAGAGGGGTGTGCCACCGTAGCACTAAGCACATTGGAGCATTGCAAATCTGGCCTGTCCGTTGCTAAGCAAAGCTGCAGGACAGGGGTGGGGAGGAATCGTTTAGCTGAGAGCACACATGGTGGCCAAAAGCGCATGTGTACGAGGATGAAAATGTGCCCGAAACCCAGTAATCAGACGCACGCGCTGCAAACAATAGCAGAAACAGGAAGGTCAGGGAAAGAAAAGAAGGAAATGCGGAAGTAGGGTAATTGGAGTACTAATGAGCAATCAACACCAATCAACCCACGAAGGCCAATCGACGGCAGCTGACAAGTCCGCTTGCAGAAACCTGCAAAACAGGATAGGGGAGGCATATGAATGCAAAGAAAGGAGGGGAGGTATTTGATTACAAAGATAGGAGACCTGACACAGCAGAGCAAAGCAAACCTACAGCAGAGCAGCAGTAGCACACATAACGCAAGATACGCCAGGTCCAGGAAAGTACAAACGAAAGTAGGCTGCAGGATGCACGCCAGAAAATGGTAGGTGCAATGCGCAGAAATGTAAAGGGAAGGTCAAGATGTAATCCATGGCAGGCAAATGTAATTCAACACCAAAGGCACCACAATAGTAGTTCTGGCAGTAAAACACATAAGATAACCTGTAGCTACAATCATACATACACACCCTATGACATCATCGGTGTTCACAGCACAATAGTATAAAGTGTGAAAGCACCCTACACACACCTGTGTATTCTCAAACACTGCACCATAGGTGTAAACACATGGTGAACTTTTAAAATGTACATGTTGGGAGCTGCCATAGCTGTGATTCATCAGCATGTGTTAGAGACTGACGGTGTTGTGGAGGATGATGCTGACAACCACCGCAGGCCTCGGAGGAGAAGGAGAGTATTCAGACCAAGGGTAACCTACCAGGGGCTACATGACCTGGAGATAGTAGAGCATTACAGGGTGGACAGGGACATCTTACAGCAAATAGTGGAGCTGTGCCGGTGACACTTGAGAACCAGAAACAAAAGAGGGGAACCCATATCAGTGGACACGAAGGTATGTGTAAGCCTGCGAATACTGGCCACAGGTACCTTTCAAAGGCCAACTGGAGATATAATGGGTATCTCACAGGCATCAGCATCCAGGGTACTACACCAGTTCCTGGATGCCATGTTACCACATGCCATTGAGCAGATATACTTCCCCAGAACTCAGGAGGAGTTGGCCAGCAATATGCGCCACTTCCACCGTGTGGCACAATACCCGGAGGTACTGGGTGCGATAGACTGCACACACATACAAATCAAGTCACCACCCAGTGAGCAGGGTAGGTGCTATATAAACCGCAAGGGATTCCACTCCATCAACTGCCAGGTCATGTGCAATGCCCAGGGCATTATCATGGATGTGTGTGCTGGCAGCCCTGGAAGCTACCATGACTTCCATATCTGGCATGCCTCACAGCTGTATCAGGTATTTGTCAGGGGGGACATCCCACATGGCCATCTCGTGGGGGATGCTGGCTATGCACTGGAGCCGTGGATGATGACTCCCATCAGAAATGCACACACACCCATGCAAGAATGCCATAATGAGGCACACGCACAAACCAGAATCATCATAGAGCATGTGTTCGGGATGCTGAAATCACAGTACCGGTGCTTGGATACATCTGGTGGAGCCTTGCAGTACTCTCCAGGCACATGTGCCCACATCATCATAGTATGTGCCATGCTACATAATATGATCCTGCGGAAGCACCTGCAGCAGGGACAAAATGGTGAAGACCCTCATAGCCCACCGCAATTGCCAAGGCCATTACAGGCACAGAGGGATTCAGACCATGAACACGCTGTGCCAGCCCCAGTAGGCAGACGGAGGTGTGCCCAATATGCCTATACCTTGGCAAAGAGGGAACGTATAGCACATACTCTGACAGTGTAGGCCCCTATGGACTGACACCTCTCCACCTGCACACACAGTAAAATGGATGGCGCACAAACATGACCACCTGTAAATTGTAATGTATAGGTGGCCCAATGTGTGACTCCTACATAGGCAGCTCTCAAACATTGTAAACACAACAGCCAGTGGAACACAGAATGCCAACACTTGAACAGTACATGAGTCTTACAGCATATGGTGGTGCTGTGTGCCTGTCACGTTCCCCGCCAGATATATATATATATATATATATATATATATATAAATATATATATATATATATGTGTGTATATATATATATATATATATATATATATATATATATAAATATATATAAATATATATATATATATATATATATATATATATATATATATATATAGATATATATATATATATATAAATATATATATATATATATATATGTACACATATGCATATATATAATACAGATAGAAAGGGCAATAGAGGGATATATGGTGATATAGATGGATTCAGCGATATTTGCAAATATAATAGATAGTTCAACGACATTCATAACATCTTGGAGGTACAAATAAATAGGATACCACCAAACATGGAATGTGTAACATACCGACATGCGTAACCAAGAGGCTGAAAGACCCATAGAACACAGTGCCGGAACAGTACATCCGCGAGTAATAGTATGATGATATGAAGGGACAGTTAGTCACCACTGCCGGTGTCGCGGTCCACGTAGGTACTGTTCAACTGTGTCTGTGAGTGCCATGGTCTGTGTAAGTGTGCGTTGAGGGTGCCGTGTGCATTTCTGTGTGACTGTAATGTGTGTGTGTGTCCGCAACATGTGTATTTTGGTGCCAAGTCAGAGGCAGATCAGTATGGTAGGTGTGGGTATAGCTAGCCATAGGCATACGGTTACTACCTGTCCCACAGTAGGAGGGACAGCCCCACCCTGGGCAGGTGTGTCCTGACATAAAACAGTACAAAGGGCAAATGTCCGAGATGGTAGGACATAAATATGTCCCATATATAATGTAACAGTCGTATTTAATAGTTATGCCTGTATGTAAGAAACTTAAATGTTACATGCAATATGATAAGTAGCCCAAGTCACACAACAATGGGTATGTAGTGAGGATAAAAGTATGTGCTACCTGTGTACTGACTGTGGCTATGTGTTGGCCTGTAAACACTGCTTTGTGTCCCGCAAGTGTCCAACAATGACCGTATGAAATGGTGGCAACCCATGGCAAACAGGCTCTTTTAACAACACAACCACAATGACTGCAAATATCTGGGACAGAAATACAAGGGATAGCTGTCACTTACACATATCCCCTGATATATCGCTGCAATTACGGAGGTATACATGTAGCAAGCTCACCTGCAGATGATATAGAAACCAATTAACAACGACCCAACGTACAATCCTGTAACATAAGTCTACTAACTGTTAGCTCTCTAATTAGGGACGGAGCCCACACACATATATACGGATTATGTAGAAATGCAAGGCCCACAAACCGTATATGTTACGTACAACCACTGACATCCCCCACACTAGAAACTAAAGCAATACAAACTGTAATAGCAGCACAAACATCCAGTCAGTCAATTACATCTGCAGAACCCTCAACATACCATGTGAGAGACACAATTAAAGGCGTCATGCAAAATTGCAGGCATTGTATAATGGAACAAACAGCCATGTTACAGGTTTTGATTGCAATACTCCGTTATCAGACGTCGAGATGACAGGTACACCCACATGTTGAACCAAATACTCTACCTGTCACACACAATCCACGGGGGACATGAATCCAAACTATACTTGTCTCCATGCATAGCAGTTGCAGTTACACATAACAAAACACAATACAGACCGTCTCCCCAAAGGTAGGGCAAATAGGCAACGCCCAAGTGGAGAATCCAATTATACCCCACTGTCGCCGCATAATTGGCGAATGGAGTAGCTGCACAGCTGATATGCAAGTAATAAGTCACTCAGGAACACCAATTGGCGGGATGAATCCACATGTTTCAGATATCGACGTATATAAGGATGACTTGCCAGACATTCAAACCGTATGCTCATACCGAATAACAGTTGAAACACTGTGAGAGAGATAGAAACGAAATGCCGTAACGACAACAAGGTATGTCGAATGCCCGATATGTAAGGTTATGTATAGCATGATCTGTATTAATTAGTTTTACTGTATGTATAGCCTGGTTTGCATTAATTAAACGTGTCCGCAATGCAAAAAGTGGGGAAAGGTATTTATGTAGTGATGTCTTGCTGAGCATACTAACGCTTGTAGAAACTGTGCGTCCAGCAGTGGGACACAAGGTACACAGCACAGACACCACAAGGGATGCTACATGAGGGCATTAAACAGAACAATGCCATACAACCCGCCGTCAGTGGTAGGGTATGTCCAACAAGGACGTGCCATAGCAGGGGATAGAATATGTTGATATACTGTCACAGCACGCATGTGTATGGGCATATAACATTAATGACATATGTAAGGTGGTCCCGCTGTGCAAGTATGCTTTGCATTATGGGATACTATGTGAAATATGTGTAATGTACAGTATTATAGGTAGATATGACAGATATTCTACACAGCATAACAGGCATATCATGCATACCACAGGTATCGTCTATTGGTATGTACAATAACAGGATACATAGGGCCTGTAGGTATGGGACATAGTAATAGCATGATAGCTAATCTAAATGGAAGGGCTACCAAGTAACCATGCCCAAAGGACATGTAATAGCTGCACAGGTGCATAGTGGGGTACTATGCAGTCTGGCAAGTCCATGTGTAAGCACAACTACAGTGTTCACACTAGTGGCACCTCTCCAGGGTAGTGTCCTGTGAACAGCAGAGCCAGGTGTCACCTGCACCTCTGCACAGTACAGCCACTGCAGTGATCCCAGGCCTACATGTGTCTCCCAACCACCAAGGGAGGTATCACATGAACAGTGATACTGAATGTCCCTGCGTGATGTACATAGGACTTATGTTCCACAGCATGGTGAGTGTCCAGTTTGGGAATGTAACCCAGAAGCACAACCCGCTCATTGTGGCATGTGTGCACATATCCATGAGCATGTTGCTCACAGTGGCCTCTGCTTATGTCGCGTATGAGGAGTATATCCATCCATAATGTTGTGGACATGGGCCCTGTCTGATCAGCAGAGGTCACCCCTGAGTATGTAGTATGCAAATGTGTACAGATGTGGTGTCTGTAGTGCAGCCGCATATTTAAACTGTCGGAGCTCAGTAAACGTCATGGCGTGTTAATGTTGTGGCATGTAAAGCTGTAGCTGTTGTGTAAGGTACACCCTAAATGTGGTGGTGCACCCTTGAATGTGTATAGATGTCTTGAGTTCAGAGGTACAATGGGTGCCTGTGTACCAGCTACACACCCAGTACAGATAGGTGTGGCCACGTAGAAGGATATCCATGCCACAGTGGCAATACGGTAACCACAGGAGTGGGTGCGACATATGTGTGTACTACAAACATGTACAATGTGATATGTATGTAGGGGACTACCATCCATGTGATAGTCAGTGGGTGAATAGTGTAATGCAAAGGTGATGTGCATGCACATTGTGTCATGCAGCTTGATGCCATGATAGTCATATTATGTATCTGTCACAGTGACACCCATATGGTTGGAGTCAGTATCAGCTGGTGGAGCAATCTTGACGCTTGGTATGTAGGGGTTTGAAAGCTAGGCAGGGAAAGTCCCCTGTGCTAGCCTGTTCTGCAGGGAAGCATATACTGAACAAGAGGGGCCCTATGACTGAGGACCGTGGTATGCCAAATGTACCTGACATCTAGTAGGTACTATGGTATGCTGGCCTCACTGTGTGTCCTGTCCATGAGCCACATAGCATAACATCCTGAGACACAGGGTATGATGTGCAGGTGGATGTGTATGTTGTCAATACCAGAATGGGGAATGGTGCTGAAAGGCAATGAGAGGACAATGTAGGATGTGTGGACTCCCATACCATCAGCAACTGCCCTGGTAACTGTATGAAAGGAGTCCACCATGTGTAGGGGCCATGCTCTGGCCTTAACAAGCCCAACCCAGGTGGCAGCGAAGGACGGGAGCTCAACAATGTCTCTGTGAATGACGTCCTTGATGATGTGCCCCATAGCCATGCAGAACAGTCCAGTCAGGTGTGTAGGACTATAGTCCCACTCGTGCAATGTGGTGCCACCTGTGTGTAGTGTGATAAATGCTGCTGTGTGCCATTCAGGGGCTACAATGTCTGAAACAAGGCTATTACTGAATATGGTGGCCTAGTGGGGAGATATGTCATTCAGAGGTTGGTGGACATCACAGCTTGGGACGTTGGAAGGTGACATGGGGCCAGTGTCCCAGGACATATAGAGTGTAGGTCAGTACTATGTAGGTGTGACCACAGGGACACCACAATGTTCATGTATGGATTGCGGCCCTGTAGTGAGTGAGAGGGTGTAATGTCAGCATTGAATCCATCCTCCAGCATGTTGCCAACAACACCTGGGTCTGCAATGTTCCTGAGTGACTGTTGTATGTGACAGCAGATGTGTGCGTTGCCATCGAATACTGACATACCACCATAATGCCTGGTGGTACACCCCGGAATGTGTGGCAGTCATGTTTACATAGCTAGTCATGGAGTATGTGATGAGGGACCCTGTGGCCCCACCAAGGCTGACTAGTGAGCCACCCCACACATGGGAATGTACACCACTGTGCAACAGCCTACACCTGTTGTTGTACATCATATGTCCATGGAACATGACCACCAGAGTGGCATCTGTTATCTGGTGTGTACCATCATGGCTCTGTGTGGAATAGCATGACCCATGCAGTTGTGTACATGCTAATAAAGTGCACTGGGGTATGTGTCAGCATTTGTATGTGCATTGTCCATCTGCACGGGTGTCATGATGTTAACAACTGCTGTCAGCAGACGTCTGTAGTAGGTGGTGTAGTACACATGTACTGTGTATGCTGTGATGGGTTTGTTGCCGGGATGTGGCTAACAAGGTCAATTAGCATATGTTCGGAATCCACCAATGCGGGGATAACCCCAGGTGTGTAACACCAGTCTCATGGTGGTAGTGTTCATGCCAAGGGTAATGTAGGTCTTGGAGGTGGTGTGTATGGGTTGATCTAGCAGAGAGGAGGGTATGACTCATGGATGTGTCGGTACATGAGTGGCTATCCCAGTGAAGTGTGGGGTAGTGTCAGTCACACATCAGTAGTAGCTGTCTGAGGCCCACTGTCCACTATACCAACATAGAAGGTATGTTACCCATGGGGTATGATGTTGACTCTGTCACTTGTTACAATGTGTATAGCGGTCCCGGACACAGTTAGTTGCACATGGAGCACCTCTGATGCATTGTGCTAAATAACTTGCCAGGATGTGTGCAAAACATAGTTGGATATGGGAACCCCTCAGCTGTGGGTGTGCCGGTCCAGGTATGTGCCTGAAAGGTATGGTCTCTCTATAACCTGTCATTGCAGGTGTGCTCTGCAGAGCCTAGAGGCAGGTCCCAGTCACTGCAGAGATGTTTGAGTGGTGTATTATAAGGTCTGCCTTGCCTGCGTGCGTCACAGAGGAAGATGCAAGCATTGTGTCACATGACCCCATGTCTTGCCTGCCAGTTACCGCCCTGCCGGTGACAGTTATTGGAAACTTTGCATGACAGGCAGTATAGAAGCAGCAAGAGCCTTACATGTGAGCTGTACTCCCAGGGCTGACAGGTGCAAGTCATCTGTGCCACAGCATTGTGTTTGACCAGGACAGTCATAGCGGACAGATACCACATGCCTGTGGAATGACAATAGGAGCATAGGCAACTGTTGAAGTGACACAGTCGGTCATTGTACAGTGGTATCGTGTCCGGACGAATGCAAAATGCTCCCCAGGGCTAGGCCCACACCCTCAGGGCTATAAGACTGGTGAGCTATTGCATGTCCCTGCACACGTAGTCTGTGAAGTGGCATCACAGGGCAGTAACACTAACATGGAGAATGACAGTCATATCATATCTGGTGAGGTGTGGCATGGGTGCATAGGTTATGTTGCAGAAGCAGTTACCCGACAGCAAGATGTAAGCAACTAACGCCTTGTGTAGCCTGCTGTGTGGAACTGCAGTGTAACTCCCTACAGAGTCAGCTATGACTGGTGTGTTGTGAATGTTATAACTCACTATTGGCTGTATGTGTTGGGCACACATGAGTCTGTGGGCTATAAGCTGGTGATGTTGTCTTCCATGATGTGGGCTACCTCTGGTGAGTACAGTGAGTATGGAGATGTACTGCACAAGTTGTCCTCGTAGGTGTGGCCAGTGGTGTAGATCATGTGAGACTATGTGATGGGTGGGGTGTGTTGCGAATGTTACACATCCCCAAATGACTGTCAGGTGCAGTCAGGGTTGGTGACAGCATTACCCCCAGCCATAGCTGTCAAACTCCTGTCCCCAAACTGAGGAACATTAGCCCTCATACTGTGTGACAAATGGGCAAAACATGGAACACTTACAACTGGCTTACTAACAGCGTCAACTGGGAAGGGCATATGATGGCTAAAATAGGCTGGTCTTATGTATAAAAGAGATATTCCAATGAATTAATATGATTCCCATCTATTTAGCCATGGCTAGTAGGCAAACTATTTACAACAATGAATGTGTGACAGACCCTTCCAATGTGGAACCTTGAGGAACATGCACCTTTTAGAACCCCAAATAAGGTACATTCCTCATAATGAGATACACCTGAGAGCTATGCCCCCAGCACGGCTGCAGAAGTGCATCCCCCACAGGCTGTAGTGCCGTATGTTGGGAGGTGAGCATTGAATGTGTACATGAGACAGTTGCTCTATTGTCACATGTATGACATATCCTTCATATAGACAGGCAGTAGCACTGGTACGTGACAGTTGGACATGCCTGTATATACAACCATGTCCCACAGGATATGTGCTTTACATGTGTGCAACAGCTGTCGTACCTTAAGCAAACTGGGAAGTGTAGGACAGCCAGTGTACCTGTGGGAAATGGTGTGGAATGGGCGCTATAGTAATCAGTAGCTCATGACATGCTCACAAGTTCTGAACAAGTGCCTAGCATGACCATACAATACAGATAGGGTGTTGAATAATATCAACCCACAAGTGGTGATGACAGTCATTTAGGGTGGCACCGCACTATAACCATGCTGAGTATGGTGTGCATTTCCATGAACCATTAGCACTGTATATGTTAGCAGTACAGATGTACAAGACAGCACGGATATTTGATTACAAATACCTTTGCATGTCACAGAAGTGTTCCACCAGTGGCCTGTTGACAGGCTCACAACTACAAAAGGTGCAAGAGTGACATGTGCACAGCACACCAGTGCCAGCTACAGTAGAACAGGGTTAATGTGTTGTACCCCACCCTCATTGTAGCCCATACCACACAGACAAATGTTAGGCATCTGTGTATGTAAGGCTGTGAATGGCCATGACCTATCAGTATAGCTGTGTCAGTGTTGTCAACAACATACAGAATGGGCTGTATGGGTGAGGTGTGTGACATATGTGCACAGTCTGATGGATGATACCAGCAGTGTCACTGCTAGGTGAACATCCCCATACCCATAAACTACTACCTAGGCTGTGGGCAACATTATGGACACTGTGTAAGGGATGGTGCTGTGCAGTGCACCCCCCCAACATGGTGATATCTCCAGGCCCCTTAGATAGTCATATGAGGTACCCAAGTCATGTCAGGGTGCCATCCATGAGCACGGAGATCACTGGACAGGCATATACAGCACTGTGCTGACAAATATTGGATCACATACCACCTGTAAGGGGGTAATGGCAATGCATGGATGTGCGATACCAGCCTTCACAATCCACACCTCCACCATGCAGCATGCTGTCTACCTTAAAGAAGGACATTTGCTACACCATGATGATGGACATGCTACATGTCCATATCCTGATCTATATGACATATGTCATGGACAGCCACCATCCTAATACTAGGATTGCCACAGGCTGGACAGATCCCTGTGCTATATATGTGACATACTCCTGCCATACCATGCAACCCTGTCCATCAAAGCTGCACGTCATCCCAGTCATACATGGTGTGATGGCCACATGGTAGATGTACTATCAACTGACTGGATCAGTAATGTGGCACTGGTGCATCTTGCAGTGGCACAATGGCTGTCTGTTACAGCTTGGAAACTGTGCCCGCACATGCTATGGTTGATAACCATCCTTGTGAATGTTGTCTGACTAGCCATTGTCCCATGTCTATCACATGTGCAATACAGGCGATCCGTGGCAGGATGTTGAACAGTTGTACAGTGCTGTGTAGATGTATATGGCAAAACACATGCATGTACAGGTGTCCATGCGTATGTGTGCATTGTCACTGCTCAAGTCCATTACGGCTGTGTCTGTGTTGATATGTGACATATTCACAGCATCCAGGTCAACAGTAGTACCGTGGACACATCGAGGCATGTGCAGATAGGTAAGAATACAAGTGCAGGCAAATAGACATGCCCACTGCAAGACAGCATTTACATGGAGTATGAACACTGTAATGAAGTGACACACATATATGGTGATGATATCTAATGCATAATGGGTGTGACGTGTGACACCAACACGTCAGTCGTGTCAGTGTCATGATGCTTTGCAAAGATAACTGCGCAGATGTAGTATATGTCATAGAAATGTATGTGCAGCAGTATCTCTGTACATCTCTGAAACTGTGACCTGTCACCATCATTATGTCTTACAGATAATGCCCCGTACATGCCTCCCAGCATACACCCGCCAGGAGGATGATGTCCTCATCCCACAGCTCCATGACAACTATGACTTGTTGTTCAGCCATGTGCCACAGCATGCCCAGCAGTGGTATGACCTGTGGCAGGATCTACGCAGGAGGGTGAATGATGTGGGTGGTCATAACCGCACCTACCAGCACGTGCGCAGACACTGCACGAATCTGATATGACATGCAAAACAGCGTGCCACTGCAATCACCAGGGAACAAGGTGGAACAGGTGGTGGGCCACCAACCCAGCCCCCACTCACACACACCGAGGAGCTACTGGCCAGTCTGGGGACACCCAGGGAACAGCATCCAGAAACACTAGCTGCCATCGTGGAGGTGGGTGTCTCCCAACCAATGAGCCTGGAGTTGCCTGGTAAGTCAGTACTGCACATATGGCTATTATATCCCATGTAGTTGCATGTGTCACTGTACATTATGCAAAGTAACAACATATGCAAGGTATGTGGACACACATGCTGCATACTACAGTATGCTACGTTGTGTATGCACACGTGCATACTATATGCTATTACCCAGGTGAATGTGTTCACATGCACAGTGCAACATGTGGCTGTCATACAGTCATGGATAATGTTCATACTGGTGTGTCACCCCTATACAGGTACCTCTGGCGTGCTGCACAGACATGGGTCCGTTGCAGGTGAGACTGTCATCAGTATCAGGCATGTTACAGTGTAGATCTATTTGCCATGTGGCCAGTTAACACTTTCACACCTGATGTTTGTTCCAGTCACGATAAGCAGGTCGCACCACCCTTCATTCACACACGCCACCCATGTGCAATATATACAAACGTAATGATACACTGACTTGAAACCACAGTACTTGTCATTGCAACATGTGTGGTCAGCTGTGCATACAACGGTGGAGGTGTTCTACAATGGAGGCATATGTAGTATGCATTGGAACAACATGTGTGGTACGCACACAGTACTACACAGTGAGCTGTGATATGGGCAGCCCACAGGTGTCACCATTGTGTCATATGCCCCTGCATTGGGTGCACACATTGTGATGTTCCACCTGACATGTCCCAGACATGTAGTGTTCTGTCTGCAATATTGTCACACTATCACATGACCTATACCCCACATACCAAACATACAACCTGTTGTCTGCATAGCCCTGTGGATTGTGACATATCTGACATCTATTAGTGTATGTCATATGGGACAACACAGACATGTGGAAAAGATGCCCATCACACACAATTGGCCAACACGTGTGCACACATGGCCATGGAAGATGGCCAGAGACATGTAGCCACACAGTACTTGGGATGTGTATACACCCTGTTGCACATTGTCCACACATGGTCCAATTATAGCCTTAGTTGACCAATTATACAGTTGATGTGGTACACTGGACAACCTAAAAGCCTGTGCACAGCTACTGGAGGTGTCACTGAAGTCTACCATAGACGATCTGTTGAACATCACGACTGTGTTGCAGTTATGGCTATGCAATGTGTACATATTATGCATTCTACAGTAACATAGATGCCTCATGTTGCCATGCAATGGCACAGTGTCTGTACATCACACTGTATAGCAATGTAGATGGCTCACACTACCCTCCCATGCTCATGCACATTTGCTAAACATGCATTCTATCTGTAGGGCACACAAACGATACTGCAATGTGAAGCCCATTATGATGCTGTACATGTGTCAGGACACCATTGTGTCAAACATGTATGCATGTTAATGCACATGTCAGCAGATTACATGTCAAGGTCATGTCAGCCATGTGTACTGTTATCCTGTTCTGGGCCACATGGTGTATCACGGGGATGCATGCATACTACCATGATTGTGTGAACTGCATGGCTACAGATATGACACCTGCTTGCTGTAGTGTGCACCCCAGGGAGGTATGCTTACTAACACTATTAATGTCTGAGCTGCATGCCCTCTGCTGTATCGCAGGCATGCTGCATGCCATCTGAAAAATCACATGCATGGTGTGTCTGTGTGTGTCTGTGTTTGTGTGTGTGTGTCTGTGTTTGTGTGTGTATCTGTGTTTGTGTTTGTGTGTGTCTGTGTTTGTGTGTGCGTCTTTGTCTGTGTTTGTGTGTGTGTGTGTCTGTGTTTGTGTGTGTCTGTGTTTGTGTGTGTGTTTGTGTGCGTGTGTGTGTGTGTGTGTGTGTGTGTGTGTTTGTGTGTGTGTCTGTGTGTCTGTGTCTGTGTGTCTGTGTGTCTGTGTCTATTGTACTTTACATTATTTCTTTGCATTCACAGGTGATGTAGGTGCGTTACCCTCCTGCGGTCCATCTGATGTTAGTGTCCCCACAGATACTAGTGGTGATGAACACATGCATGACGTACAGGCAGGGTTGTCAGGGGCTGAATCTGTGCCATTGGTTACCATCCCAGCTATGTCCCCCTCTTCCCTGCACACAGTTCAGCTGCCAACACATACCACATCACCAGTGGACATAGATGAAGGACAGTCAGCGTCTGTTAGCATGGAACAGGAATGTGTGGGGGCTACAGAAGGTGTGTCTACACACCATGGTGTCAGTGTAAAGACTGCAGATGTGCCACACAGGCATGTGGCCGGTGCTGCTCATAGGAGGACCTCTGGCAGACATGCACCTGCAGGACAGAGCGCAGCTGCTGGTATCACCAGACGCATGTTCCAGACTGTAATGGCGGCACAGGCACGTGCTGATCGGCAGAACAGAGAAGGGCAGAGGCTGCAGAGGGCTGCTACCCATACCCGAAATGACAACATCCAGACATTGGCAAATGCTCAACAGCAGATTGCTAATGTTCTGGATAGACGATTAGGTGAAATGGTCGGAATCCTTGACCGAGGCATGGCAATCCGTGAGCGGGAGCTGTCTGTGCTGGAACACCTGATATGAGTGAGGCATAGGCCACGTGAACGTAGGCCAGCAACACTACCTAGTGTAGGTCGACGTGAGCGTGCCACCTCACATGCCCGCTCCCATAGTGCCGGTAGCAGTAGCAGTGCAGCTGGTGCTGCGCTGTCAAAACCAGGACACAGCAGACCATGTGGACGTGGCCCTGGATGGTCTCAGCGGAGACACGGTTCCAGCGGACATGTGTTGTCGGACAGTAGCCACTCTGTACCTCCACCTGGTAGTGCCCGTGCAACCCCAGGCAGGTACAGGTCACATGGCCGTGGACAGACACAGTGAGCTGTACAACCTGCTCTGTACAATCTGGGGCTGTCAATTATACCCCATGTAGGCCTCACAAATGGCAGAACTGTGTACACACATACACACACACAGCAAACACAACTGTAAGGCTCCACAACATCCACATGCATTCTGCACAGACATGTCCAGTCAACTCACCGGCCCTTACACACACACATGATGTTATCCATTGGTGCAGCCTATGCCCCTGGCAAACATATCACCCTGTGCATATGACGAAGCCTGTGCCGCATCCCTGTCATCCACACCATCGGTGCAGGGTTATGCACAAATATTCTGATGCACAGGGTGAACAGCATAGTGAGAGGTGTATGTAATATTACCTGTGTATGCATAGTGAGGGATGTGTATGTTGCAGTGTTTGTGTGTGAATACTGAGAGAAGTGTATGTGACATAGGTTGTGTACTGTCGACATGTACCAGTTATACCATGTAGTGCAGGTGCAGCATGCATTGTGATGTGTTCATGGTATGTGTCTCGGTTACATCTGTAGCACCATGTTGGTTGTGATACCCTGGTTCCCTCCTATGGTGTACTTGCATGTGCCTACAGGTAGCAGTGTTTGCAGTCCCCCACATGTAACTGTGGATTACTCACAGGCACATTTGGCAATATCAGCATGCTACATGTACCCTCAACCTGACTGTTGGACACACCAACATGACACAGATGTCCGCACATATACTGCACCTGACGCATGTGGTCGGTGCCACAGGCTACACTGAACAGAGATGTGACATACATAGCAGGACACATTACAGGTATGGCGACATGGTGCAGGGGTTGTACACAGCGGCCTGGCCAATGATGATGTGAGGTGTCACTTGGTAGCTGGAGGCCACACTGGGCATCAGTATGACCCTGTAACAGTACGGGAACATGGCCACATTCACAAGGTGTACACCACTATAACGCACACCCCATAGTGTGCAGGTGGGGACCCTTGCCTGTGTGGTCATCACCCTCACAGTACTATGCACCCACATGACGTATCACAGAGAAGAGACATGCACAGGTAGCCAGTATGGCTGGGACCTATGGCATCAACAGGGTTGTGCAATGCATCACCAGTACGGGTTAGTCACCACGTGGAGTTAGTGATCATTTCCCACTGCATATTAGCATACACCCTCACACCAAGCACCAGACATACATACAGACACACACACACTGTGGTGACCACACATGTGTATACGGACAGCCGACATGTGTGATGCACTTCACCGGCCAACGTCATGCTTCCCACACTGATGTATGTACAGATCTCTACAATGGTGTACAGGGATGTGTAGCAACTGGGACATATTCCCCGCAATATGTGGCATCCCTGGTCACACATTCGGACACACATGGCAGTGCTGGGAATGATACACCTGCCATATGATGACACGTTTGATAGACATGCAGCGGTATTGATTGCATTATGTGTACCAACACTATATCTGGCAAATGTGCTGCTATATGCACATGGGAGGTTGCAGGTGTTACAGGTGCCATGTGACATATAGTTGTTAACACCTGACTGCTGTGTATGCATTATGTCAGCACCGTCACGTAACAGCGACATAGCGTACTGTTTGCACATGGCATGATAAGATGGTGTGTGACACAACTGTGAGCCACCCCCTGCACACATACATCTAGTCAGGTGGTTCACCACGATAAGTACACACATCCCTCCATATGTGCTGTTTGTATGTCACCGTATACAGGTGTCAATGATGGGTCTGCATTGCATCCGCATCTCGTAGGTAAGTGCAACTATGTTACGGACATCGGCCACTGCACATGCATGTTTGCTGCATGCACAGTACAGATGTCACATGTGTCTCCTGTTGCCAAGTTTGTATGCATTGCTATTGTTGGACATGTGTGTTGACATACATAACACATGGACTGTGGTATGATATCACGGGTGTCACAGGTGACCAGTACAAGGGTATGTGTCCCGGTCAACACTGCTACCCCCTGTAGTGTGAGCATTCAACACACATAGGCCCACCTTCAATTCGCATGTGTAGCATTGATTAGGCCAGTGTTATGCCCTAGGTACATCAAAGGCTATGTATGTATGTGTTGTGTGTGCAGTCTATGCACACATCCACACAATCACATGTATGACATACCCAGATGTGTGTTCATTGGTGTACAGCAACAGTCAGGTGTCACAGCTGTGTAAGGGCCATGGTATGTCTTGAGCCGACCTGTTCATGTATACTGGTATCATTGCAATGCATAACACCTGTTGGATCCCTGTTGGTACGTGTGTACTCTGCACAGCTGGTGTACACCACTGTACAGCCCAGTGGTCATGTGTCACATGGTGTTGTGGGACCGTAAGGCTGTGTAGTGCTGCACCGACGACATGGTGCTGACTTGACAGCTACAGTGTACACTGCAGTGTGTACGTGTGTGACCTGCACCTGTGACAGCTGTGATGGCAGCTGTGTGTGTACAGGTCACTGCATGTGTGACCGCCCTGTGCGTGAGGGCAGTTATACCTTACTGTGCCCTTCTGTGTGTACACTCCATATGCATGCAAGATTGCCCTTTGCAACAGCTAAGTGTGTGAGCATGCCCAGTATGCTGTTGTGTAGATGGACACACAGTACATTCCACACTGTGCCTTCCATGATTAGAGTCCGTGTGCATGCAAGTTGGCCCTTTGCAACCGCTAAGTGTGTGAGCATGCCCAGTATGCCGTTGTGTAGATGGACACACAGTACATTCCACACTGCACCCTTCAGTGATTAGAGTCCATGTGCATGCAAGTTGGCCCTTTGCAACTGCTAAGTGTGTGAGCATGCCCAGTATGCTGTTGTGTAGATGGACACACAGTACATTCCACACTGCGCCCTTCCGTGATTAGACTCCGTTTGCATGCAAGATGGCCCTTTGCAACTGCTAAGTGTGTGAGCATGCCCAGTACACCATTGTGTAGATGGACACACAGTACATTCCAAACAATCATGTGATACTAAGTGTGTGGGCATGGCCATTGACATCCTGTATAGCCATGGTGGTCATCCAGGCAACAGATGTCCAATTTCAATGTCACGATGGATGCCTACATTGAACACACTGGTTGCTCTCTTGAAGGGTGTACTGTCTGTGGCACATCCCGTATCTATTTAGTGTTGTAGTGCTCCGTAGATATTTAGTCGGCCCGATGACAGCACTACCGTGTTTGTGTATGTCTACCTTGGGACAGTAATATGCTTTCAGACCACTCACTCTCTAAACATTCCCTATCGGCATCTTTGCCTTTGTGGATGATGTCACCCACCTAGAAGTATGCCTCTGGGAGTGCTGTGTTCAGTAATCTCAGTAGCGCATTCTGTAAATGCTTAATGCTGTAGTGTGTTAGAGTAGGTAGGTGTATGTTCAACTCCCGGCCCTTCCAAGTGTGTGTGTGTGTGTGTGTGTGTGTGTGTGTGTGTGTGTTTCCAGCTGCCTGGGGACACAGTAATGCTTTTAGATGCCTCACAACACATACATTCCCTATCGGCGTCTTTGCCTTTGCGGATGATGTCACCCACCTAGAAGTATGCCTCTGGGAGTGCTGTGTTCAGTAATCTCAGTAGCGCATTCTGTAAATGCGTAATGCTGTAGTGTGTTAGAGTAGGTCGGTGTATGTTCAACTTCCGGCTCTTCCAAGTCTGTGTGTGTGTGTGTGTGTGTGTGTGTGTGTGTGTGTGTGTGTGTGTGTGTGTTTCCAGCTGCCTGGGGACACAGTAATGCTTTTAGATGCCTCACAACACATACATTCCCTATCGGCGTCTTTGCCTTTGCGGATGATGTCACCCACCTAGAAGTATGCCTCTGGGAGTGCTGTGTTCAGTAATCTCGGGAGCGCATTCTGTAAATGCGTAATGCTGTAGTGTGTTACAGTAGGTAGGTGTATGTTCAACTCCCGGCCCTTTCAAGTGTGTGTGTGTGTGTGTGTGTGTGTGTGTGTGTGTGTGTGTGTGTGTGTGTGTGTGTATAAATCTTTGTAATATGTATGTGGATATTAGCACTATTTGTACATGTTCACCTTGGATGTATCTAAATGTGCTATGACTGTGATAGTGCACATACTGTGTGCTGTAGTGATCCTGGGTTATAGTTGTGTAGTGACCAGTTATTTTGTTGCTGGGTATTACCAGGGACATTGAAAACAATGATAGTACAGCACCTTTAAATGGTCATGTGCACATCTCAGCAGCAGTCACCAGTGGTTATTACTTTGGAGGATGACTATGGCTCATATACCTATGTATTACATGGCAATACTATGCAAATCAGGTTAACATTACTGACACCTGTTTATCCACAGGTTCTGATACAGATCCCATGTATGTATGTGTATACATTGCCAGGTGCAGGACTGAACTATGGTTAAATGCATGGAGGGGTGTCCTTGGCCAGGAATGGCGATCTGTACAGCCTGGCAGGTACAGTCTGTGACTGTCCCACAACCTCCAGTATATGGCTGACACATGCTGAAACAGTGTACATGCAGAGACACACATAAAACAAACAGCTAGGGATAACACATACACACACACACACACACACACATTGCATCAACATCGGGCCATGCTAAACCTGTTGTCCCTCACATACACACAAATGCATACATGCTGATTGGCTGGTTCACTGACAGGCTCTGGAAAAGAAACTACATACCCTGTGCATATGATGACACCTGTAACATTGATGCAGGTACGGACTAACATGGTGCTGATGCACAGGGTGGCTTCATAGCACTGTAATAATGTTACAATGTTGTTAACACAAAGTGTGATTTTCTTCTAGTTGTATGTAAGCAGGCATGATACATTCCAGCTATGATCATCAATGTAGTATAGTGTACAGCACTGTTAATTCTGAAGATGTATTATCCATCCATGTTCCTTTTGACTGACGTGTGTAGTATTGGCAGTATGTGTTACAGAGTGTGCAGTACATGTGAGATGTGTGTAGTACAGATTTACATGTATCTATATGTGAACATGGTGAAGGTGCACTGTCTGCATCTACATGTATAGTGGACACATTGGAATGGTGACATGCCCTGTATTTCACACTGTTAACATGTCATACTTTCTATTGCTGGCCAGTATGCATTATACTACACATATTGTTGTACTTGTCTACACATGTGTGATTGCTATGGTTTTACACGGTGCTGTGGGTGATACTGTTACTATCTGTCATAGTTTTGCATTATGGTAGTAGACACGACCTCAACAGTCTGAATGACCAATTGTTATATGATATCTTCACAACTGTCCCACACATGTAGGACACACAGTAGCATGTGGATCCTACATGTACTATACTATACCATTTCGCACTGGTATTGACCGCCACACATTGCTGGGACCATTACTGTTTGACATGTAGCCATGTTAGTTACAAGCAAAGACAATAGGGATATTCCTGTCGACATCTGGGAATTCATACTGTGGCCTAGAATGCATTCTGCACATGACACAGTTAGTCTACACAAAGGTATCATACAGACAGATACGTGTTATCCAACCCATACTGTACACCTATAAGGCTAAACAGAGTCAGTTATCCACATTTACTACACATACTTTACCAACAGTACCACATAGGTATTACACCCCAATATGTATAATGGGTAACAATGTGTACATATAGATATGTGCTATTTCATTTGTCATTTGATATTTGCATGTACAATGGTATTGTGAAGTACATCACTGTATCACATATGCAGTGAGAGTTCTGCATGCATATCCTCCAAGGTGGTTGTACAACTATGATGAATGTCCATTATTGACATACTTTGCTGAGTTTGAACTGTTCTGCAGTATTACACATACATGAACAGTCACACACACTATGTATATAAACTGTCGTGTGTGTGTGTGTGTGTGTGTGCGTGCGTGTGACACAGATGACCTAGGCCACAGACAATTCTGATACATGTAGTTGACAAGTGCGGTAATGCTCCACCAGATGTGTCCAGGCACCAGAACTGTGACTTGAGCGACACAAACCCATGCTAGAGTAAGGTTTCTGTATGTGCGTGTGCCTCATTATGGCATTCCTGTTCATGTTTGTGCATTTATGATGTGTGTCATCAGCCACAGTTGAACTGCACATCTGGCATCCCCCACTAGGTGACCATGAGGGTTGTCCCCATTGCCAAATGTTTTGTACAGCTGCATCAGATGCCACATATCAGAAGCATTGCAGCTTCCAGAGCATCCAGCACACACATTCATTATTATGGGCTGGCCATCACACACAAACCACCACTTCATGTAGGGGAAGCCCTTGTGGATGATGTAGGCCCTACCACACTCACTGGCTGGTGCTTTGATGCATATGTGCGTGCAGTGTATTGCACACAGTAGTTAGGGTATTCCACTATTGTGTGGAAACGACACATATTGCTGGCCAATACCTTACGGGAATTGGGGATATATACATCATCACTGACATGTGCTGACATGGCATTCATGACCTGGTGCAGTACCCTGGATGCTGATGTTTGTAAAATCCACATCATATCACCAGTTGATCTCTGGAAGGTACCTGTTGCTGGTATCCTTAGGGCAACACATACCTTGGTTTCCACTGGGATAGGTTTCCCTCTGTTGGGTCTGTGTGTGAGACATGGCCTGCACAGATCCACAATCTTCTGCAGGAGGTCTCTGTCCACTCTATAGCGCTCTACTATCTCCAGCTCATGTAGCCCCTGGTAGTTTACCCTGTGCCTGCACACTCCTCTCCGTCTACTCACTGTGTGATGCTGAGCAGCTTTCACATTAGCACAACCCTCCACATGTTGCATATGCTGACGTATAATAGCAATGGCAGCCCCTAACATTATGTTGTCTCAGTTAAGCTTTTACAGTTTGCACTTCTCTTAGTATACTACAGTGTTGCAGTGTATCTGAGAATAACATGGTGGACTACTGTTTGTAGAGTTGTACGTGCTGTGCTGGGCTGGCCTACTGTACTGGCTGTGTAATATACTCAGTCTGATTGTTTTCACCTGCTAGCTGTGGTAGTTCTCCTTGGTTAACTTACTGCTATTTGTTTACCTTCCTTTTCACTGTTTGTGTCCACAGTGAGCAGCGCCATGCATAGGAGCACAGTGAAGTGCATATCCACTTCCACGTGTGCACACAGGCTTATACATGCATACAAACACTTACACTGGCTTACACAACATTACACGGGCTTCAACAATCTTACAGTAGCTTACTCCTTCTTCAAGTCGCACACACAGGCTAACACACATGCACACATGCTTACTCGAGCTTACAGGCTTGCACGGGCACAAACACACTTCACCAGGTTTGCAAGGAACTTCAGTGATATCCATGGCGTACACCGTCAGTTTACTGACTTTACCTAGGATAAATCATAACACGCCTCTTCCACTGATGAGTCACTGACAGCAGACATGTGACACACTGCTCCAATAAGATTACAGTGTTTTATACATACACACTCATGATGTCACCTATCTTCTACGCTGATAGTCCCCTTCACCTACTCTTACACTGTAGAGGCTTGGCCCATATGGCATGACAAATTGTGCTTCACTATCCTCAGCCTCAATTGCATAGGATTGCCTACTAATGCTTGGTTACATCTCTGAGTGTGCGCTTCCATACATAGCAATCATTACTCAGTAGCCATGTTGTCTTCAGCTTGCCATTCACCTGCATGACACAATAACTTTTAACTGACATTACAATATGTATGTATATTTTACATATTTGTCTTGTTTTGTATGCACAGCACGTACACAGAGATTGGGGGAGGACAACTAGAGTTTTATTAATTTCCAATGGGAATACATGCCACTGGCCTTATATTTGGCCATTGGCATGGTTCTTCAACTAAACCATCCTTTATTTGCAGATGACATTGCTCCGTTTAGCTACTTGCAGAATGTTACTCGGTTAACATCCATGTACATTTCTGCACATACCTCTACTCTTGCACGGACAGCTTACTGTTTCATGTATCGCATATTTACATCATTTGCATAGCTTTCACCTACAAATGGGGTAATTTGCATATCCTAACATTGTCCGTGCAACGTTCGTTTGAGGGGCTGTGTTACACGCCCCTACAGGATATTGCTGAATAGCTCGGCGGACATCTTGCCTTGCCCTACTCTTACTCTACTTGTACACTGACCAAAGCTTCATGAATCCTGGCCTAAGCTTTGATGTGTGCTAATATGTCTATTTGTGGAGTAAGCATGGCTGTAGGCATGTTTTGACCTGCTATGTCTGTCATTTCTACAGAGCACCTCCCACTTTCATCATTTGTAGAGGTGACAGCCCTATAGGAACTATATGTACAGCTGTGACATTTGACAAGTCCACACATACCTGCGGTCAATACTAAACTGATTACTTCAGCACTTTTCATACCTTCAGATTTGTCTTGTAGTAGTATAGTCGATGATACTGTTTCTTATAACATGTATCTGTTTCTGATACAAGATATGTCATTTTATTACACCACTACACACAATATATGGAGAAATCACAGGCCAGATGCCATTACATTTCTTTTGTAGGACACACCTGCCCAGAGTGTTGTGTTCCTCACAAAAGCCAACAGGTGCTGATCAAAACATATTCTGCTATCATCTACCTTATGTGTTCGCCGGTATTTGCGCTTTCCGTCAGTGGCAGAACTCACATGCGTGTGTGGGAGACTGAACACTGTCTCGGGGACACTGCATAGCATACTGAGAGACACATTTATGTTGTTTCTATTAACCTTCCACATTGACTATCACAGGGCATTAGTATTCATCCAGATTTGTCGAGGTACATGCTTTTGACTTATACATGTTTTGTCATTTGTCATCATGTCTTTCTTCACACCTGTCCACCTAATCGCACTAGTTCTGTACATTTATTTAGGTCAGGGTTACCTTCATACCTCTCAACTTTACACATTTTGGGTAAATGTCCCGAACTTAGACGTCTGATTTTGTTCCTTTTTTAATAATATTGTGCCTTTCTGGTAATTTAGTGGGAAGTCATTTGGGACTGTGGGGTTAGACAATAATGACAGACATTTGTTGTTTACAATTAATAACCCTCAAAACATTCATACTATTGACTGATCCATTATTCTATCCACGTTCTGACTTTGTAAGAGGAATATTTGAGATATTCCCTATTTGTACTTATTTTAAAATGCCTTTGTCCAGATGTCTTATTCTGATTGAGAGGTATGGTTACCATCTTATTCGTATGCATGTACATCCATGATAATCGCTTACATGACACTAATATAACTCCCTATGTCTTCCCCAAATAGTTTACACGATATCCAGTAGATGGGTTCTTCATTTTAGGAAGTTAGAGGCGTCTGCTATACCCACATAGGTATATTAATCACTCCCATGGGGCGGACCTCATAAATCTGTGCCACCTAGGTACCTAGGCCCATTATTGCATACCCATGATTCCCAGACCTGACACCCCTCCACAGTAGTCATAACACATATTTAATGTGAGCAATAATAAATTATGACGACACTTCTAAGCACTATCCACTCTCCGCATGTCGGTACTTATGTCTTACATTCTGTCAACCCATGTGTTATTACACTTGCACAAGCTACTGTTGCATGTATAGCTATATTGTAGTTACAGATGACACATCTTTGCAGCAATCATTACAGGACAGTGCGTGTATAGATTCACAATTTTTGGGGTCCTGCAAAGGACACCTATATCCATGTTTAAAGAGTAGGACTTACAGATCTGGCACACTGATAATTTCCGGGCAGTAGTTTTGAGAGCAGCAGTGTATTTACCTTAATTGCATGTCTGTTATGTGTATCCATACTAGCTATGGTGTAACCTATTTATGTACATGTGTTATATCTATGAGGACATTTGTTTATATGTTTGTTAGGTATATATCAATTGATGTTGTATGTGTTTGATTGTATGTGTGTGTGTGTATATATATATATATATATATATATATATATATATATATATATATATATTTATATATATATATATATATATATATATATATATATATATTTATATATATATATATATATATATATATATATATATGTGTCTGTACATTCTTTATTTCATATATTTATTTAGTTTAAGTCTGTGGATATATATATCTATACACAAATGTATATATCCATATATAAACATTACGTGTAGAAACCAGCATTCATTTGCTATGCTGTGAGCGGATTACACACGCACAGGTGCACTTGCATTTCCTTATTGTGAGTTACGCGCAGGCGCACATGCATATCCTTATTGTGGGTTACATATGTTTACTAAGTCTTTGTGCTTACGTGGGCTTTATTACTTGTGACAGTACCAGTAAAATATCTGTAATCCGGTTAACGGACATATGCGAAACACACGTTCACCTTTACATATTTAAATGTCTGCACAGCACAGACGCATTCATTACACTTTAACATTATATGTGCTGTAGTCGTAGTTGAATCGGGACTGCATTCACGTTGGCCGGATGCTGTAACCACTATACGTTTGGTGTTCTGACTCATTTATATGCATACCCATAGTACATAGCTACATTAACAAATGCCTCACCGCTTCACTTACGACACAGGCATCCATTCTCCTGCTGGGAAAAATGCGGTACTACATGTTACACATTCCCTATTCCCTACTGCTCTGGACCCAAACTGCATATTTCATCACTGCAGGGATATTCAGAACCCCAAGGCTTATAGTCCTGACACATACAAGTCTTTAATTGTCAGGGTGTTCCTGTGGTGATCTGGGTTTAGGCTTGTCCGCCTGGTGAACGGAACTGCCCTGACCATGTTCAAATGTCAGACAAAGCACATGGACAGGGTTTGTCCATTTTAAACATTTTATCTGTGTTTACAGACACAGGTGTTTGGGCACCTGTCAGCAGCTTATGATGCTGGCAATACATAATATGGGTGGGGGTGGTTACAATACATAAGCCATGGTGAGTGGTGTTCCCATTTACATTTGACTATTTCCTGTATTCATTCTTACGAGGGTTATTATTTTGCACATGACTTAATTATGAATTAACTACAGGTATGCAGTAGTACAGTCAACATATGTGACGGTTTGTTACAGTATAAATGTACGGACCTCTCTAATACTGGGGACTACCCCACATCCTTCACAACATTTCATGCTTATGTACATACTATTATTCTGTGAACTTTCAAAGTTTGTGAGAGCAGTAATTACATCTGTCCCTATTTGTCCACCCATCCTTTTAGGCTTTGTCCAGATTTTGTTGCTGTAATAGGTTGAGAGGTGGTGTCGGTATGTGATTGAGTTGAATATATACTGTCGATAATTCAGTGGGGAGTAGGGTTACCACTTGTTCCTCTTTGCGAGGGGAGGTCCCACTTTGGACAGTTGTGTACTGCGATGACACCTAAGACATGGCAAATGTCCTGTGATTTTAAGATAATAATATATTTCTTATTTTCTTTACTAGTTGCATGATACAGGTATTTTGTATCTGGTACACATAACTATTATTTGGGATAGCATAAGCTATTCAAATGCAATGGAATAAGCTTTTATCTTGGCATACAAGTGTAATTCTGTCCTTTGCACTGGTTGGGGGTATGTTTTATCCTGCAGATTCTCACATTTCTACAAGGGATGTCCCACCTTGGCCATCTGAACAGGTGGCAACCCTAGTGGGGTGACCTGCATGGTGGACAGCTGTTCCATCCTGCGTAGTATGTTTTGCATGTCTGTGTAGAAACTGAACAGTACCGTGACTACACATACATGTTTTGTCCAGATGTATACAGTAATGGACACCGTTGTGTGTAAACAACTCTGAGGTTTCAACAGGTTACTTATCCCAAGCGGGATGTACACACATTTTGCCGAAACATGAACGTGCGGGCATTTGGATTTACATAACTGTGATGGGATGTTTACAAACGTGGGATACATATTTGCAATCCTGACACTGCCTAGGACGATACTTCCTACTACATATGGGGAATACTCGCTATGTGTAGGTGTACGGCTGTGCAAGGCTGGTAGCTGGATTTGGTGGACATTCGGACGTGGGTGCAGGTTATGTGCTATACAGGGGTTGTTGCGTATTGCATTTGCATGCATGGGTTCTGCTTTTGGATATCCCGGTTCCGCATATGGCATCCTATGTGTATGTGACGGTTACGTTCCTGTTCATGTGTATAGCACATTTTAATATACATATGTTTGTGTGTGTTTGGTATACAATTTAGACTGTCAGGTTTCTTTATGGTTGTTATATAGCCACAACTGCCCAGCTGTGTACTATCACTACCACTGTGGGACTGCTGGTGACCATGCCCATTGGGCTAGATGTGTGTATTGGCGGCGCGCTGACATGATGCGCTTCACTTCCACTGGGTATAACTACTGGCAGTGCAGTACATTACGGACACATGATTTTAAATATCATTTGTTCCATGGATGGAAACTCATATTGTGTTGCGTGCATTTCTGTTTGGTTCTCCATTTTGTGTGGCCGGGAACTGTCTTGCATGCTTTGCATACGTTTCATTATCCACGGACACTGATAGGTGCGATTACTATTGCAGGCAGGCTATAATATTCAGCAGTTTAGGTTGCTCATCGCCAGCTGACATTGACACGCCTCCGGGCGCAGCTTAGTAACACCCCATGCACTCGCGCATGTGTCCTATGCACGTGGATGTGGTGGTGGCGCACCTTCATTAATATGCATATGGCGCTACTACACCATTTATACACCACACGGCCAGCGCAGGTCTTACACCGGCCTTGCGCCAAGCTTCATGAATCCGGGGGATTGTCTTATAGACTTAGAAAGTTGCAAGAATAACGTTTTTGGATTGATCTGAATTTCCTGAAGGACATGGAGGCTGAATCTGAAATGTCTGTCATTATTTAGTGACTTCAATCCTCAATGATATGTCAGAAAACCACAAATTATATGAGTAATGGACCAAAAATATGAGCCAAAACATCTTTGCATTCTGTGAAAATCTGGACTGTTGAGAGGTATTCCTCCATCCTTTACCTGGTTTTAGTGCAATTTAGGTCTGCCCCAACCTTTGTAATACACATTATAAATAAATGTATGCACCTGTACCAGTGGGATAGGTGACACAGCAGGTAATGATAAAATTGCGTACAAAGAAAAGCAACATATTGTGATAAACAGCAGTCAGATCCATTGACAAACACTGCAGGCATATTATTCTAAATGCACATACTGATTATTTAAAATTGTAATTTATTTTTATGATGGCTTTGTTTTTTCTTTTGTTCACTTGAATGTAGTCAGTCTCAAGTGGTCTTTGAGTCAGTTATGTTTGAGATGCCTTCTTCAAGCTCGTATTGCTGGGGAGCATTTTTGGAAGTAGACTGCTTTCCTTTCCGTGGCTATTTTATTTCAGTACAATGAAACATAACTTTGTTACAGACATCAAGCTCTTGAAAAGCAATATGTGTCCCCCTTCGAGTGCATCTATTGTATGAATAATGCATGGGGTCATGGTACCACTGTACAACATACCCAATCCCCTTATGTACCTCTTAAGATGCCATTAGACCTATCAGATCAGAATGACAAACAACTGTCATGTTAGATGTTTTTCAGACTCAGAAGTACCCTTGGCCTCTACAATGGAAGCACTGTTAAATGACTGACATGGGGAAATAAGATTACACATGCTCACCAGTAACAATTTTTGGGGAGTTTATTAAAGCAAATGAAAGACAATGGCAGAGAGGAAATTTCTGTCACAACAAGCATAATCCTTTGACATTCAAGGTCCACGTAGGTGTTACTAGGTTGCCTAACGTTCATGGGGAAATACAATATAGTTTGTAGTGCTGAGAACTGTGATGCTGGTAAGGGAACAATTGCCTGCTGCTTTTCTGAAAAGGACCCCATTATATTCTGTTCAGCAGAGCACAGTTATATCAATGGGCAGAGAATGACAGGATTCCAGTGATGTACGCCAACAAAACACTGCTCACTGAATTATTAATAGCATACAGGCAGAGTAATAACTTCCATGGCCTGTACACAATCTGCTGACAGCAGCAGAGTTTGCTCATGCTTTCCAACTTTTTCATTGCATATGTGGAGTTCTATTTCTAAGCCTCATGAGCACTTTTCATCTAAGTAAGATGTTAGGTTTAATTCTGACAGCCAGATCAATAAGCCACCTTGTACAAGTTCTGATTGAACAAGTGAGAAAAACAGCATGCTAAATTGACATGAGCTCTACTGTTCAAGTCACAGTATGGTGTACTGAATGCTTAAAAATACACAACTGATTCTTTTTCTGACTGACATGTATTTTTGTTTTATGCATGGGTCAACCCCCATTGTAATTTTGGTATGCCATACAGAGGGCATGGCTTAACCCAATCCTTTATTTCTTCAAGAACAACGTATAAGAAAATATAAAATAAAAAATACAGTACATTTAATATTTTTATTTTATTTTATTAATTTATTTATTTTACATTTGTTAACCGGGATAGTCCGACTGGGCACAGGTCCATTTTCAGTGGAGGCTCAGGGAGAAAAGCTCCACATGTGGATAGTTATATAATAGTTAACAGTAGCAGTTTTATACAGTTAGATATAGATACCAGTACAGAATTATAGGATTACATGCATACTTAAAAACTTGGAATCATACATTCTTAAAACTTAACAACATTAGTTTTCTTGTTCGAACTTAGACATTTTAGTGGTATAAGGCTGAATAAGGTAGCATATCATTCAGTAATACACTATATATGAGAATGATAGTCAAATGTTACAGCCTTTTGATACTATTTTACAGATATCCAGGTAGTGACGAAAGTGGTGAGCTGGTTAGTCAGGGTTGGTACAGGGGCACGGCCAGTGACTTTTTAGGTATTTATTGAGAGATGTTTTAAATTGCTTTATCGACTGGATTGATGTAAGTTCGGCAGGGAGTCGGTTCCAGATTGTACCAACAGAGTTGCAGAATAATGACTCACCTGCTGAGTTTTTAGATTTAACAGTTTGTGCCAGTATCTTGTCAGAAGAGCAGAGAGTTTTTACGTTACTATATGGGGTAATTATATTTTTGAGTATGGGCGTCCTTTCCGGCTGACAGAGGATTTTATGGGCTATTAGTAATTGGTTACACTGGATGTGAGAGGGAAATTCTAGCCAGCCTACAGATCGCAGGTTACTACAGTGATGGGTTCTATATGCCGAGCCTGTGGCAAATCTGGCTATGTTATTGTAGCAGCTATTGAGTTTATTGAGGTCAGATTTACTCAGGTTTGTATAGATTGGGGAGGCATAAAGAAGGGTTAAAAGTAAATGTGTTCGGGCAATTACTGTCCTAACAGTTGGGGTTAGAACTACCTTAATCCTATATAGAGCTCCTAGCTTTTTGTTGACTGTTTTAATGGTTTTGTCAATGTGGGTGTCAAACTTAAGGTTATTGTCAACAATTACACCTAGTAGTTTTGTATTACTTTCTGGGGAAATTATTGTGCCATTAATGGATGTTATGGTAAATGATGGGAATGTAGCTTTCCAAGTGGGGGTGAAGAGTAGCAGTTTTGTTTTATTTGGATTCAGTAGAAGACGCCTGTCGGTGAGTCAGTTTTCAACTACATTGAACGTATTTTGGGTTAAGGGTTAATAATGATATTATACATTGCACATTTCAGAGGGTTAAAGTTCTTTGTTTCTATTGAACATCAATCCTGTTGCTCAGATTTCAATTCTGTCAGTCTGTGATACTCATATTCTCTAAGTCTGAGTTAACCACCATAATGCATGCACTCTAAATCTGGGCAAACTGATAAACAAGACAGTATCAGGAGAACTCTTGCTGAAAGGTCCTTTCCCTTAGACACTTGTAAAATGTTATGTTTAGCTGACTTAGCTGGTCAACAAATGAATAAAAATGAAGAAACAAGAATGGCAGTGTTGATTAAAATTTCTCATTTGAAGGTAAAGAAATTCTGAAAGATGCCGTAGACAAAATTGTGGTTGAACTTCTTTAGTAAATTAAATGTGCAGTCTTTTATATCTCCATACACTACTGGGGTGCTATTGAAATAGCTGATTATAAATATTAAATTAACCAGAAAGATGACTAAAAATAGTATTTATTTTTTATTATTATACTTCTCGTGAACTGTTTAAGTGTTTTGTAGCTTAATTGATCTTGCATAATATTGCTACCCATTTAAAGAATAAACAATTTACACACATAAATTCTCTTATATTCTTGGAGAAAACTTTTTTGACAACTTTCAGGAAACCAAAGCCAAATACCCAGGTGCCTCCTAAGTTTCTTATTTATATTTCAGTTGTTTATAAGGTTTTTGAATAGCCTACAACTTTCAGATGCAGAATTCAAGACTACTACCATTGAAAGAGATGAAGACAACTTTTGGTTTGTTAATTGCAGGCAGATAACTTGTTTTGCATCCAAACTGGTCAAAATGACACCTCATATTTATAGATATGTCAAAAGTGGAAATTCATTGCCTGGCCACAACATGTAGAGGATTTTTTGCCCTGACTTTGACTCAGATGACCTGAGTTTGACTAGTTGTGGATGCTGCAGACACTATAACAGGGGTGGGGTGAGTGAGCAGTTAATGCTGAGTCATTCATCTCCAGGGAGGGGGAGGGAGGCAGTCTGTACTGTTGCAATGCCACTACCTAGAGTGAGAGAGGGGTGTATAATGCAGCATAAGAGCAGGTGGGAAGGCTACATGTGCAGGAGATATAACGTGTGGAAGCAAGCATGCAATTCCTAACACAAGCAATTGTTAAATATACACTTGTGTAGGGCAGGGATATAGGTGCAAAAAAATTTCCACAGTGAACAGTGGCCTAACTTTCATATCTAAAGTGGCATGAATGGGTCCCATGGACACTCTCACCCTATAATGGAAAAGAATAGGGTGACTGATTAACTATTGTCCTAAAAAGGAACAAAGGGGTCGAGTTGATGGTCATGGTGATTAGAGTTCCAAAACTGATATTTTGTTCTGTTAATACTTGATATTTTGACAGATTGCATTTAAAAATAGCCAACTAAATATAACTTAACTGAAATTTGTCCATCTCATTCTCAAAAGTTTGTTGACATCCGAATTTGCAATTTTTGCAAATGTTTCTAAGAGGTTCTCTACCTGTATTGAGGAATACACATTGAATTAAGAATTCCTAAGTTCCATTTTAGTTCTAGATGATTGTCTTATCTTCAGTTGGTGTCAGCTAGTTTACTGCTTAATGAAAAATTAAACATGTCTATCAAAAGGATGTGGAATAAAAAATGTATGCAGTTTCTCTTCAGATAACAAAACAGTAACTATAATTTCAGAAATGCAGCCAATAAGTGTGTTTTTTCTCTCTGTAAGCTTTTCACCCTCCCCTTTAAAAAAACAAGGCATATCAAAATGTCTCCTTTTTTAATCAGTAACATGAAAATAGACTTAGAACTATCAGAAAAGAAGATTTCTGAAAACTCATGCAAGTGACTTATAAAAATAAATACCATATAGTCAGGAAGGACGGACAATTATACCAGGATAAAATAATATATTTCTCACAACCTGTTATGCTTAATAAAACAATGCATTAAATGCAAGAAAGTCTGATGAGATTATATCTGATGCAGATGATACCATAAATTATTTTTATATGTTTTCACATGGCTGTTTAACAGCTCTAGGTATATGAATTATACTTAAAATATTCCTTAAAATAGTAACTGTTTTAAACTAGCTAAAATTACAGTTACTGCTATTTAAAAAGTAACCATGTATCAATCCACTAAAACAGCTTGTTCTTATGTGCTGTCTAAGAAATTTTATAGATACATATTTTTTCATTCACTATCTGATACGTTTACTCCTATTTGAGATAATTTGGAAGTTGGAGGCCGCCATGACACTCATAACACTGATTTTCACACACACACACACACACACACACACACACACACACACACACACACACACACACACACACACACACACACACACACACACACACACACACACACACCTGGGAAAGGCTGGCACAGATTACACACTCTACCAACTTTGCCCAGAATATAAGGTAGATTCACTGCCACCAGTCAGTTACTATAAGGCTCTTAAAAGGGTAACAAATTATACTGAGTGAAATTATTATTAATACAAATGGTTATGTTGACCAAACAACCAGGCTTTAGGAGTGGCCACAGTTATCAACAAATAAGTATATGCAAATACTGTCAAAGCTTAAATATTTTCTAACATGGACCAGTCACAATGAAAAGTTTAAGTACATTTAATAATAAAGAATAAAAGAACAAGAAAATACTAAATACTTATTCACAGCAAACACTAGAGTTTCAGTCACAGGAAATATTGAAAATACCACAGCTGGAAAGAGTCACACAGTTACATAAATACAATACTTAACTATTCTCGCTATACTTTCCTGATTGATCCAGAGAATTACTATCCTTGGTCACTTACTAGTTCAAAACAAGATGAAGTGGGTGAGTGTTCATCCTCCTTTGCCAGGTTCCAATAACAGACTGCTTTATCTAACTGAGAAACCTCTCAATATAATATCTAAATATTATTTCAGAGCTGATGACACAATGACATCACATCTGGTCATCTGACTCTGTTTTCCAAATTCACCACCACTAGAAGCTGTCAGGATTTTAGCACCTATGTGTTATCATACACACAGCTAGAGCTTTGCTCAGATCTGCTGCAGCTCATAGAAGTCATAAAGCCATAAAGCATTTTTCTTCTTCCTACATGAGATAATAAACCATATTTCTTATAGATATTGTGTCTCTAGCTTCATTCAAAACTGTGAGATAACATCTTTATGACCTAGCCCCAGTATTTAATTTCTTTGCTATCTTTAAGTTTGAGATTAACTTCTTCTCTTCCAGTTTCCTCCTTTAAAACATATACATTTAAACAATTAAAATAATGCACATGCATTTCTTTTCATTCCAGCAGGTCACACTGTTGATACATTTTAACACAAGCAGCTTTACAAATACATTTCCAACACAAGCATCGGTTTGATATACAAATGGCATATGACTCTTTACAAAATTCCATCAAGCTTTGCTGCCATATGTTGCACATCCACTCCCCTACTTCTCCTGGCATGGCTTGCAGTACTTCCTAGCAACGCATCTGTAAGCCCATTTTTTGCCTATTCAGTCTCCATGTTTTGAGACTCACTTTAGTGGGTCTCAGCATTTCAAATGGTTACTGATGATGGAATCTGACCCAGCAAGCAATAGCCATAAGGCAGAGGTACAATTCTAAACAAGATGCCAATTCAAATGGAATGAACACAGATACACACTGACATACACAGTGACACAGATATACACAGACACAAAAACATATACTCGTACACATGCATGCACAGACACACACACACACACACACACACACACACACACACACACACACACACACACACGCACACACACACACACACCACACAGGCTTATAGACATGTACAAACTCACACACCCACTGCTCATACAATTTAGAGCTCACCAATTTATGTACTAGCTTGTCTTTGAGATGCTGCATGACAGAATGCCATTCATGCACAGTGAATGCCTGCTGAATAGGCAAGTTTAACTACTATGTAGATTTCAAAAATTAACTTAGTCACAAAAATAAGTCTAGATTAAATAAAGTACAGAAACTACTTACGTTTTTATGCACTCTTTCAGATCTTGTTATGAACTTGAGTGAATCTCAAAAGGCAGAATTTGTTATAAAGTGTTATTTAATTCAGTCAGAAAATTAAAATGTTAAAATTGGGAATACAACATGTTGTTAATAAGCAATGAAGTGATTGCCCACCCAAAACACATAGCAAACATACTTGCCAAAAATCTTTGTTCGGACTTCACAATAATCAAGGACATGCTAAAGTGTCATAGGGAAAAGTATCAATTTCACTTACAAAGCTACTGCTGTGGCAAATCCTGCTACAACAAAATTAAAAACTCAAAGTTTCACTGACCATATATTTTATTCAGTAGTTTCAGCAAAGAATGAAGGAACATCTAACCAACTTCCAATAAACTGTGTTAAGCAAGATACTTGAATGTGGATGCAACCCTGACCTATAGCAACTGGTGTGGGGACACTTCAGGCCCAAACAATGTTTGACCAGTCTTCCTGTCCACTATTCTATATAAAATTATGGCGGCAGTTATAATGAAGTTTATCTAAAGTAACAAAGGAAGACCTACTTAATTTAGATATGGAACACTATTGGTGTGTTAAGAAGATATTTGCAATTTGAATCTTGGGGGATTCTTTGAAGAGGTAATAGCAGCACTTAATACAGGCAGGTAGTGCATGCTACTTACCTAGACCTTGCTAAGGTATTCAGCAGTATTCCTGTGAAGAGAATAACTGCCAAATTAAAATAAATAATTGTCAATCCATACATAATGCATTGGGAAAAACACTTCTCAATCAATAGGGAAAATGACTCAGTATGAAGAGTTACCTGTCAGTCCTGCTGATGGTTATTATTGCATTGTGTCTGCATTATATGACATGCATGCACACTTGCTCATGATTACAGGGAATTTGGGAAGCTTTGTATTGCTGGGCTGTTTAAGATGATTTTCAGTTAGAATAACTCTTATGCTTACTTAGTAAAATTGTGATTGTTTAGCAGTTGTCTCTCATACATGCAATCACTAAACCACATAATAGCTCAAATATGAAAAAGAGATGAAATGTAAAAAAAAATCAATAAAAAATGCAGGGGACCAGTCCTCCCACAGAGATATGAATTCATGAGATAGCTTCAGCTTAGCTCTTACTGCATTACTAAGCATACCATAATACTGCTCTGTTGTGTAGGATTGCTTTAGGTCATCGGTTTATGTATGTTAGCCTCATACTACACAGTGTAAACTGCAAATGATAATAATGGGTTATTTTATTGTTGTTTTATTGTTCTTTGTGGTACACGTTTCTGTTGTATTTGTAACTTGTATCTGTATATAATTTTCTTTGCCACTGTAAATGAAATCTCCATTTAAAACATTGTACATTTGCACCTAAGTTGTATTTGTGGGTTGGATATGATGGTTAATCTTTGTCTCATAGACACAAAGTACTGTGTTTAATTTTGACACTGGATTATTGCCTAAGATTAAAAAGGCCTTTGAGGGCAGTTAGTCTACTGTTCACCTATGAACCTACAGATTCCAACGACTAGTCCATCCAACAATCTGATAAGGAAAATAAATGAAAAAAATAAAAATACAAAACTCAATTTCTGCACATTGTCAATCCTACATTTGAGTACCAATAAGCACTGTGTTGCATATAGGCCTGACACCTAGCCTAGATTTAAGGATCTCTTACACTGTAAAGTGATAACAAGAGAAAGGATCAATGTTCCTCTATCACCTGATGATATTCAGTGCTAGAGTTAACTTACAATTCTATCTGAAAACTGGATAAGAATGTTTAAAAATTATTTATTTATGATCCATGCTGAAGGAGAGGAATGGCTTAATTAGAAGCATATGACTGTACTTTGTTGATTTTGCACTGAGTTCAGAGATTCATTATATATTTCCAAACATTTAAACAATTTCTACCTTTACTGTTTTGACAATATATTTTGTTCTAAAAGTAAATGTGACTACTGAGAGACATTGATATTGACAATGGGATCAATATCATCAATATCAGGGTGAAAGAGGTATATAGTATGCGTTTCTGCTGCCAGGCTGCATCTTCGTTGATAAGTAAGAAAAAAAAAACATAATCCTGGTAAGCTAAATGGCTAAAAAGGGCAAGCTGTCACTGGATTCATGAACACGTGTTACTTATGCCTGACCTTACCCTGACCTTACCTTGGAGAAAGCAAAACAGGTTGCTACTCATATTGAAAAATGCTGTGGATAAGGAAAGTGAGCTATCAAAGTGTGCAGAGCTTGCAATATATTAACTGCATGAGTGAAAAAATCAGCTACACCCCAGTGAAGAAACCAGTGCCTGCAAACTGGGGTAGTCAAGGAGTGGGGAGACTATTCAAACTGCAAATGTCGCCATTACAATTGAAGCAAAAATCTAGACACTTCACCACAGTGTCTGCCTAAAATATATCCAAAACTTGGGGAAAACTTGGATAATTTAGCATAAAATAAAATTGTTTGTTAAAATACCTATCTTATTTGCAGGGCTACTGGCAAATTGCACCCAAAATTCATAGGTAATTCTTCAATTTTCATCTTGCTCTTCACGTTTGATCCATTTTTTTTAAATTTATGACACTTTATATTGGACTAAAAATGCTGAAACCTTTTACATGTTCATGTTGTTGTATATGGTAAAGAAAGCCAGAGTAAATCGTTTTTCAATTGATTTGTTATATGCCTGGCTTTATCATTCAAGCGACATGTTAAAGCTTGATTCCAGGAATCCTGAATTAAAACAATCATTGAAGTGTGAATGGACAAAGAAAATGAAATAGTATGTGTGAGAAGAAGTTAAAATGTTTCCATTCACATGGCTACAACATTTTGTTCTTCATGGCTGAGTTTCCCTATTAACATCCTATATGTTAATTTAAATATATGAGAGGTTTAGATGACTTGGATATTTAAAAATGTTAAATATCAAGGTAATTGAATGCACTGATTCTATGTGAGTTTAGGGGACATAATGGCATGCTTATAAAAGGCAAAGTCACACATCAACACCTTTGCTAATGACCCTTTTTAAGAAAGTTGTTCCCTTAATGATAGTTTTGGCAAACTATATTGATTACATTTAAGGAGATTTATTTATTTGTATTTTTAGTTTTACATTTCTTAACTGGGTTAGTCCATCTGGGCCTAGAGAATCCTTTTTCACTGGAGACTAGAGGAGAAAAGCTCCAGGAAAGTAATTAGTAAAGATAAGAAAAATTAACAATTCAAGTTGTAAGATACTTAACAGTATAAAAACAAAGAGAAATATACAACAGTAATATTTATAAGACAAAACTACAGTACTTTGAGAATGCAGTAGCAATTTGTTTGAGAAATTTGGTTAGCATTAAGTTATATACAAGGAAATATAGCAATGCCTTAAAATAAAAAAATATTTTCTAATAATATACAATTCAGAGTAACATCATGACATAGCACATCAAAGATGCATTTAGTAGCATAGGTATCAACTGCAGAGAAAGTAATATGTGTAGAAAGTTTAACTAGATATTACTAGGCAGGCAAATATGTTAATCAAGAGAAGAAAAATTCATCAGGTTATTTCCTGACAAGTACAGATCCATGCATGCTGGGAATTAATTTTTAGTTGCTTTTTGAATTCACCTCTTTTGGAAGTGGAGCAAAGGGACAATGGAAGTTTGTTCTATGAGTATGCAATTGAATGACTGTGAAGTACTTTTCCAATATTTTTGTTTGGATTGGTCACCTGAAGTAAGTTTTGTTGTGTGCTTCTGAGGTCATGACTGGGTGTGTAGTGTGTAAGTATGGATGTAAGGGCAGGGCAGGAGTTGGGGCTATTCAGGATGCTATGTGCAATTTGTAGTTGTGATATTTGAAGCATGTGGAGGAGCTCAGGCCATCTTAAGCTTTTCAGGGATACACAGTGATGAGATTTGCAGCAATTACTGGCTGTGTATCTGGATATCTTGTTATAGGTAGTTTCTAGTTTGGTTAAGAGATTATTTTGGGGGCTAGTAAGTATGGAAAAAGCATATAGCAGGGATGGTAGAATAAATGTGTGTGCCAGCATAGGTCTAGATTTTTTAGGTATATATTTGTTGTTGCGGTGCAGAAGACCTAGTTTTTGATTGGACTTTTTGATACAGTTATGAGCAGTCTGATACAGATTTGCTATTAAACTGTATTGCTTAATGCATTGCTGTGGTGGAGAAGGGGGCATCAGTTCATTATTTTTTTTATAAATGCATTTTTCAGCAAAACAGGCACAGGTGGTTGAGTCTCTACTATAATCTGTTCAGCATGGAGTACCCAAACAAATGCCTAATGTGTATATATTGTACTGTTTATGATGTTTAGAGCATTGATGAGGTACTGTGAAAAACTTTAAGGCAAACCTAGAATGAAAGCATTTACACATGGCAACACACCTGTCTATTAAACTATCTAATTAATACAGACTACAGGACTCTACAACAAGAGGAGAAAGCTACTACATGACAGAGCAAAATCCCTAAAAGGGAAGGCATCTCTGATCAATACTAGCAAAAAACTATGATCACTCATAAAATCATCCAAGGCCAACTTTGAGAGAAAAATCACTAATGGCACAAAAGACAATCATAAAGCCTTCTTTAGCTATGTTAGAAACCTGGGTGGAAACTCCCAGATATGCTCAGAATTAGTCCAAAATGATACAAAAATCACTGAACCCACAGACATTGCCAACATACTGGCAGACAGGTTCAGTGCAAATTTCTCCCCCCCCCCCCAAAAGGAGAAATATCTATCCCACCAGAGTCTAGCCTCCCAAACATCTCAGATGCCCAGGTGAGAGCTGCTCTCTCTAAAGCAAAAACACAGCATCAATGGGACCGGACGGTGTCCCCGGCTGTGTGCTACACAAACTCAATGAGGAACTAAACCCACACATAAGGCTGCTGTTTAATCTTAGCCTTACTACAGGATACGTACCCAAAGAATGGCGTACGGCAACTGTGGTCCCACTCCACAAAGGCGGTGCTTCTACGGACCCTGGAAATTACCGCCCCATAAGCTTGACGAGCCTTGTCTGCAAAGCTATGGAGAGGATCATAATGGAACTCATAAATAAAGACATTGGGGACCTACAGACACTGGATCCTACCCAATTTGGCTTTGTCAAGGGCAGATCCTGCCTCTTGAACTTGGTCGACTTTTTCGAAACTCTCACTAAGGCCATTGATGAGGGTAAGGCAGTTCACACAGCCTACCTTGACCTAGCAAAAGAGTTCGACACAATACCCCACTCGGGCATCATAGAAAAGCTCACCAGCTTAGATGTAAACCCATATGTCACAAGATGGGTTGCAAACTGGCTCAAGGACAGAACACACAGGGTTAGAGTTGCTGGTGCCATGTCAGACTCTAAGCCGGTCACGAGCGGTGTCCCACAGGGCTCAGTCCTGGGCCCCCTCTTGTTCGGCATTTATTTTTCTGAAGTGCAGGCAAACATATGGGGATTGTGGCTGACAAAATTTGCAGATGACTGCAAACTGGGCACCATAATTGACACTCCATCAGACACAGACATCCTCCAGAAAGGTCTCATAGAAATGGATAACTGGTGCCAGAGCCATGGCCTTAAGCTAAATGCCAAAAATGTATAGTCATACCCTTTGGGAAAAACAAGGTAACCCCTAATTACCACATAGGTGGTAATCCATTAAACACGGAAGAAGTTATCAGGGACCTGGGGACCCAAGTTGACAGTAACCTCTCTTTTGACACTCACATTGCCAAAGTGGTTAGAAAGACCTTCTACATTGCCCACCTGATCATGAAGGGATTCACATCCAGATCAGGAGAGGTCATTGTACCCCTGTACTCTTCACTTATCAGACCAATGATTGAGTACAACGCCCCATTCGGAATGTACCTTACCCGACACCTGCAGCAGTTGGAAAGACCCCAAAAGTTCCTCACCAAAAGGATAAAGGGGCTCAAACATATGTCATACGATGCCCGACTGAAGAAACTCCAGCTCTTTTCAGTCGCATACCATCTGCTCAGAGGTGATCTGTGCCTGACATACAAGGCTATGTCCAACCCGGAATTAATGGACATGCTCCACCTCAAAAAATCCAAATCCACCAGAGCCACGAGAGCAAGAGACTTAAACCTCAACACGGATATAAAAAGGACGTGCTGGAGGGACAGAGTCATCACCCAGATACTCCCTACACTATGGAACAGAATCCCAGTCCATGTGAGGCAGAGCCCCTCACTGACTCTGTTCAAGAGAAATCTTGACGAGTGGATGGGAGATCGTAGGTTTACCCCGGGAATCATCTCTGTATCACTGCTGGACAGAGGCACAGCAAACTAATGGGTATAGTATTCTCATCCTAAGGGGTGGTGAAAGCCACACACACTCTGGCTAGGCTTATAAATGCCCTAGGGCAGATAGCCTAGTATGAACCTATGAACCTATATAATATAATAAACTGTTAGAGGGTAATGGGTTGGAGCACTGAGGCCCAAACTTTTTTCAAATAGTTCTGTATTTCCTGAGAAATGTTTGGGTACTGAAGCCTAGTTTTCACACATTTTTTGCAAAATATCTTTTTACTTTCTGATAACATTTTCCACAGTTTTCTAGTGGATCTGTTGATCAGAAATGCAAACCCTTAAACTGATTATGAATACTGCACCTTAACTGTCACTGATTATTGAGAACTTGTATAAACACATATCTGATGTTGTCAGTTGAACTTTTATAAAACACAGATCTGATGTTGTCAATTTTCATTCTTCCTTGATGTATGGGTTCGGATCCGATACTCGGATTCATCTTGGCCATTATTCTAGCTCATGGTCACCAACAAACCCTCGAGCTCCTTCCCTACCCTAATGCACCACCCCTAACATCCCTCAGATCTTGTTTGCCGCTTTAGAGTTCAGACGTGGTCACCTTCAGCTCTCAAGTTTTTTTTGCGAAAGATAAGTTATTTCTTCTTTATAACTTTAACAAATTGCTATTTCTTCAATTTTATTCTGAAATCGAGTTTATCAACCTTTCTCCTTCACTTCTAAGAAAAATCTCCTTCCCTTTAACTTTTGAACTGTTTTATAACTATTAATGTAGAAAATCTGAAATGGAGTAAAATCTCAAAGCTTTTTTGTCTTTTACCAGCTGTTTGGTAAAAACCTGTCAAAAGGTCTAGTTTCTTGGGTTCTCTAGTTCCTGCTTCTTCAGAACCAAAAAGAAAGAAAAAAACTGCATCTAAAGCTATGTCTGATCTGATCATCAGATCCGACCACACAGTTTTTCAGAACTTGAAAAAAGAAGAAATAAAGTAATATTAAAAGGTTTGCTGCTAACTACCTTTTTCTCAAAACATTGCTGGAGTTTGATAATCAAGGATCCTTCAAAAGGTCCAGGTATTCAAATTCTTTGGCTTCATCTTCATTATAAGCCAAGAAAAAAGAAAAGTTTGGACTCGGCCATCTCGGATCCGACAGCTTTATGATCCTCACCAGATCTTAAATCCTCCTCAATGCTGACAGGTTCATCTCCTGTCATCAGATCTGGCAGGTATAATTTTTATTCTTCAGACAATAATTACAAAGCCAACGCCTCATAGGGCTTTTTTCAGATCCTAAGTTCTCCTCAGATCCAACAGGTCTGATGTTACTTCTGCATTAGATCCTAAGCCTTCAGATCCGACAGACATAAGTCTTATTAAGGAGACATGGAATCATTTTGGTTCCAAGCTCTACAGATCCAAAGCATCTTCAGCCTCCTTCAGGTCCTACGCTTTCAGATCTGACAGACAGAAATTTTAATCCAGAGAAACTAGGACGTTTTTTTGAATCCAATGCCCCTATGGTCCTTTTTGGATCCAAATTTTTCCTTAGATCTCACAGGTTTTAGTTGTTACTTCTACATCGGATCCGAAGTCTTGGATTCAACAGACACAAGTCTTATTCCAGAGAATTTGAAAGATTTCAGATCCAAGCTCTTCCGATGCAAAGCCTTTAGAACCTCCTTTGCATCCTAAGCCTTCAGCCCCAACAGGCAAATTTTAACTCCAGAGAAAAACTAGAAAGACTTTGAATCCAAAGCCCTAGTGCTTCTTTGGACCCTAAGTCCTCCTTGGATCGTATAGATATGCTCTTACTTCTTCATTGGATCCTAAGCCTTCAGATCTGACAGACAAATTTTAGTCCACAGAATTTGAAATATTTCGCATCTAGGCTGTTGGGATGCAAAAACCTTTAGAACCTCCTTCAGATCCTAAGTCCTACTCAGATCCGACTGGCTTAGTTCCTGTGGTGATTAGTTCCTTTCATCCCAATTTTCCCTTTCTGCTCATTTTTTTTCTCAAGATGTTGATAAGATGATGTGAACTTTTCTGTGGCTCAAATCCAGATGGAGATCTTGCCAATTCCACCTTCTCATGCTAAGTCTAATTTGACCCCTTTTCCTATCCAGCCAGTGGTACCCCTAAGAGGTTTGGAATCAGATAAAACAAAGGTACTCTCATTCACTTTTTAGATATAATTGACTGTTTCTTTTTATATGCTGTCAAATCATAGTGGGTCTGTTACACCAGACCTAAGAGTTTTTTGGTTTGGTCCTAGCCTTTTACCTTCTTTCCTTGAAAGTTCTGATTCTGAGTAACAGGGTGGAGTTTTTCCCCAGTTACTTCACTTTTCTCATACATGGCACCCAGGACATATTTTTGGATCCTACCCACTTGCACATTCACACAAAGCCATTCAATCCTTCTTTTTTTTTTCTGTACTCACTTTCAATTTTAGATCTGTCTACAGAACTTCTGTCTCACCTGACAGGCATGATTCATTCACATATCTCTAACCTAAAACTGACTGCATGTTTTTTCTCATTATATTGATAGCCAGGCAGCCTATGCTTTCTTTTTCGCCTGTCCATTTCATTCTGTTACCTTCCCATAACAACTCTATATGATGAATCTCTACAGAAATTTACGGAGAAGATTTTTTCTTTGAGTAGAGCAGTATCAGGTAGAACCTTTCACAGCTCGGATACATTCTTTCCTTGAATTTCTAGCCAGTTTATTTTAAGAAGGTGCTAGTTTATTCAGTGTCTAACTTCTACTCACAACCTTTCTCGAATTTCTATGTAGATTTTCATAAGTCTTCTCTGGCTGCCTCTAAACTTTGCAAATAATTGTTTATGTTTTCTTCTACTTAGATCTCTTTAACAGGATTCCATACCACCATGGGATATACAGTTGGTACGGCAAACTTTGACATAGTCTTTGTTTCAAACTACAGCTAAATGTAATCTAAAATTCTTTACTTGGAACACTATCCATTTAGTTACATTTACTTTCATTGGATAATGTCAGAACTTCAAGCATTCTATTCAAAGTCCCCATCTTGATTTTCCACATGAATAGGAACACTTCACACATTAAGCCTTTCTCCCTGCTGAGAGCAGTGTCAGAATCCAGCATTAGCCAATGAAATTAACCTACCATTACTCTTTCCCTGACTTTCCAAATAAAGGAGAGTATATGCTGTGCTTGCTAGGTGTTTATAGATAATGGCATTTCTACCTGCACAGAACTAACAACTTGGGAAGACAGATCAATTCTTGGCTTCCTTGACACATCGCAAAATAGGTAAATTGGTCACAAATGTATCTATAACTAAGCGGTTGACAGATTAAATTTTGTTTGTCTACACTAAATTGCATTTCACCCTAACAAACCAATACAGGCTCTTTCAACTACACCTATGATCCCTTGCACTATATTCCAATGTAGACTACGCATGAAATCTAGTTATGGGACAACTACTTGGTCAAATCCTAATACGTTTAGCATTCATTACAAATTAGAAACATTCACGAGATAAAGAGAGAAATTTGCAGCAACCCTACTTAGAAATATCCTTCACTAAAATCCACCCAGGAACTTAGATAGCTGGGGACTTTGTCCCATATATTGAGGAAGAATGAAAATTGACAACATCAGATAAAGAAGTTATGTACTTACTATAACGTTCTGTCTGTGTTGTCCATTTTCATTCCTCCTCGACTCGCCACCTTCCATCCCCTTCCATTTATCACAAGTGAATTATGGAGGAATGAAATTCATGGGGCACAACATGTCCCATGTGTTGAGCTATAATTACGACAATTCTTTATGGTCTTTATGTCAAGCTGCAAACAAGAGCTGAGGGACGTGTGTGTGTGTGTGTGTGTGTGTGTGTGTGTGTGTGTGTGTGTGTGTGTGTGTGTGTGTGTGTGTGTGTGTGTGTGTGTGTGTGTGTGTGTGTGTGTGTGTGTTTGTGTGTGTCTACATATGTGTGCATGCATTTGTCTATGTTTCTTAAAAGTGAAGCATTTCTGTACCACATATGCTATCATCTTTCTGAGCATAATACAACAAGGTCTGAGTAGGGATGCAAAATAGTTACATAATGACTGTAAACTGACTCATCTACTACCCTTAAAATGAGGCACAAACTGCATACCAGTGCATAATAAAAGCCTATAAAAAGAGACACTTAACTTTAGACAACACAACCCTCTACTTTCATTTGCTTTGTATTTTTTTATGGTAATAATATGTCTTTGACTAAAGTGGTGTGGTTAAAACTCTATGTAAATGGCTTGATTGCACATTATTTTCATTAATTCCTTAAAATAAAAGTAACTGCCCTTTATTGCATTGCCACTACTGCTTCTTTTGTAATGTCTCTAGCTAGTTTTGCTGTATTTGCTGACAATTAGTGACATTTAAAAAAAGTCTGATAATAAAGACCTTTTCAAAATCTGAGGTCTTTAGCAGAAGCCAAGAACAGCTAAATATTTTAAAGAAACACCATAAAAACTTTTGATGGAATGCTTTGCAACCTTTCAACTGTATATGAAGTGAGAAACATGCTTGCCAATTTATTATAGGTCAGTCATGTAGGGAAAAGAGACATGAAACATGAGCCAGTAAGGAAAAAAGTACAGATTAAGTATAGTTTTTGACAAAGTCACTGTAGATATGGTGTGTTATCATGATTTAGAAACAGTGATAAGTGGAGCTCTGTGAGAATAAGTGTAGGTGTTTTAATGTTATAAACTTGTGAATGAGGCCTACTGGATGTCATAGAAGAACATGCAAATATTCACAAACTTTCAGTTACAAATGCTCCTAGGCCAAGCAAAACCATTCTGTTTAGAATAATGTTAAACTGATAACATTCATTGCATGGATACTGGTGCTGACTACTGCAGACTTGATATGCATAATCGAAAGTGCAATGACATACTACTATTTATGTTTTCCAGATTTCAGGCAAAGGAGAAACCCAGTTCACACACCAGATACATGAGATGGGAATATGTTAATGGTATGGACAAAAGAGGAAGAGGAGTTCAGGAATACTGTTAGGACAGTTTATGAAACCAATTGAGTGAACATGTATAGAGAGGTTAATGTAAAAAATAGCTACTAAACTAGTCCAAAGCAAAACTGCTACCACATCTAACAAAAAAATCACGCCAGAAATATAGAAAAATGCAGCTAAGGGTAGTCAGCAATACTGCTGGTATTGTAACAGAATGTATTGATAGAACAAGAACTAAGACAAATGTCAAAGCTCTCAATCTGCTGGGTAGTCTTTCAACTATGGTCATGAGCTTTAGAGCTTTAGGAAGTGGCTGAAAGTAAGAGAACATGGATATAAGCAGCAGAAATGAGATTCATTCACATAGTAGCTAGCTCCAGTCTCCATAGAAGACCGAAAACCTTGGCAGATATAGAGCACCACAGATGTAGCGTCTGCTATTCAGTTTTAAGATGAGACATTCAATTTACTTTGGACAGCTTGTGATAAGCCCACAGGGGACTCCCACTGGAGTTGTAACATGGCCCAGTGGAAGGAAGACCCTTGGCAGAACTAAGACTTGGATGGTCTACATCTGTCATTGTGCCTGGAAATGCCTGTGAATTCCAAGAGATGAGCTAGGCAGTATTTATTTGAATAGGGAAATTGGTTAGATATTGATGATGATGAAGATGATATCAATTTTACAGTGAAGTTCTGTTTTTGTTGAGTAGTGTTCATGCTTTTTTTTGGAGAATCATTAAGCAATGAGTCCAGGATTATCTAGTAAAATTCCTATTAGAAAGGTGATTTAATTCATTGTTTGATTATATGCATTTTAAGTTTACTGGAATGCTGATATTTATGTTAATTAGATGCACATTGTTTACTTATTGTACACTAAAGAACAACTGAGTGCCAACACCAAATAGTGGAACTGAATGTAGTTGCTGTTTGTTTTTCGGCTTTTTCCCGGTAAGGGGTCACCACAGCAGAACTCCGGTCCGCTAATGATTGGCAGTAGATTTTTACGAAACGCCGAGGTGCCAGCTCAACACCCAACCTTCAACTAAGGCACACCCATTTACGCATGCATATCTTTCGAACGCTACCCAACTGTGGGGAGGACATGCTGACTCCACACAGAAGGCCCTCCCAAGCCAAGAATCGAACGGAAGAACCTCTTGCTGTGAGGTAACAATACTACCACCATACCACCACGGCATTCATACTATCTATAAAAGTCCAGTACACTTCTTCATATAACTATATCCATTTATTGTAAAGCCATATACAAATTTTTACTGAAGGAACTTCTTAAAAACTGTGTAATTCATATTAACTTATATTTATACACACACACACACACACACACACACACACACACACACACACACACACACACACACACACACTCACACACACACACACACACACACATGCATACTGTACATACATATAGTGTATACAAGCTTCTCTTCACTCCCAACCCCCTGCTAATTATATATACTGATTCCAGGATCACTTGGTCCCAGGGGAAATGGAATATTCTCCCATTCCGAATTGTCATTCTAGCACACATTTTGATCATCTGCATATGTTGACGAGCTCTGGTCAATCAAGTAGCTGTCAACATTTTGCTTTGTCGACCATATTCTGGTGCCCCATATCTATCTACCTACCTATCTATCTCTATTTATCTATACATCTATATAACACACACACAAACACACACACACAAACACACACACACACACACACACACACACACACACACACACACACACACACACACACACACACACACACAAAACACCGTTGGCCTTCGAAATAACCACTTATTCCCCTGGCTTGTCAACACATCTGTATTCAACTAAAGTGTTTCTAACGACACCCATTTGTACTGGCAGAGGGAGAAAGATCCACCATAAATTAAGGTAATCTTTGGTTCTGTTTGTGATCCATTCCCACTGGTTCTTTGACCTATCCTCTTTTAACAGGTTAGCTAAAGACCTGAGGAATGTCCTGTCAGATGCTACTGCCCTGCAAGCAAAATTATGTATTCTGTGAAGTACCATCATCTGCCAGATTCTGGCTTTTTTCTCCAATTGCATGAATTCTTTCATAGATTCCTTCAAGTGGTAGAGCTTGTCACCTGGTGGTCTGAACTTTTCCCCAGTCACATCGATCTCAAGCCCTGAGAATGTAATATGGTAGGTAGGTCCTTCAGTCTTATTATCCAACAAGGGAAACCCTAGATTCTCACAAAGCTTGATGAAAATGTTCATCCCTTCCATAGCCCTTTGCTCATCCTATGCAATGATGAGGAAGTGATCAAATAGTGGATGACTGCTTGCTTGGGGCACTTCTTTTAACAGTACCAATGGAGGGCTGTGCTGAATGTTTCAAAAACTGAGTAGGCTGTGGAGCAATCCATTGGCATGGTTTTGCTGAAATAGAATTGGCAATGGAAACAGTGCCTTAGCAATGGCCAATTCTCTTTCTCTACAGGTAAGAGCCTGAAGGCAGATTCTGGCTCCAACTTCCCAAGTCATAGGTCAATAAATCTTTGTATGGTGGTGGTCTTCTTATTCCAAGTAGTGTTCTGTACCATGGCAGGGAAGGACAAGTGATGGATGAGGTGAAACTCACCCTTCTCCTTATTCTTGGGTACAGGACCTATAGGGGAGAGTCTAATGTGTTTGCATGGTGTAGTTTGAAATGGACCAGCCATCCTGCCTGTGTCAGCTTCTGCCTTCAATTATTTTTAGAACTGCCTCCTCTCTGCCCATGATGGACTTTAAGTTATTTTCAACTGTGTTATTGAGGGGTGCTGACATTTTACTGAAAAAAACGATTTAAAACCTTGCAAAAGAAAATAAAGTAAGAGTGGATTAGCATAATTCTGTGATTCCCTGGCTAGTGTGGAGACCCAAATGGGGCAATGTGATGATCTAAGCATAACTGGTACCCCTGGTCAGGCTGAAACCCCCGCTGGCACAAAAGGAGCCCCTACTTCTATTGGCCACGTCTTGCCTTGGAGTCAGTCTGCCTTCATAATTGTTAACTCCACCCATGAGCTGGGTTTTGCTATTTTTTTGCCAACAATTGTTAGTGGGATGGCTCCATCCACAATGCAAGCAAATGTGTGAAAAATTACAGGATGGCCTGATACACCCAACAGGCTTTTTTGGTTGATAATCAATACTCCTCCAAAATTTGAGCCCCCTGGCCTGTCTAACATGACATCTAGTGTAACTTTAATGGAGGCAGTCTTAAAAAATAATTTTATATACTTTGACGTCCAAACATATAGACAGACCACTGGAGTGCAATGAGGGCTGCGTGCGCCCCCAGTTTTGCAAATCATGTCATGGCCCAGAGGGAGGCAGAATATATTTTGCATAGTGAATATTCTACTTGTTGGTCCTTATACGTCAGATTTTTGGATGACATTTTTATTTACTGGACCAACACTGAGGAAAAATTAAAATAATTGTTAGTATATGTAAACAATACAGTTGATTTTTAAAATTCTCTTCTGAATATCATATAGATCAAATTTCCTTCCTAGATGTGGTGATAGGGAAAGATTATACCAATCACTGTTTGTATTCTAATTTATATAGAAAATCTACCTTTTCAAATACTTACATTATTCCAGCTGGCACCACAGACATCAAAAGAAGGCTGTGGTCAAGGGGCAGCTGGTATGTGTTGCCAAAATGGTTTCCAAAAAAGAACATTTTATAATAGAAGCTAATAAATTGGTAGACATGTTTAGTAAAAGAGGATACCCCAAAGAATTGTTGAATAGGGTGTATCAGGAAATATTTAGTAAGAGAGAGACAATGTTTTTTATACAACTGTATTAGGGCAGCAAAGAATGGAAATTGTGAGTAGAGATGACTTTGTGAATGTGAATAACAATTACACATTAAGTTTTATCACCACTTTTAATTTGGACAGCTCAACAATTTTTAAGAGTATATGTAAAAATTGGGCTTTGCTTTTGAAAAAATGATGATTTGTTGGAAAAACTAGGTCCAACACCAATAGTGGTATACAGAAAGGATAGATCTTTAAAGATGAGATTGAAAGGAAATTTCAGAGCACGGACAAGAAAGCTTGTCTTGGTACAAAACAATGCGGTTGTTGTTCTACATGTCCTTATATAAATTCTACAAACACCTTTAATATAAGAAAAAGGAAATATAATGTGAAGGGCTGTTATTCATGTAATACATTCAATGTGGTCTGTCTAGTACAATGTAACCATTGCCCAGAATTTTATGTTGGAAAAACTAGTAGATCTTTTAAAATATGAATTTACGAACATATTTTAGATATTAGGAATAAAAAATCCACAAATGCACTTTTTAGATGTGGAAAAGTTTGATAATTATAATTTTAATTTTTTAATTATTGAGCAGGTCAAAAAAGACTTACAAGGGTGGATTATGGATGAACACTTGGACAAGAGTGAGTTGAAATGACAAATATTTCTTAATGCCTACAACCACCCTGGATTTAATGATAGTTGTTCCATTACCCCCTTATTAAAGCTTATGCATTATGGCATAAGATGATTTAGATTTTAGATAAAAGTTCATAATAACTTTATATAATAACACATTCAGGTATGAAGTATTTCATAGGAATATCTAATATATTGCTTAACTATGATGTTGAATCCGCGGTGGTACAGCGGTAGAGTTGTTGCCTCACAGCAAGAGGTTCTCCTGTTCAATTCTTAGCTAGAGTGCCTTCTGTGTAGAGTCTGCATGTCCTCCCTGTGGTCGAGTGGCATCCGAAAGACATGCGTGAATGGGTGTGCCTTCGCTGAAGTTTGGGTGTTGGGCTAGCAACTCAGCACCATAAAAAATCTGCTGCCAATCATTAGCAGACCAGAGTTCTGCTGTGGCAACCCCTAACCGGGATAAGACAAGCAACATTAAGTTTATATAACTTTATATTATCAAGTGTATATAACTTTAAGTTTTTAATTAATTAACAATACCATGTGATTTTGAATAGGGGTATATATCGGGAGTTTTTAAGTGTGAATTTGTTGTTCTGATGAAGTTTTTAAATGAAAGCGCTTAACAACTGTTAATAAAGTGTGTGGCTCAATATTCCTACTGATTCTGGTTCCTTTTGAGGTTGCTATTCAACTGTGTTCTTGGTTTGTGTCCTTAACGTGTTTTTAACATGATGTTTAACCAAGTGCTGAGGTGCTGTTCCTCCCAGTGTAACAATCTGATTTTGGCTTTCAGCTTCCTAAAGCATTGATTATAACAAATCAAGGCAGCTCTCCATGGATATGGTGTGCCTAACAAATTGTTATCAGATATGGTAAAAGGCTTGCTGGGGTCCTTTTTAGCAATTACAGACATAAACATATCAGAGCCAGTTGCCCATGTGTCCTCACTTTCTATGTATTGTCTTGGTTGTATTTTTGTTTTTACCTAGGGTCCCAAGGAATGTCAGTAAGTCTTTTGAGCTTGATATTCCAGCCTCCAGTGATCACTGGATACCATCAGAGTCTACCAGCTCAAACACGGTGATGTATTCTCCATGAATAATTTTATGTTTTATTGCCTTAGGGATATGGACAGAGACTTGGGGTGGCTACACTTAATCTACTTGTCCTGCTTACTTGGGGGTTGGTCACCACTGGGGCTAAAAACTGCTCCAAAATGAGGTTCATATATTGTGCATCTTCAAGTTATTGAGTCCCTTTATCACCATCTGCCGCTCTATCTTGTTCTTCACTGGTATGACACACATCGATGCCTTTTAGCTGATTGTTAAATCATTACATCTGAGTGATGCCTCCAGGTGCATCTGCAGTTAACTCCTGCTGACGCCTCTAGGTATCAGATATTGCTTGTTCATATCTGCATCAGTAATTTCAAAACCATGCTATGTAAAAGGTTTTAAAACATTTCATCTTAAAGCTTACACAATACCAAACTCAGCTGCATCAATATTTGACCTCTGTCTAGTGCAGGTAAATAGATATTAACTGTTGTTTTTATGATATTAATTTATATAGATATAATTTTCAAATTTTTCTAAATATCTCAACCAAGTAACACAGACTGGACTCCTTAACCTCATAGGACAACTCTCAGCTAGATGAATAAAATGCTGCTTTGACAGTATGTGTGTAATGAGTGGTTGCCGAGCTATTTTAAGTTGTTTACAAAATATTACAAATGTAATAGTTACTGTGTTTGCTCTGACTTATAAAATTCATTTTAAGACCTAGAACCTAAAGAATACTACCACTATAAAAATAGTTTGTGCTGAAGAGTTTGTCATTTATACTTCTTTTATAATCCTTAAAGTTCCAGAGACATGAACATTTGTTTAAAATTTGGGGAAGTAATTTGATTTTGTGAAATGGCTTAAGCTCCGCCCATTGGTAGTTACAGTGCAAACTTCATGAGCTCCACTGGAGTGAATGAGTTAATAGAACTTTTCTTTCCCTTTTGCTGCACTGAAACCTTTCTCTAGGACCAGATCAAAGTACTATGCTTTAACCCATCTAGAAAACACCTATAAATTGTTCTAAGACTTCATCTTGTGACTGACTTGCTAATACACCTTCTCCCCTTGGCGGCTCTGCGGTGCACCTAGTATAATTACCTGCCTCTTCTTACACCATAGCCACCAGTGATGGTTCTACTTGTAATTCAACATTAGGTACATGGCTGAAATGGTCTGGCCTCCTCATCTCATCTTGTTGGGTGGTGCATCAGTCATTAATGGCCTGTCTGAATTTATAGAATTCTTACCTGTCTTATCCCCAGCTGCACTTTTGTGACACCCTCAGTCACCAGTTCACAAACTAGATCCTTTTCCTCTGGGGGCAATTTGGCCCAGTGTAATTTCAAAGTCAGAAGAGATATTGAACTTAATAAGAAAATAAATGTATGTCAGTAGGTAGTGGTAACTGCAGTCACAAAGTATCCCCGTCTTCTTATTGTTGAAACAATGAAAAACATACGAGTACTCTAACTTAAAAGTGAAATTGGCAGTCCTGGGCATGCCCCTGTTTTTAAATGTGCCATCAGCTCTGCTATTGGAAAAGGCTTCTTGAAAATAGTATTTTTTTTGAAGTGGGCATACTGCTCTGGTTATGCCTACTAATCTAAACCTGGGGGAGAGGGGGTTCAGTTCTCCCTCTAACTGCATTTATATGTCGGATTTTTATACACTGCTACATGTCTGCTCTCATGTTGTGTCCCCACATTCATAATACATCCCTAAACACACATGATCCATTACAATATTTTCTCACCATCTCAAATTTTTTGAACTGCATCTCATACCAGTTATTGTTTTCTCCTCCAGAACATGCCTTCATGTCTCCTTATAGCTTATACTGTATGTGTGTGCATGTGTGTGTGTGTGTGTGTGTGTGTGTGTGTGTGTGTGTGTGTGTGTGTGTGTGTGTGTGTGTGTGTGTATGAGAGAGAGACTGCATGTGTACAGTAATTCTGCTATGCTGTTTCATAAGGTGAAAACGAAAACTTTTCTGATTTCTGCCCTTAAACATGATTAATGAAACTCCCATAGAAAATCTCAGAATGGCAATGCTCTAAAGAGATCTTTGTGAACATGGCACACTCTGATATAAGAACACTGCAAATGATTAGCACCATTGCTCTGAGGAGAAAATGGTATCTGGTCTGTTTCTTGCATGAGACTGTATCAGCTAGGAGCTAGTAACCCTTTTCACAAACAGCAGCCCTGACCTCTTCAGTCAAGCAGTCACCCTATCATATTTCTTTTGCGTGGTTTTAATTTATAATTTGTTTATATATGTCTGTGTGTGTGTGTTTGTGGTATATATCTATCTATATGTATATATATATATATATATATATATATATATATATATATATATATATATATATATAGATATATGGGTCTACTTCATTTGATAGAAAGCACATTTCACTGACACTCATTTGATAGAAGTCTCATTTCACTGAAATTAAATTCCCTGAGCACAATTCACTGAAAGCTTACTTCACTGAAAACTCATTTGACTGAAACTCATTTCGTCGAAAGGTATATGCCCTGTTCCCCACTGAAGTGCGACCCTGGAGTTAGTATATATAATAAGGGTGTGTGTGTGTGTGTGTGTGTGTGTGTGTGTGTGTGTGTGTGTGTGTGTGTGTGTGTGTGTGTGTGTGTGGCACAGACCCCCACATAGTTTGGATATATAATATCTTCTGGAAAGAGTTATTCATTCGACTTGTATGTATGCCTGTTTATGATTTGCAATGTTTCAAATAGGAGGGGGGCTACACCCCCCGCACCACAGACCCCCCCATACTATATATAAGAACTCCAGGTTCGCACTACAGTGGGGAAGAGGGCATACACCTGTTTAGACAAAATGAGTTTCAGTGAAATAAGTTTTCAGTGAAGTGAGCTTTCAGTGAATTGTGCTCAGGGAATTGAAATTCATGAAATGAGACTTCCATCAAATGAGTTTTAGTGAAATGCGCTTTATATCAAATGAAGTAGACCCATATATATATATATATATATATATATATATATATATATATATATATATATATATATATATATATATATATATATATATATATATATATATATATACATATATATATATATATATATATATATATATTCAACTACTTCAGTAGACCGAACTCTTACTTACCCGACTCCCACTTGGCCAAGACAAAACCACCGACAACTGCAGAAGACCGACACTCGGAACACCAACTTTTCATGTGAGGTAAGTAACCGCTGGGCCATCCTTTTGAAGTTTGCCCCTTACCCCCCCCCCCACGGTAGTGTGATCTTGGAGTTGGTATATTTAGTTAGGGGGGGTGGGTTTAGTTTTGTTTTGTTTAGGTTTTTTTTTTTTGGGATGGCCAAGCAGATTCTTATCTCACGTGAAAAGCTGGTGTCCCAGGTTACGGTCTTCGGAATTTATTGGTGGTTTCGTCTCGGCCAAGTGGGAGTCGGGTAAGTGAAACTTCAGTCTACTGAAGTAGACCCCTATATATATATATAGATATATATATATATATATATATATATATATATATATATATATATATATACATGTATATATATTTATACACACACACACACACACACACACACACACACACACACACACACACACACACACACACACACACACACACACACACACACACACACACACTCACACACAAACACATACATATACATATGTATATTTATATATTATTATTATTTTACTGTCCCTGAAGGAGCTGCATAACAATTACACTTTCTCAAACAATGAAACACCCTTAAGTGTATTCTGACCCTAACCAGAGGCACAGCAATTTTTCCTTTTTTTTTTTGAAATGCCTGAGTGACCCTCTTCAAATGGATTTCCTAACTAACTATACTGCCCATGTGAAAAAAGTAGGTGACAAGGGGTTGTAGTTTGTACTGCAAATCATGTCAATCTAGATTGGCCAACTCACCACCACTCTACCTGTCAGAGTTCAAGCAACTACAAACTCTATTACATTAGAGATTGTAAACATAGTCTATATCAATGGTGCATAATTTGCAGCTCAAAACCCTGACCTCAACCCCAATCTCTGTATTCTAAATAGAATAAATCCCTTATGTGAAATTAGAAGTAACTGAATAAAATATAAAAATTATTTCTAGGAAAAGAACCTACCACTCCAACCTTCTGAGGCTCAAATTCCACTCAAATTATATCACAATGTTTCCAAAGAAACCTGTACACCTCTTCTGCAGTCTACATCTTAAGGAGGTTAGCTATGTATATAAATATAATTTTTATTTTTTTAAAACAGTGACTGCCATTAATTGAATAAGATCAGAATATGTCAAGTCCAAGACATCCCTCTTCCTTAGTAAAGTTTATGTTTTATAATTATCCAGAACTAAAACAAATGTAAAACAAACCTGGATGCTTACAAGTGTGGGGACATTCTCTGGATATTAGGAAGAAAAGCCTTAAAAACTCTTGGCCAAAAACATTACTACTCATCCTAAACACAATTTTCTTTTTTGGGGGGGGGGGGGTTAGACCACATTATGAGAAACCCTAAGGGGGACCCTGGGAAGATTTGATTGAAGTTTGTGGGTTCCAGTGGCAACTCAGGTTGAATGCCATGGTGCCCCTCGGTTTGAATGACCACATATCAATTGGAAACATTTTGAGGCTAAAATCATATGGTGCGTCATCTTATATGGATTTTGCTTCTGGTGTTATTTTGATATGATCCTTTTTTTTTTCCAAGATATGGAGGTTTGGGATTTGTTGAGCATGGTAATGTGACCCTTATGGAGGGCTATTTAAATGAGTTGGTTAGATGAAGTGATCTGCACTGTACATGCTTCTAAGCTGGGAATTGCTGATTGAAGGCCCAGTGTCTGCTATTCTAAAAGTGTATTAGTTCTGGCTTAAGCACTTGGGCTTCAGGCCAGTTAATCTACATTAAGAAGGTTTGTGGTCTGTACTCTTGTGGGAGGAGAGGCTGGATTCTGCCCTTCTGAGCTGGGAATATCTGGTCACAGGCTTATTGTGCCTGCTTATTTGAATTGTTTCTTTCTGAAATTGGTGTGACTTGTTGCTGTAGCATAAACCAGATTCAGGCCTACTGAATCTAGCTTTGTTTGTATAACTTGAGCAGTGATACAGGCAATCTTTTTTGGAGAAGGTTCCCCTGCACCCTATTAAGCAGGAGTGTGAAGTTAAACTTATCTGATTAAAGACTACTGCAACAGGGCTCAGTTTTGTGCCTTTTTTCTGGATAATTGGGTAACTTGTTTAAATCAGTTTGTTAATTTTATATTGTACTTTATTCATCTGCTTTTACTGTATTTGTGTTTCTTCCTACTTTATTACTAGGGACATTGGCTACAACTCTGATCTGCGATATATAACAATAAGTATCCTTTTCTGTGCATTTAAAGTGTTTTTTGAGTGTATCTGCTTTATTTTCTAAAAAAATAAAAAAATAAAAAAAAAATATATATATATATATATGGATCTATCTGAGTTCATCGACATTTTAAAATACCGAAAACGAATTAACCGACACCAAAACAACGAAACTCATTTAACCGACGCCAGAAGATCGACAGTTCACAAACACGACATCGCATACACCCGACACAACTTACCAACAAACAAAACACATCCCCTATCCAACACTCACACACACAACACAAGCACACCAAAATCCTTACAAACAAACACTAACCCATACATACACAACTAACCACAACCCTGACCCAAACCCTTACCCTAAGGTCCGTCACTATCGCACACTCACCCAACCCGCGCCCTAACCCTAACTCACTTATCCCACCCCTACCCCTACAAAACACCAACATTGCACACTTACCTTACTCGCACAGTCACCTAACCCGGCCCTAACCCTAACTCACTTATCCCACCCCTACCCCTACAAAACACCAACATTGCACACTTACCTTACTCGCACACTCACCTAACCCGCGCCCTAACCCTAACTCACTTATCCCACCCCTACCCCTACTAAACACCAGCATCGCACACTTACCTTACTCGCACCCTTACCCCATCACAGCTTCTCAGCGTCGGTGTCTTCCTCCGTCGGTCTTCTGCCTCGTCGATCTTCTGGCGTCGGTGACGTGACTTTCGACATTCTCGTGTCGGTTAATCCATTGTCGGTATTTTAATGTGTCGATGAACTCAGATAGACCCATATATATATATATATATATATATATATATATATATATATATATATATATATATATATATATATATATATATATATATATACTTGTTTCCCGCCTTTCTAAGCTAGTATAGTCCAGTTTTCAGGTTAGTGCTGAATTCAGGGCTGTGTTACAAATCTGTGTTTGCCCATACCTTACTTGGATGGAAGGAAGTTCTCTGTTCACCTGTGAGAGAGGGGAGCTTTGAGCAGCCTGTCTGTCCCTGGAGGAGTGGTTTCAGCCCAGAAATTAGTAGTTTATTGGCCATTTTGGGCTAATTTCTATCTCTTACATTTCCCTACTATAAATACCGTATTTTCCCGGTTTTGCATGCCGGGTAGCACCGGTTAGCTAGGGTAAAACTATTCCCAGCTCCACAAAGTCTCCTCTTCAATTTTTCCCTTGGAACTAGACAAAGTTTCAACTCAAGCCACTTTTTTTCTCAGCCTGGCACTTCCTCAAAACTTATAGCAAGCACTTATAAACCCTAGCACTAGACCCTCCTGTACTGTACAGAAGAACAAGGCTCTCTATTCGACCTTACCAGCCATCCAGTAAAACAGTTCACTGTACCTATCCAGGCATGTCCAAAGGGCAGTATCAGGTGTACCCTCTAGTCCAACTGGTGAATCTGGGCATTTTGAGGCAATGTTACAACTGCCTCATGTACACAGACAACCCCCTCCTCCTACCACCAAACACTAATACATGTGAGAGATGCAATTATACGGCCAAACTGGAGGCTAAGCTCTCTCAACCCAAGACTGGATCAGACAGTCAAGAGGAGAAGGGAAATACTTGCATCACACCACCAGTCTCACATAAACCCATTAAAGCAGCACTGGAAAAAAACACACATAAATACATGAAAACATACTCGGAGGCACTAAATAAAAATCTGCAAAACCAACAGAGACTTCCAAAGCAAACATCCAAGCAACCTCCACCTCCCAACACAAACCATGAAACACATACTTCACAAAACCAGTGTGCCATGCAATCACAGCCCTTAAGGCAAAATAACATACCCAACATACTAGTAATAGGTGACTCTATAGTCAGGCACACTGACGTCCCACTCACTAAGCTGAATAAGGAGAAGATTACTGTTAGCTGCCTGTCAGGCGCCAGGATCCGCCACATAACACAAGCACTCAGGTCACTACAGAACAAGTACAAAAATGACTCTGTCATTGTCCACATTGGTGTGAATGACCTGAGATGTACCTCTCTGGACTACATGAAAAGAGACATGGAAGAGCTCTCTGATCACATAGCCCAGGCTGGTATGACCCTAAGTAGCATCCTGCCCTCACCAAGAATGATACCACGGTATAAAGAAAAAATTCTCAATTTCAACAATTGGCTAAGTTTCTGGTGTCATTCAAAGGGGATCCATTGTCTGTCCACCTGGGACGACATGCTCGACAAGCCACGTTGCTTCTCTAGAGACGGCTTGCACCTGTCACCCTTAGGCTTTCGAATACTGGCCAAGGCTCTTGCCACCCCCATAGTGCCTTTTTTAGGCAAGGCTCAAAAGACAAACCCACCACCGTAAATAGCATAAGTAACAAAAAACTGAGGGTAATGCTACTCAATGCCAGAAGTCTGAACCCCAAAATGCACGCACTCGAGGCACTCCTCAGTATGGAGAAAATCGATATATGTGCAGTAACAGAAACCTGGTTTAAGGCTCCAGAGAGCACCCCAGCACTACCAGGCCACAACTCATACCATACATTTCAGCCACAGAACCCAAACCGAAATACAAAAGGCGGGGGCGTATCCATATTCATCAAGGATACCCACACCTCCAGGTTAGTGGCACAGTACGATGCTTCAGAGATCATCCACGCGCAACTAACAATGGTCAAAACTGCAATTCAAATTGTAGCTTGCTACAATCACCCACCATGTCCCAGGACCCCCATTCCACATTTCTGGAAACACTGGGAAACATAAAGGTCCTACCAAACACCCTAATATTGGGTGATTTCAATTACCCAAACATTAACTGGGAGAACTACTCAAGTACTAACTCCCTTGCCCAACATTTCCTAGAATTTATAAACTCAAACGCCCTGGTTCAACTGGTCAACACACCCACCAGAGGTAACAACATATTGGACCTGGTCATTACCAACATGGGCGACCGGTGTACCACACCGGAGGTCAACCCCTCGCTGGTTAGATCTGACCATAAACAAATCACTTTGGATATCCTCATTCCGCCCCCACCCCCGGACAAAAAAAACACAGTGAAAAACTTTTCAAAAGCAAACTTCACGTTACTTAGACCGAGGTGGAAAGTTTTAAAGCCTCCATGCTGAAGGATAACACTGTCCAAGCTGCAAAATCCTTCACTAATGCATTCTACGGGCACCTACAAGAATGCTTGGATCATGCCATCCCAAGCAAAACCAAGACTCACTCCTCCAAGAAAAGGAAACCAGTCTGGTGGACTCCTGCCATAAACAAGCTACACAAGAAAAAGAGGAAACTAGTACAGAAAAGAGTAAAATCCCAAGAAGGGAAGACATCCCTGATCAGTATCAGCAAGAAACTTCGATCTCTCATAAAATCATCCAAGGAGAGCTTTGAAAGAAAAATTGCCAAGGAATCCAAAGATAACCACAAGGCATTCTTTAGCTATGTCAAGAATCTAAGTGGCAATGCTCAGATCTGCTCGGAGTTAGTGCAGAATGGCATCAAATACACTGAACCGACCAATATCACCAATATCCTGGCAGACAAGTTCAGTGCAAACTTCACCCCCCTCTCACCCCCAAGAGGGCCCATAACCATACCAGAAGAATGTAGATTCAATGAAATCACAGACACTCAGGTTAAAACAGCCCTCTCCAAAGCCAAAAACACAGCATCAATGGGACCGGACAGTGTCCCAGGCTGCGTCCTACACAAGCTCAAAGATAACTAACCCCTCACCTAAACACACTGTTCAAACTCAGCCTCTCCACAGGCTACGTACCCATAGAGTGGCGCACAGCAGCAGTTATTCCGCTTCGCAAAGGTGGAGCCACAACAGACCCTGGGAACTATCACCCTATAAGCCTGACTAGCTTGGTCTTCAAGGCTATGGAGCGCATCATCATGGAACTCATTAACAGAGATATTGGGAACCTCCAAACACTGGACCTACCCAGTTCGGCTTTGTTAAGGGAAGATCATGCCTCCTAAACCTGGTGGACTTCTTTGTGACAGTTACCAAGGCTATAGATGAGGGAAAAGTGGTACACACAGCCTACCTAGACCTTGCAAAGGCCTTCAACACCATTCCCCATTCTGGTATTATAGACAAGCTCACCAGCTTGAAAATAAATCCCTACGTCACAAGATGGGTTGCCAACTGGCTCATGGACAGAACCCACATGGTGAGAGTTGCAGGAGCTAGGTCCGACTCTAAATCGGTTACAAGTGGAGTTCCCCAGGGCTCAGTCCTAGGAACACTCCTGTTCGGCATATACTTCTCAGAGGTACAGGCAAGCACAGGAGGACTATGGCTGACCAAGTTTGCAGATTACTGCAAACTAGGGGCTATAATTGACTTTCCAGCTGACACAGACATCCTCCAAAAAGGTCTCACGGAGACAGATACCTGGTGTCAAAATCATGGCCTCAAACTAAATGCCAAAAAGTGCATAGTCATCCCCTTTGGAAAAAACAAAATACCCACAAACTACTACATAGGTGGTAGTCCCCTAAATACGGAAGACGTGATAAGGGATCTGGGGACCCAAGTAGACAGTAACCTCACCTTTGATCATCACATTGCCAGAGGGGTTAGAAAATCCTTCTACGTGGCCCACCTAATCACAAAAGGGTTCGCATCCAGATCAAAAGAGGTCATTGTGCCCCTCTACTCATCACTCATCAGACCCATCATAGAGTACAACGCCCCATTTGGGATGTACCTTACAAGACACCTGCAACAGCTGGAAAGACCACAGAAGTACCTCACCAAGAGGATCAGTGGCCTCAAACAGATGCCCTATGCAGCTCGACTGAAGAAATTACAGCTGTACTCAGTTGCATACCACCTACTCAGAGGTGATCTCTGCCTGACATACAAGGCCATGTCCAACCCAGAATTAATGGACATGCTCCAACTAAAGAAAACGTTATCCCCACGAGCCACACACTCTAGGGATGTCAACCTCACTACAACAATAAATAGGACATGTTGGAGGGATAGATTCCTGTCCCAGGGACTTCCCATGCTTTGGAACAAGATCCCAATCTACATTAGGCAGAGGACCTTGCTAACACTCTTCAAAAGAAATCTTGAGTGGATGGGAAACAGAAAGTTTATCTCGGGGATCAATTCAGTGGCCCTGCTGGACAGAGGCACAGGGAACTAATCTAAGGGGGTGGCGAAAGCCAACACATTCTGGCTAGGCTTATAAATACCTTCGGGCAGATAACCTAGTACCTACCTATGAACCTATGAAACTATGAACCTAAGTCTGTGAGTTGTAATACTGAAGTGGTTAATCTCCTTTGTATCACATTTTTTTATTTTACAACTCATTGTTTTTATGTGATTTTTAGTGTATTAAAGTATATTCAAGTACAGAGCTTCCTTTGCTGTGGCTAGTTCCTGAGCTTTGGTATTTTGGGATAAATATAACAATATTTTTAAAAACCAAAACAAATCCAAGGCAGAAGGTCACAAGCAGCAGCTGTTTTATTTGGTAAAAACACTTAAAACCAAAACAAAATAATACATATATATTAAGCACTTTCGTCTCTTATCAGAACTTCATCAGAATATAAAAACAGTTGTTAGAAAACTTTTATGCACACATCCATAAGCAATGACAACCATTGCTTTGATGTTTCAAGAGGGAGTGTCTCCAACTATTCTTAGGCAAAGTAGTATCACAATGCCTACTATTGATCGGAAGATTGAAGTGCACTTCATCTTGACAGTGTGTAATCTTGCAAGCTAGCTAAAAAACTGTAAACTTTTTGTATCAAACAAATTATGTTTTTATATATATTAGTTTATATGAAAAATCTTAGACAAAACAATAAATACAATTCTATTTCACATTAAAATGAGAAATTAAAGTCATATACATAAAAATCGCTCCAAAAACCTAGTACCTAAAAATAACTCAACATTCAATGCATGCAATGAGATGGTAAAAATTATTAAAACCAATTGTAATGGGCAATAGAGGCATTCAATTAAAATGTATATAAATGTATGTCATACATCATTTCCTTGAAGGGGCTTGAATAGGAGGAAAAAATGTGTGTTAAATATAAAGTTCTTATAAATAGTTTTATTGTATAAAAAGGGTATTTAAAGTGCGAACCCGTCGCAAAGGGGCCAGAGGTATTTTTGAACCATTCGCCTCTACATCTGTTTCATTACCTAGTCAGTGCTTTAAATTTCAGAAAGCATACAATGGAACAAGACTCATTAGGTCCAGGCCAACCATGGGCATTCAAAGTCAGTTGCCAATATAATTCCCTTAGTTCCAATAACTGTATCCATGGGCCTCCCTTGAGTCCCTCCTTTAATCCTTCTATAACTACAAACTTAAATGTGTGACTTTTATTGTCCAAAACATGTCTTGCCAAGGCATTGTTGGGGTTCCTTTTCTTTATGTTATACTGGTGCTCATAAATTATTTCCTTCATCCTACGCTCATTTTATCTATGTAAAAACATGGGCACTGTTGGCATATTGCTGTGTTGACCACCATCCTAGAATTACAGTCAAAATGGGACCTAATTTTGAATTCCTTGCCTTTAATAAGAAACCTGTCACACATTAAAATCAAGTTACATTGGGAACATAACCCAAATTTCTTCATACAACATTATTTATTTATTTATTTATTTATTTACATTTGTTGACCAGGAGTGCCCGACTCGGCGTAGATCCATTTTCAGCTTAGGCCCGGGGAGACAAGCTCCACAGTTAAAATAAACAGACAGTAGTTACATTGGAGTACATAGTGATTAATAATTTGATTAACATAGCAATTAATTACAAAACATATTTACAGATGAAGAACATAGTACATCAGTAGACAACTAGAATCTTTATCTGTGAAGTACATAATAGACATTAACAAATATTACAATAAGAAGTTCCTGCTGTATAATAAGTACTAGGCTTATGAGCATCTGAGCTTGCTATAATCAAGGTAGTTAGTGGGGTGGAAAGAAAGGTAGTGGTTGGATGGGGTGGGTGATATTAGAGTGGGAGTTGCAAGGGCATAGCCAGCTTGTTTTAGGTGTGCTTTTAGTAAAGTTTTGAAGTGGGTGCATGATGGTACGGAGGTAATTGTGAGTGGGAGGGAGTTCCATAATTTGGCTATGGTGCAAGAGAACAGTGCTTCACCAGCAGAGTTATTGGCTTTAGTATAGGCTTTAGACATACCCTCTGCATGTGTTCTTTAGATGTGTATTCCAAAATTTCCTTCAGGTTCCTATCTCTTCTAAATGTAAAACCGGGTTTGTGTCCTAACGTCTCTCTCAAAGTGGGATTTTCACAAATAATTGCCCATTTTTTTCAATAACCCATTTAAGTGTTCTGTGGTCCATATTAAAGGTAGTTGTGAAATTCATGCAGTAATGAGGTCTGATCATATCCCATGTTACTTCCTCCTCCACTTCAGCCCCTATATTTTATATTATAAAATGTATTGACCCTCCTAAGATAGGTTTATACCATCTGGTATTTCTTCTTTTCATAACCTCCATCTTAAGTTCCTGCAGCAGTCCGTCCGGGTAACCTCTCTTATGGAACATACCTAGTAAAAGTTCACATTCATTGTGGAAGTCCTCATCCGTGATGAGCATTCTAGCAGCTTTTACCAATTACCCTTTCACCACAGATTTATTCTGATGGTAGGAGTGGTAGCTGTTGAAATGGAGAAAGGAGTTTGAATAAGAGGGTTTTATAAAAATCATAGCTGCAAATCTGTTTTTATTCCTCCTCTTACTGAGGACGACGTCATGGTAAGATATTTTCTCACTATCAAATTCATACATAAATTTCAAAAAGTTACTAGAGCTGTTAATGTGTGTTAAAAATGCCTCAATCCCTTCTACCCCATCCCTCCATAAAATAAAAATGTCATCCATGTAACGTGTGTAAATCTTAAGTCTATCCTTGTAGTCTGAATGATCTAAAATGTATTGGTACTTCCATTGGGCCATCACTATATTCGCAAACATTCCACCACAAGGGGAACTCATAGCTACCCCAGTTTTTTAAGGTAAAAATCACAATTGAAAACCAAAAAAATGTTGTTCAACGCCAGTTCTAAATGATCCTCATATAGGTTGATGTCATGCTGTGGGACCCCTTTTCTGTGTAAATAACCAATCACCATGCTAATTCCTTCATCCTGGGGAATGTTAAGAATATGTCATCATCCTCAAAATGTATTCCCTCTATAGTGGCTAAAAAAGACCATGAGTCTTTACAAATGTGTCTTTCTCTGTGTAGATGCAGTTTTTGTTTTTTGTCAAGAAATTTTGCACTGGGTTATGAGATAGAATTATGTCTGTCAACTATAGGCACATTGGGTGTCTGATACACTCTTGTGTACCTTTTGGGATACCAAATAACATGGGGATTGTGGGGGAGGTCATATGTAAATAGTTGACAAGATTCACATCGATTCTCCTTTTAAGTAACAAATCGTCGAGTGCCTTTATGAAGTTTCAATAGCTACAATTTAGTTCATTATTTGAAACCCCTTGATAAGTGTCAGTATCTAATATTTTTTTCATCCTTTCATTGTACTGGTGGATATCCATCACAACTATTTCCCCACCCTTGTCGGGTTGCATGATATGAACCTTTTGCTGTTTAAGGAATCTTCCTCCCTTAAATTACTCTTACCATTGTGTTGCCGCATAAATGCATTCCCTATATCAACTTCACAAACGTTCTCATATAACCCTAAAATAGGGTGTAGAGGTGGGTTAAATGTGCTAGGTATGTAAAAATTATCAAGTCTGTCATTGTTCTACCCCAACACAATTCTAAAATTCCGTTTTCTTAGGTAGAGTTTAAAGTCTATTAAAGCGTTTGCTAAGTTCGCCTTCTTTGCAGGTATAAAAGTTAAAGCCTTACTAAGAAAGTCAGCAATACCTGTATGAATTCTAGAATCAAAGAAATTGTAAACAAAAAAAAATCATCACAAGAGTTATATTGGCAACTGACTTTGAATGCATGCCCATGGTTGGCCTGGACTTAATGAGTCTTGTTCCATTGCACCCCTTCTGAAATGTAAAGCATTGGCTAGGTAATGAAACAGAGGTAGGGGTTGAAGGTACAATAATACCTCTAGCCTCTTTGCTATGGGTTCACACTTTAAGTACCTTTTTTATATAATAAGGGGGTTTATATTATAACATTGAAGTAGTAAAACATTGAATGTTATAATATCGAACCCAAAACAGCGAACGCTGATAATAGCAAAGCTGCAGAACATTGAATTCTTTCCTAGGAAAAGAATTTGGTGGGCTGTTTCTGCCGCTTTGCTATTTTCTTCACTGTGGTGCGAAGGTTATGGACCGGGTTAAGGTGAGTGTGGGAATGAGGTAGTTAGGGACCTTAGGGTTAGGGAGTGGGTAAGCTGAGTGTGTGATAGTTAGGGGCCTTAGGTTTAGGGAGTGGGTAAGGTGAGTGTGCGATAGTTAGGCACCTTAGGGTTAGGGAGTGGGTTAAGGTAAGTGGATAGATAGTAGTGTATATACAGTTTAATGTAGGGTTAGAAGTAGGATTTTAAGTGTATATGTGTGGATTACTTTTTTTGGTGTGCTTGTGTTGTGTGTGTGTTTTACAGAAATGCAAATTTTTCCCTGGGAAAAAAATTGCTGTTCTGAGCTTTCGAATATATCACATTTCAACATTCCAAGTTCGAGCTTATGGTGTTCGATATTTTGGAATTTCGATTATGTGATATACACCCTAATAAAGCTATGTATGTGAACTTTATATCTAACACACATTTTTTTCCTCCTATTCAAGCCCTTTCAAGGAAATGATGTATGACATACATTTTATACACTCTTTAATTGAATGCCCCTAATGCCCATTACACTTGGTTTTAATATTTTTTACCATCTCATTGCTTGCATTGAATGTTGATTTATTTTTAGGTACTAGGGTTTTTGGAGCGATTTTTATGTATGTGACCTTATCGTTTTTAATGTGATTTAGATTTTTATTTACTTTTTTATCTAAGATTTTTCACAGAAACTTATCTATCTATATATATATATATATATATATATATATATATAAATATACATATATATAATATATATATATGTATATTTATATATATATATATATATATATATATATATATATATATATATATATATATATATATATATATATATATATATATATATATATATATATATATATATATAAATATATATATATATATATATATATATATATATATATATATATAAACATAATCTAATTCAAAAAGTTTACAGCTTTTTAGCTGCCTTACAAGATTACATACTGTCAAGATGAAATGTGCTTAAATCTTTCAAACAATAGAGGGCATTGTGATACTACTTTTTCTAAGAATGGTTGGAGACACACCCTCTTGAAACATCAAAGGAATTGTCATTGCTCATGGATGTGTGTGTAAAAGTTTTGTAAAGTAACTGTTTTTATAGTCTGATGAAGTTCCGATAAAGGATGAAAGCACTTAATTTATATGTAATTTTTTTTTGTTTTGGTTTTAAGTGGTTTTACCAAACAAAACAGTTGCTGCTCACAACCTTCTACCTTGGATTTCTTTTGGTTTTGGAGTCTCTTCGATTTTGCGTTTTATCAATATTTTAAAGAAATTGGTGAGCATGTTGATATTGTGGTTGGTAGGAACAATAAGAAATTAGACAGGGATTCCAAGGATTATGAACAAGGGACTACTTACCCCATTCCACCAAGTTTCATCAAAGTTAGTTCGGCTGTTCAATTACATTGGGAATGACCAAGGTAAAGGAATACATGATTTTCACCAAGACAGATGATAGGGTAGCATTTCATGAAAAATCTAATGATGACAATGATTTATTTTTTTATTTCTAGAGGATCCCTTGAATTTTCTGCCTCTGAGGAGGTTAGCTCAATGAACCATGCTTCCTCATCTGAACTCCACTCCTCAGGGTGGAAGTCTAACAGTTAATACAGGAAAATCAGGAGATGAGGAAAGGGGAGAGGGTGACAGAAATAAATAGTTTCTTGACTGAATGTACATTTGTTGGTAACATTGAGGTGAAATGTAATGGTATTTTACATACTTCCCAGGGTTAAAACATTTTAACTACAGCGATACATTGCTAACTAGGAAGCACTTTAACCTTTTCTAAAAAGGTTTTACTTTTATCCCTCACATTAAGGGGAATTTGGTTGAAGTTTTAATTGCATTAAAACATTTTGTTAGGAAATTAAATTTTGCATATATTGTTAAGAACCAAAAAAACACAACTCCTGATTTTACTAGTTTGTTTAGGATACTGAATTTATATAACTCACCTTCAACCCCCCATTATTCAGGCATTTAAAAAAGCATGTGAATATTATATATATATATATATATATATATATATATATATATATATATATATATATATATATATGTGTGTGTGTGTGTGTGTGTGTGTGTGTGTGTGTGTGTGTATGCTTTCAGAAAGGGATGAAGCACTGTCATAAAAATTTGGACAAAAAAGAATGTGAACTTTTGAAGTCTTTATCGTCTAACAAATCTATAAGTGTTATGAAACCAGATAAGGGTGACGGACTTTGCTAACAGACAATATTTTATACTCAGGTAAAATACAGAATATGTTATACAATGATACAAAATATTCTGTTTCTGAATGAGATTTGTGCATCATATAAGAAAAGAGATATTGTCTTACTTGGTTCCCTGATGCAAAGAGTAATTAAAAATAGGAATTAGATTTTTACAGATTAGTGAACTCAGGGTGCCCTCTCTATTTGGTATCCCTGAGATACTCAACAACATGTGTAAAACACCTCTTAGACCCATTGTGGTTGCCTAAGGGTCAAAGACCTACCCTATTGCTGTTTTTATTGACAGGGTTTTAAAACCTAAGTCAATGTCTACATATTCTGAAGAATTCTTGGAATTTGTTGATGAGTACAGTAAACAATCTATGGGATGATCAGCTTTCCTTTTTGAACACAGATGCAGTGGATTTGTTTGGTAATATACCACGTCAGCAAGGCTTAACTTAGGTTAGAGAAGCCCAAACTTGGTGGGATTTTCTTGATTCAAATAGGATGAATTTCATTGTTGAACTAATGGAGATAGTTTTAACAAATAATTTTATTTATTTTGAAAGAGAATATTTAATACCGATCCAAGGAGTAGCCATGGTGGCAGCTTCTGCACCCGTCTTTACTAATATGGACATTTGGAGATGGGAATGCTTAAAATTCTCCCTTTTTGAATTACTGGACCGGGTATTTTAGATTTTTGAATGGCATATGTATTTTCTGGAAGGATTCAACTAACAATTTAATTATGTTTATGGAATACATTAATGATACAACAGAATTTTAAAAATTTACACACTTACATACTTGAGATGAAACAAATTATTTGGACGTTATTCTTTATAAGGTCAATGGAGGCTTTAAGTCAAATATTTATAGAAAACCAACTTTTTCAGATTCTTAACTTATAATATCCAGTTATCATCCAGGATACAGAAGATTAACCTAGTCAAAGGACAGATGACAAGGCTTGCTAGAATGGTATCAGAAGATACATGGTTTGACTAGGAAGTGGAATATTTATTTATTTATTTGACATTTGTTAACTGGGTTAGTCCATCTGAGCAGAAGCCCATTTTCAGTGGGGACCGAGGAGAAAAGCTCCAGAATTACACAAAAGAGAGTATAATATAAAACAACAGTATCAACATACAAAAGATATAAGTAATTCAAAATACAAAATATATAAGTAGTTCAAAATATAACTAGTTCAAGTCACAAAACCAATTATACAGAAAATTAACAATGAGTATAAAAAAGTGAGACCCAAAAGTACAATAAAGAGAGTAACAAGTTTACAGCACATTTCTATTTAACAAAGGAGCAAGAGCTTTAAAGAGTGTAGCTTGAAAGAAAGACAAAAGAAGGGGGAAGAAGTGAATCATGAGGAGGAATAACCTTTGCTCGAGACACTAAGTTAGTGAGGAAGGCTAGCCAAGTGGGTAGTTAGGAGGGAGACAGCATTGTAATTATGTTGGGTCACTACAATGGCAGGACCAGGATGAATGGAAGCTGTCTCTTAAGGCAGATTTAAAGGAGTTGGGGTTTGTGATAGTTCTGACATTAAGTGGTAACTTATACTAGGCCGAGGCTACAGAATGACTATAGAGTAGTCTACCAATATTAGTACTGCATTTACTGACTTGTAACTGGTGCTGTAGTGAGCTGCGAAATGCAAGGTTTGGGATATATGGCTGGGCGAGAGTGGAGAGGGAGGGACAGGATGATGTCATCTGTAAGCATGAATAACCTAGGATCAGTTGGGGAAATAGAATTTGGTGTTGGAATTCAAGACGATGTAAGTTTTTTAGGACTATACAGTGATTAGTGTGATAGTGTAGGTTAACAGCCCTTGCAACTATGTTGTATGTATGGTCTAATGCAGTTATGAGATTAGATTGGAGGGATTTGAGTAAGGGGGCAGCATACAGTAGAGTTGATAGTAGGAGGGCTTGTGCTAGGGAGAGTCTAGAGGCATTAGTGAGGAATTTTTTGTCTGTATAGGTGGCCAAATTGTTGGTGTGTTTTTTTATGCATTGCTGAATATGTAGATCAAACCTTAGGTGCTCATCAGTTATGACACCTACGAGTTTAGTGTGAGAGTTGGTAGAGATGACTGTATTGTTTAGGGAAGAGACTGAGAAGGTGTCTTTGTAATGTTGCATGTTTTTTTTTTAGGAATAGAAGAAATTTTATTTTCTTGAGGTTTGATATAAGTTGGTTGGAGTTGAGCCAGTTTTCAATAGAGTGAAGAGACTCTTGGGTAAGGGTGTGAAGGTGAGTGATATCATCAGAGCAGGAGATGATTGTGGAATTGTTAGCATATTGAATAACAGCTGAGAGTGGATAAGCGGAGTGAAGGTTATTGATGTAGATTTTACATAGAAAAAGTCCAAGGATGGAGCCTTGGGGTACCCTGGTGTGAACAAGTAGAAAGGAGGAGAGGTTAGACTGCCATTTCACAACTTGGAATCTATTAGTAAGGTAGCTAGAGAACCAGGAGAGAGTCGCATTAGAAAGGTTGAGAGACGCTAGCTTAGCTAGGAGTAAACTATGAGAGACAGTGTTGACATCTTAGAAATAAGGAGGAGACAAGCATGTTATTATCACAAGATGTGACTATTGTGTTAGTAAAGGATGTCAGAGCAGTAGTAGTACTGTGCTTAGGGGGAAAGCCATGCTGTGTGGGGGGTTAGAAGGTTTACTTTAACAAGGTAATCAAGGAGTTGTCAGTCAATGCACTTTTCTCTGATTTTTGATAGTGGAGATAGTGTAGCGATGGGTCTAAAATTGCATGGGTCTGTTTCACTTCCACCTTTATGTAGAGGTATGATACAGAACCTTTTCCAGATGTTGGGGGACTATATTTTCCTTGATGGATCTGTTAATCAAAACTGAGATAGGTAGAGCAATAGAATTTTCAGCAATTTTTAGAAATCAAGGAGGCAGGTTATCTGCTGATGGAGAGCAAGTTTTAAGTTTGTAGAGAAGGGACTTAATATACATTGTAGGGACAGGTTTAAGAGTAAGCTTGGATGAATGGATAGTGGTAGGGGATGAGGGTGTTGCGATATTGTTTTTTGTAAGGTTAAAGTTAGAGTTAATGAAGAAGGAATTTAAGACTGTAGCAGTTTCAGAAGCTGTTATTAGGGCAGGGATTTAGGGGTGTTGGGGACTCATAATGTAGCAACTTATCTACAGTTTGCCAGATTTTTTGGGATCAGAGTGTTGCTTGTTGAGTGGACTGTTGAAATAGCTTTGTTTGCCAGAGATGATATTTCTTTTGATTATGTTATGTAACCCCCTGTATTTTGGAGATCAGTGGGAGATTTGGATTTCTTCCATTTTTTCCAAACACAATCATCCTGATTCATGAGGGTTCTGGTGGCTTGTGTTAGCCAGTGGTCAGAAAGAGTTTTAACTCTAATTTCCTTTATGGGAGCTAAGGAGTTTAGTGTGTCTAGGAAATTTTTATTAAAGGCAAGAATTGCATCGTCTAGAAGGAGATTGTAGAGGAAAGACCAGTTATAAGAAATAGGTTGTTGAAAGTTTCAGCACTGAAGCTTGAGAGCTTGTGGCAGTCTCTTTACTGATGGGGTTTGTAAAGCTGGGGAGAGTATCTGACAATAGAGGGAGGATGGTGATCACTAAGGGTATCGGGTAGTATACATGGATTATGATAGAGGAAAGGCTTGGAGGTGACTATTCAGTCTAAGGTTGAGCTAGAGTTAGTGTGTTTATTTACATGAGCTGGGCTAGAGATTTGTTGCGTGAAACCAAAGAGGTTAATGGCAGACTGAGGGGACTTGGTATTGAGGGTCATCCAGTCAATGTTTACATCACCCAGAATAACAGATATCTTTGTGAAGAGCTTACCTGAAGGAATTGCTGTTAAGAATTAGAGGGGAAGTATCAAAACAAGACAACAGAAATGTAAACATATTTTGAATAATAGTTGTGAAACAAAGTCACCTATTGAAAAAAAAACAAATATGGTAAGAGAAAGCAATGATTATACAATACAGTTCTAGTTCTGGAACACTTAAGGAGATTATTAATAATAATTGGAATTTTTTTTAAGATTGATCCCGCAATTGTGGATTATGTGGATTTATGTCCAAAATTTGTTGATAAGAAAGGTTCTAACCTTAAAAATAAATTTTAAAATTTTAAAAATGAAGGGATGGATAGTGTGAAAGGATGTGTGGTAGGCAATACTAAATGTGGTATGTGTCAGTATTGCAAATATATTTTGATGGTGACAAGATGCTGATATTACATAATGGTAGAAACTTGACCACACTAGCTTGGGCAAACTGCTGTACTTCTAAAGTGGTATATATTGCAATTTGTCAAGAGTTTTATATTTTCATAGGTTCATAGCTGTTTGCTAGGCTAACAACCACAAGGACCTTTTTAAGCCTAGCCATGTATCCCAAATCTCTGACAAGTTCTGATACCCTTGATAAGTGTAAGCATGGGCCAGGGAGATGAACCATTTACAGGTTACTTCTGTCCATTAGAGACAAAGGTACCAAATCAGAGATGAATTTCTGGTTTCCCATCCAATTGTCCAAGTTGCACTTAAGTTGGGTTAGGGACGAACTCTGCTTCACATGGATGGGGAGCCTATTCCATAGACACGGCAGTCTCTGGAATACATACCTATTTCTCCAACAGATCCTATTTATATCACAGCCAAGGTATAAGTCTTTAGAAGGGGCAATTCTGGTGCTGTTTGTTTTGTGGATATGCAGGAGGTCTACCAGAGTGGGGTCTGACAATGCCCTGTATGCCAGGCATAGATCTCCTCTCAAAAGCTTGTAGGAGACAGAATACAGGGATAGGGCATATTACTTATGCCCTGTATTCTTTTAGTGAGGAACCTCTGTTGATTTTACAATTGTTGAATAGGCTTGGTTAGGTACATACCACATTGGGCATTGTACTCAATGATAAGTCTGGTGAATGCCGAATACAGTGGAACAATGACTTTCTTGGACTTAGATGCTATACCTTTGTTTATAAGTTGCTCATCATGTGATTATTTCCTTAACACTGTAGACACGTGATGATCAAAGGCTAGATTACTATCTATGTGTGTCTTTAAGTCCCTGACTACTGGGTCAACTCTAAGGGATGCGTTGTCAATATGATAGTTGCCAGGGATGGATGACTTCCCAAAGGATACTATTATGCATTTCTTGGTATTTAGTTTTAGTCCATGGCTCTGACACCAGTTGTTTGTCTGGGTCAGACCCTTCTGGAGAACATTTGTGTCAGTGTGAGATTCAATGATAGCTCCTAATTTGCAATCATCAGCAAATCTGGTCAGTCAGAGACCACTGAAATTAGCCTTGACTTCTGATACGTAAATGCTAAAAAGGAGCAGTCTAAGGACTGATCCCTGAGGGACTCCACTTGTGACTGGCCTCTTTGTAGAGGTGGACTCCCCAATTCTAACTTCCTGGGTCCTGTCTGTGAGCCAGTTGGCTATCCACTGAGTAACATACGAGTCTGTACCTAACCTCTCAAGTTTGTCAACAATACCTGAGTGGAGTATTGTGTCAAATGCCTTGGACAGGTCAAGGAAGGCAGTATGAACGACTTTGCCCTCATCCATTGTTTTGGTGACCTTCTCGAAGATGTCCACCAGGTTGAGTAGGCATGACCTGCCCTTGACAAAACCAAAATGGGTTGAGTCCAGGGTCTGGAGGTTTACTATATCTCTATTGATCATCTCCATGATAATTCTTTCCATGGGTTTACATATAAGATTAGTGAGACTTATGGCAAAAACGACTCAGCCAGTAGATCCAAAAACAAAGACATTTATTGTAGTAATAGCTGCAAGCACAAACTTTACTTCTCTCTAGCGCCTCGGCAAATGCCTTTAACAAAGTACAATCATATCAGTTTTCAACTTCATTTATATACTAAAACAGAGTCAATAAAACAATTAAGAACAACTCATTACAAGAGCCATTTCCAATTAAGCTCTCTATTTAACTCATTAGGGAGCAAGGTATTAAATTTTAAAATAAAAAGTGCTTCTTTACATTGTAATTTACTTTTTAAACACATACCCCTTAAACAATACACTTTTTCCAAAACAGTACCCTTTAATTTACTCCCATCACTGTTATGATACATTTTAAAATGTAATCCTAATGGGCTTTCCACCTTCTCATTTCTAATATTTCTTAAATGTTCTAAAAATCTAACATGAAAACTCCATTTAGATTCCCCTATATAAAATAAATTACATTCACATTTAAGCAAATGAATAATTCCTTCTGTCAAACAACTATAGCTGTCACACAAATCAAATTTCTGTCCATTTATATTATTAAAAGTACATACTGTGTGACTACATATACTACAGTGACCACAAGCTCGAAAACCTAAATTTGATATAGGTTTATTCAACCTTGTTACAGGAAAATTAAACTGATCATGCACTAACATATCTTTAATACTTTCCCCCTGTTTATATGACACCATGTTCTGGAAAAAGTGTATTGTGAAAGGGGTATGTGTTTAAAAAGTAAATTACAATGTAAAGAAGTGCTTTTTATTTTAAAATGTAATACCTTGCACCCTAATAGGTTAAATAGAGAGCTTAATTGGAAATGGCTCTTGTAATGAGTTGTTCTTA